>NW_015150506.1:1123732-1125928 GCF_000732505.1 Cyprinodon variegatus
ACTGTCGCTACAAGCATGCTTAGTGTGAGGGATTGCTGAAGAGTCAATGAGTCGATGCAATCAGCTGGTTTTCCTTAGATAGAAAACTTTGAATCAATCTGACTGGATGATCTGGTGAACTGGAAAGTGCCTTGAAATGAGATGATGTGAATTGGAGCTATAGAAATAAACTGAATAGAATTAAACCCAGATTAGAGCTCACTAGAAGAGTCCACCTCATAATGAGTGGCAATGAGTGACCCTGGGATCCAGTGCAACAGAAACCCACAGGGCCTTAGTTTGCATGGAGAAAAAAAAAGAAATATAGTTGCTTTGAAGCAAAAACCCTTTCAGCTGAAATTGGAGCATCAAAAACCTTCAGCTGTGAGAGCTGAAGAGGATCTACCTTGGTGTTATCTACCTGTTAAGGAGGATTTAACACAATGTTGATTCTCAATAAAAGATCGCCTTGTTTCGTCGGTGATGGGAAATTGTAGATTTTCAGAATGAATGTTTTACTATTTCTTTTACAACCCTTGTCATGGTCCCACACATGACCCCGCCACGGTCCTAGCTGTGCGTCCAGACCCGAACAAAACCGAAGCAGGTCAGCGTGAATAAATTAAATGAATTACCAGCTGCCTTGTGCAGCCTCGCAGGATGCAGGGTGGCATTCGTACGCTATTCTCGCTGCGATAAGGAGATCTGCACAGTCTTCTGTTAAAGGAATTACACATCGCATCCAGGACCTTTCAGGCAGCCTGACAGTTTTGCGGACGCCGTTGAGTTAGCATGACATGAAAATGTGTGCGTTGTGTGGAACGTCTCGGCCTGGCCTGAATCAGGGGCGCAGAGCGGCGGAGGAGAAGTCAGGAGAGAGGGGAAAAAAAGGAGACTTTGTAGTGATGCAAATGGACATGGTGTTGTGAATAAACAAAGCATTAACGTGTCCCTTTTTGGGGAAGATAACACGGGCGGGATGCACAATAACACACGGCGATGTCCTATTTAAAACGATATGACACAAAACCCTGACATTGCAAGAAGTGCTTACAGCCTGTCTGACTGTTTTTACCTCAAGCTTTGATAAAAGCAGATGAAGGATAGAAGGCTGCTTTAGAGTTCAGCAGCTCCTGCATGAGGAGACATTTACATAATGTTATGGATATGATATTCCTCTCACTTCCTAATGTCTGAAAGGAACCTGAATTTAAGTGCTGACGCTCGGAGACGTGTTAAACGGAGACACGTGGCGAGGGTCCGATAACTTTGTCTTCCACTTGTAATCTGATGCTACGCAGAGCCGTCGGACGGGCCTCACCCCCCCACCCCCTCTAGAGGTGATTTATGATTGAGGACATGTTAATAAAAATATCAGAACAATCTGAGCTCTGCTGGGGGAGATACCGGTCGGCCGCGTACATCACGGTCGACAGGCCTGGTACCGAATAGAATATTCAGCTGTAGTTTGTTTTGCTGTTGTTTTTTCGAGCGGGTCGGTGGGGGTGGGAACCGCTAACGCAAGGTGACATTTGCCGGTCCTCGACAGACGGGGGGCTCGTCGTTCAAATCCTCTGCCAGGGCTTATGTCTCTGCCAATGAATCAGGAAAGACTTAAAAGTGGTGAAATTTTTTGGAGTCATACACGTCACCTGCCCTTTTAAAAGAGCACAGTGTGCTATCATTAAACACCCAGGGGGTGCAGCATGCTGCTTTTTACTGAGTAAACACCCATCTGGAGGCTGCTCTCAGTAGGGATGCAGATCGAAACTCTGTGGAGAAACATGTTGTGTCCAAAATGTTCCTGCGGCTGGTTTACACCAGGCCCTCACTTTACAGCCATACGCTGACTTTGGACCTGAACATGTTGCTGGGACGACTGTGACGAATGTTCCTCATAACGTTGACTGAATTATGCCACCGACATGCAGATGATTTCCTATCTCACTATATTTCTCCGGGTGCAAAATGATCACAAACCACATAAATTCAGCTCATTGACTCCTGACATTCTCATCCTCACAGAATGCTGGGAGACATTTATTTAACTTCACGGAAAGAAAAAAGTTATTTTTATTTCAGAGATGCTTTTTGAAAATTCAGTATGGAGGATAAAAAGTGCCAAAATTAAATAAATAAATACAGCATTAAATAAATAATTAAATGTGGAATTAAATAAATAAATGTGTCATTCATTAATTAAAACCACGTCACTAA
>NW_015150506.1:1127898-1132366 GCF_000732505.1 Cyprinodon variegatus
GCATGGGGGTGAGTAGAAAATGAAGGCTAATCATGTTTTGGGTGTACTATTCCTTTAAAAAGGTTGGTGACCCCTGCTATAAACACTGGTAAACCCTGTGGACGGCCTTCCCAGGAGAGTTGAAGCTGTTGTTGCTCCTAAGGGCTGACATTGAGCCCCTATGAATTAGGAAAGGGATATCACTGATGCTCATATTTGAATCAAGGTAAGTGAGCGAATACCTTTGGCACTATAGTGTGTGTGTGCATGGGTGTGTGTGTGGGTGTGGCCATGTCTTTAATACCTGGTGGGGACAATTTCCTAGGAATATGCTACATTTTGGGGACTCATAGGTACTTGTGGGGACCAACAACTGGTCCCCATAAGGAAAGTTTCTCTTCTTGGGGTGGGGGTTAGGTTTAGGACTAAGGTGTAAATTGAGTTTAGGTTGGGTTTAGGGATAGGTATGTGTCGGTAATGGTTAGGGTTAGGGCAAGGGTCATAGTTAGGCCATATAAATTAGTGGGAAATGAATGGAAGTCAATGGAAGGTCCCCACAAGGATATTGTGACCCAACATATGTGTGTGTGTGCATAAAGAGACAGAGTGATACCAACTCATATTTTAGCGTGTCCCCTCAACTACCCATGAAAACAACATTTTTATAAATTAGTTCCAGCATTTATTGATTTCAAACAGCAGTGATTTTGAATTTGTGTGCCCCAACAGAGCACAAAGGCTTTTCCTTCAAGACCAATTTCGCTCACCGCGAGCTGTTGTGTTCCAACCCCAGCAAACTTGCATAAATGTCAAGAGAGACGTGCCCTCCTTTTGTTCGCCGCAGAAAATTGCCGGCAGCTCATTTCCTCCAGGAACGCATTAACAAAGCAGTTAATTTTGTCATTAATTAAAAGGAATCACAATTCAGTGAGCACTTCAAATTAATCTGTTGAGATTTGTTCTCACACAATGCTCACTTTCTATTTTCTCACCAAAGAAAACTGCAGCTCAAGAGGCGTGTTGTTGGTTTTTTTTTTTTTTTCTCTTTTTGTTTTTTTCACTGGCGTCAGGTTCCTCCTGTGTGGTTCTGTTAGCGGTGCATGTCACCATGGGAGCCAGGTTTTTGAGGTGCAGCTATAGAGGAGCCTTTCATGCAGTGAATAAATACAGTAATGGCATTATTAAGGCGTTAACACATTAAAGGTTTAGCCCTAAAAAAGAAATAAAACAAAAACATCTCATGTATGCATTGTGTGAGCTGACTTACACTGCTTAAAGCAGAATGACCTTTGCAGCGGCGGGTTCAGGTGAAATTAATCTACAGCCGTTGTTTCCTTTGTCTTGTATAAATCAGCTAAACAGATCTATAAGAACGGAGAAATGTTTGATCTGGCTATCGGCCACGCTGAGCTGTTTATCTCCTCAGTCACTGGGTTATAAATACTAGTGTGCCTGGCGTCTCGGCAGTATGGAGCTACTTGGAGGGTGATAAGGTGCTAATTAGCGACTGTTAGCACAAGTAAAGGAAAAAAAAAGAAGAAAAAAAGTCGATCCACAGAATGAAGCAAAACTCGCTGTTGCTGCTGAATGTTCTGCTGATGATGATCCTTTTTCTTCTTTCACTTGCGACTTGAGAGATGTCCCTTATTAACACGGCGTACAAGAAAATCCCCCCCCCCCCCTTTGCTTTCTTCCGGCAGAGCCAGGTCTGACAAATTAAGACTGTGGAGTCATTAGATTAAGATAAGAACTTATCTTTTTACTCTGAGACAGACTTTTATCTATTGTATTTTTCTTCCTCTCCCGTCTCTTTGCACAGCACCCCCCTCCCCCCAAACATCTTCCACCTCATTCACTTCACCACCGCCGCCTCCATTCAACATGAGATTGTTAAAGTAATTGGGATGTTATGTGACCAGCAAGGCCAGATACGTTTTTAACCCTGTCATGGCTTAACCTTTTGCGTCTGAGGTAGGTCAAGAAAGGTGCAATTGGAGACATGGTAAGTCTCATTTAAAGGCATATGGATGCTGGGAAAGGGCTTGTTTTTTACCCACAGTTACATGTGCCAGGGTGATTTCTGCTCTCCGTGGGGGAAGAGGGGGGGCATTAGGGCATGGAGTATATATATTTTGTTAGTGGTGATAACATCATACATACATACAGGGAAAGAAAGAAAGCACAGAGACAATTAATTTAGTTACTCGCAAGGAGAATAGGAAGGAGACTGCAGAGTTTAAAAATCCCCACCCCACTCTGCAGTCTTAAGCTTTCTGCTCGCCATTTATTGAAGAAAAGGGGATGTCCCTAATTACAGCAGCTGAGGTTTAATTAAAGGGGAAGGGAAACAAATAGATCTTACTTTAAACCTCAGCACATAGGTTAAAACAAAGCATGTGGTTGTTTTACAATTGAATTATTCCAAGAACACATGTTCAGAAGAAACATGAGGATGCTCAGGCCTCTTTCACAACCCGTCTGTTGCATGACCTTTATCTGGAACAATCTTAAGCAACAGTTAATAAAAGATGAATCACACGTTATACATCACAATAGTTCATTAGAACACAACCCATGAAACACAAACGGAGTATAAATAAAATATTTCTAACAGGGGCTCATTGAGAGATACGCATGCATTTCCTCACATGCTTCCTAAAAGCTATTTTAAATGACCTTTTAAAGTTTTGGTTGAACTGGTTTAAAGAGAATCCAGCCTTAAATAGAAGGTTGGATGATTACCATATCAACTGTTAGAACATCTAAGAAACAATCGGATGCTCCATCTTTGCCCAGAGGTCGATCGGGTACAATTATGAAGCTATTAGCCTGAAGGGGCTTTGCTAACATTACTAGCATCTAAGGGGAAAAACAATAATTCAATTCACTATTTTTCTACAGCAACTTCACAGCACACGTCATCTCAAGGCACTTTCCAGAGACAATTCAACCAGATCATCCAGTTAGACTAGTTAGAAGTCATCTGAGGGCCTTGACATTTGAGTCATGTACTCATATAAACTGCTTCTATTGGTGAAGCATGTTATTTTTTTTAAACCAATCACAAAGAGTATTGATGGTTTAAGGACACTTCCATTTCCCATGGTTCCTGAATGCAACATATGGGAATATGTTTTTTAGCTGCTTATTTGCTTATCTGTTTATTGAGCTGTTGCTTATGAAACCAAAGCAAAAATCTGCCAGTTTGAAAAAAAAAAAAAACTAATTGAATCTGAGAAGCAGTTTTTCTTTCAAATAAATTTTCTCTCAAATATAAATGTTGCTCTTTTGAACAATTGTTTGTCACCATATGAGCTCATAATTGATTTTCTCTGCAAGTTTAGCGATTAGGAAAAAGCAGATAGCATCCAGGAGGCTAGCTGTAGCAGCATAGATCAGCAGCTCAGGGGAAGGAACCCGTGGAAAGTTTCCTTGGAGGAGCCAGAAACTGGGTTACTGCTGCTAGAACTTTGCATTCACCTGTTTTGGATGAAGACTTGGCGCCGGCTCTCTGTGTTTTATCCTGTTTCTCTACAGTTAAAGGAGCATTTTGATATAACAAAATAACATGGATGTTCCTACAGGCTCAGCCCTAATCTGTTTAGCTTTTTCTCTCCTAGATGAAGGTAAAATAGATCCACTAATCCTTTCCTTTTCCTTTGCATAGAAAACGCTCCTGGATCGAGGGTTCTGTCGTTGTGTTGTTCATCCACTGTCTTGTTCAAACCCACAGTCAGCTGCGACAGATGGCTGCTCACAATGAGCCATAAAGCCAATCTGTCTTTATGATTGGATTAATTTAATAATGCATTTATGTTTTGCCTCATAAAGTGCATTCAGATTACAACTCTTGTACGTTGTTGTGGTGTAAATGGCTGAGTCTAATTTAAATTAATCGCTAACTTCACCGACTTTAAAGGATCAGAGTGAGTGTCAATGAACCGGTGAGGTGAAATTTTCATCAACAATTGAAGTATTTTGATTAAACCTTTACGGCCTGGTGGCTTGAACCCTGAAGGCCACAGACGCGTCGTTCTGCTGAAGTTTGTTCCAAATAATTCAAGTTTTGCTAAATTTTTCACATCCTTATTAAAGACTTTATCAGAACATACTTAGAGGTCTTTTTATTTTAGTTTACCACAAGGCATGTTGAGGTCAATCTGTGAAAGAAGATAAGCCAGAACTTCAGCTGATTGCCTAACATGCAAACTGATCTGTATAGTAGAGCCTGGCAATGCAATTCTGCCTGACAAAACATGGAGGTTGCTAGGGGTGAGTATTGGCATGGGTGTATCATTTGGATACGATATCACTATATATTGCAATATTTTTCCCTGTTGTAAAATGTAATTTATAGATAAAAAAGCGAGTGCTGTGTATGTTCATCAGAAGATATTGATCATTTAGTTATTCTGGTATCCATATTGTTTGGGGTTTAAGTAGGGTGACCATATTTTCATTTGGGAAAACCAGGACACCTTGGAGCGGG
>NW_015150506.1:1132850-1137361 GCF_000732505.1 Cyprinodon variegatus
AAATGCTTAACAATTCCTATAATGAATGAAAAATAATGAATGAATGTTCTGTAGGCTATTGGAAAAATAAATTAACAAATGAGCTAATTAACAAAAAATACCTCTTGTGTAGCAAAAATAACTCAAAATGTACCAAAAACGAACAAACATATCAATAGACTATCTTTACTTTCGGAGTCCAGGTGGCTTTTCAGATCCCTTGCACCTCCATTGGACACCGAGACATATGTGCCTGCTTTGCACGCTGTGCACAAGGCCTCCGTTTGTCTCGACCCGCTCTGAAAGCGGGGAAACTCTTTTGTAAATCGTCGGTAAACATACAGTACATTTGGCATGTTGTTGGCGTACTGACAGCCACACTGACGCGGCTCAGGAATTACGTCACACGCAGCGTAGTGCCCTGGTGCCCGTTAATTTAATGGTCCAATTAAGGTAAATTAAAAAATCAGGACATTTCCTCACTTTCTAAAAAAAAAACCCTGGGACGCCCAGGACAGGACGTGAAATACGGACGTTTGGTCACCCTAGTTTAAGTCATTGTCCATGTCCTCCACTGTGACTGCCTCAACTACAGATATGACGCTACGCCGCACAGCAAAAGGCCTCCATAGCTCTATCTGCCAGAGTGGCTGTGCTGAGGGAGCCCATTTTCCCTCATTGTTTTAGGTCAAATTTTTTTGTCAATACTAGTAACTAGTAATCGATACTAGGAACTGAAAGATCGATATTATATCGGGCGGCCAAAAAGCAAGATATATCGCCAGGAAGTACAGAAGCAGGTCGAAGTTGGTACGAATATGGAGTTTGCTATATAAAAAAACTTTTAGAAGTAGTGGTAGTTTCATTTTCTCACCAGATTGATGGCCAGAGATACAATGAAGGTATTTAATTAAAGCAAATCATTATGAAAGAGTGGCCTAGTCAAAGTCCCTACATCTAGTTAAGAATGTGTGATAAGTGCGTGTACAGCGATATGTTTCATTCATTTGGGATGAGCTTGCACCTGTTATTGCTATGCAAAATGGTTGTATAATGTAGTAATTGATTCAAAAAAAAGTTTTTAAACAATGACCTTGCTGTTACTCTTTTTTATATATATATATATATATTTTTTTTCACTTTTTACATTTTTTAAATGTCTATTTCTCTGACTGTATCTGAAAAAAGTATTCAACTATTTACTCCATTGAAATAAATGGAGATTGATGAATTTCACTCAGTCTGCACTTTATCTTTATCTTTGTAAAGAGAGAACAGTTCATCATACGGTCATTATTGCACCGTAATCAGCCCTGTTCTGCCTGGGCAGCGTTCGTTCCTCCTTACTTACAATAATGGAAAATAGTCAGAGTCAAAACAAATTACAGACACTTTGGTTAAACGGTAACATTTTATGAATAAACCTTGAGAAAGAATCTGGTTTGTTTTGGGAAGAATGTGTTACTGGTCTGAAAACACAGCGACATTGTTTAGCCTTGCAGTTGAAACAGACTAAGTGGAAACTTTTAAAGTGAGTAAATAGGATAAATTACAGGGGTTGACATTAAGAATATTTAGCACTTGCCCAAAGGGCAAGTGACTTTCACATTTCATTTGCCCAGAAACAATTTTTACTTGCCCAGTATAATGTTTGATAAATATAGTTCCTAATATTCATTTTTGTATATATATCAATGAAACATGTTTGTTTTTTAAATGTTTTTTGTAATTCAGTATTTTTTAAGTTTCCAGGTTCCTGGTGTGTATCTGCATGCGTCAGATAATGAACTCAAGCCTACATTACCGTGTTAACATGCTTTTCAATCCTTCCTGCACATTCTTTTCAAACTAAACTTTGCTTTAAACTTAAAATATAAATTGTAATGTTAAAAATAAAAATAAAAACTTGACAGGTTAAAAACTTAAGATAAATCACAAGACAGAAGTCAATGTCACAAATGAATAACTTTTATTTTAGAGTCACAGTAAGTTTATACAAGATAATACTATTAATATAATGTGACTTTTCTAGAGAATCATTATACATAGTTATTTTATTCAGGGTTTCCACATTCTGACATCATTTCAGGATTCCTGACTCAGGATTAGTTTTCCCCGACAAAATAAATGCAGCAACAAGACAATAATAATAACATACAAGGTCACCTATCTAACATGTTTAGCTCTATAACATTTAAATGCACCTCTCCAATGTCTGAGAGAAAAAAATGTAATGAACATTTTTTAATGTATGACCTGCATCACTGTACAGAAGACTGCCATATGATAGCGACCTCTAGCTTGTTTGTCGTTTTGGTAACTACATTAAAATTACCGCTAGGTGGACAAAAATCATGTCATCTGGCAGAAAATCACGCGAGAATGTGTACAAAACAACAAAGATGGCGCCGGCAATGCTTGTGGGTCATTTTCAGCGAATGTCAGTGATATTAAAGTAATTTTGAGTGATAAATCTTTTTTTTTTGCGATCATTGCACTTGCTCGGCGGGCAAATGCAATGAAATTTGTACTCTCCCAACAATAAAAATTGCAGGCTTTTTGAATTGTATTTTACAGAAATAATTCTCTTCACTTTCCTCTGAATTGAGGCATGAAGACACATTTCTAATGGACCTTTGGACGTTAGCAAAAACATCTTTATTAGTGAAGAGCGAGCATTTCTATTGGTCCTGAGGTGAGGGGAACGATCTATGAAAGAGTGCAATCTGTAAAAATACATCTTAAAGAAAATAAGTTTTGAAGAATAAAGTTTGAAAATATGAAATCTATAAAAATAAGCTGGAAAAAATGTAATTTGAAAAAAATTTATATAAATTGAATATTAATAAAACAGCAAAACTTTTTTTGATTTAGACGTTTTTCTATGTTTCATGTCTCCCTTTTTTCAAAATCTCACTTACAAAACATGTTCTTTGTTTGCAAAAATGATGGAACAAAATTCACTCCATACGCATCCTGCTGAAACACTTTAAAGTTTGCACTTTATGAGGTATGAATGCTTTTTCAAACCCCAGGATGTGACTTGCACAACCTGCAGTGACACCATTAGAGCTTCAGAGTGCCATCCAAGGCTCCATTTATCATAATTGATGAACAAGACAGAAGAAAGTGCACTACCTGCCATGATGGTGCTCTAACCCCTGTTAGCACACTGCACTCAGTTCAATATTTAAGTCACTACAACGCTCGATGACATTGATCAATATGATGCACTTTCTATTTTTCAGAGGCAGTCAACTAACAACATCAGCAGCCCGACACACACTCAGCTAGCAGAGGAGGCGGATCTCCTCAGAGCAGCGCCACGCCCTCATCCAGCTTGTTACAGCCAATCAGTGGGAGCGCGGCATGAAGGCCAACTGTAGATGCTACGGCCTTGTCTTTAAAATTGAGATAATGGTGTTTACAGCAGAAAGTGGCTTTCAGTCTGCAGCAGGCAACAAACTCTGGAGGAGGAGCGGGGGAGAGGAAGCTGCACTTTTGATTCTGTCACTTTCTTAATAATTAATACTCTCCTCTGGCAATTCTGATCCAATATGTAAATAGTTTCTCATCCCATTATGCAGAGCATTGATAAATGTGACAAAATTCCAAAAGATGACAGTCCAGCTCATGCGGTTATGGGCAAACACCACAATACACTAATGACCCGGGCCTTTAATGTCATCCCATCAGAGACATTAGAGAATTTGAAATTAAAGGTACAGTTGGCTCGCACGACAAAGTGGCCGTCTCTTCTAAGCGGAGAGCGCACATCAGTCAGGATGCAGCCCGAGCCGAGCTTAAAGCTAGTTATAGCTCACATCAAAGGGACGTCATCGTGCCCAACGGCGGCGCCTGCCATTTGGATCCTGCTGAATCCCATCCTTTAGTTGCATTTTTCAGGCTCCCTCTCCCCTTGCAGGCTTCCACACTTAAACACCATTAAAATAGAAAGATGCCGTGTTTTCTGCATCTGCCGCGGCCTTCGTTATCCCACCGACTTGTCCTTGTTATCTTGATCGCAGTAAACAAGGCGCTCGTGCTCCTCTGATTCCTCAGCTCTCATCTTACAGAGTCGTCTGGCAAAGTGGTCAAGAATGTAGACGCAATTAGAGCTACAAAGAAAATGTCTAGATCTCAACAAGGTGCTGCGTTGACCTTTGAAACGGGGAAATTCTAAACATGAAGTTGCAGAAATAAAATGCCCATCAGGCTGGAACTCCTTCATATCTGCTGTTTTTTAGTGTGTCCTGCCTTGAAAAGTAATAAATCTAACTGCCCTGATTGTGCAGCTGAGGATCCTCCTCTCTGCAATAGATGTGCACAGATCACCAAGCTGAAGTATCAAATCTCCTTAGTTTTTTTCATACGTCTTATTACATCTACAATATACACTCACCGGCCACTTTATTAGGTACACCTGTCCAACTGCTTGTTAACACTTAGTTTCTAAGCAGCCAATCACATGGCGGCAACTCAGTGCATTTAGGCATGTAGACATGGTCAAGACAATCTCCTGCAGTTCAAAG
>NW_015150506.1:1137519-1142028 GCF_000732505.1 Cyprinodon variegatus
GGTTTACAGAGAATGGTCCGAAAAAGAAAGAAAGAAAAAACATCCAGTGAGCGGCAGTTCTTCGGGCGGAAATGCCTTGTTGATGCCAGAGGTCAGAGGAGAATGGCCCGACTGGTTGGAGCTGATAGAAGGGCAACAGTGACTCAAATAACCACCCGTTACAACCAAGGTGGGCAGAAGAGCATCTCTGAACGCACAGTACGTGGAACTTTGAGGCAGATGGGCTACAGCAGCAGAAGACCACGCCGGGTGCCACTCCTTTCAGCTAAGAACAGGAAACTGAGGCTACAATTTGCACAAAGATCTGCTTTTTTCGTCTGTCTGGCTGCGCACTGATCTGTTTTTTCGAGGAAAAACGTCCAAAACAGACGAAATACTGTGCATAACTTTTCGTAGGATTTCATACGAACCGATAATGAGAATATGTTGTTAAATTATGCAAAAGGTGTCAGACGCAAAACATTTCAGAAACCGTATGTATCAAATACGATACATTTGGCATTACAGGATTAATCCATATGGCCTAGTCCTGCATTATATTGGCATAAGTCACAGAAAATAAAAGATTTCACTGGAATTAAAATTGTTGTGTAAACGCACGAGTTGGAAAAATCTGCTAACAGCTAGCCTGAGCAATTAGCCAGCGCAGGCGGAAGCGCTACATGTACATTTAGCTCTTCTTACCTCTTTAAGGACAATTTGAAGGTCGTTTAGATACTGATCAGGTTATCAGTCTGTATAAACCACTCCAGGTTAATTAATTAAACCGAATGAAGTGTTTTCAGCAAATATATACATATCTTTAGCCTCACATTGATCCACTGTTTTCTGTTGGTCTATAAAAAAAAAAAATCAGTTTTGATTTTATTAAGGTCAATACACTGAAAAAAATCTAAATCTAGATAAGTCATTATTTCTTAAAATAATTGCATTTGTTCTTGAATTTAGAAGATAAAAGACATATTTTGTCAATGGAACAAGAAAATTTACATTTAAAGTAAGAAAACACAATAACATTGTCTTATTTCAAGTGCATTTTATCTAAATACCTTATTCTAAGAGTAAAAAGAGCAAATCATCTGATTTACCTGCTCAAATTAAGGGGTAAATTCACTTAATTTGAGAATTTTTTTCTTATTTCTAGATTGTTTTTCAAAGTGTATATGTGTAAATGTAAAAGCCATATTATGATACGCATAATGTCATCGCAGCGAGCAGAGAGATGTCCCTGACTCTGGTTTGGAGCCGAAGGGAATCTGAGCTAATTTCCATGTTTCAATCCATGGGAATCATTAAAGTTTCATCCTGATCTTATCTTTGGCATCCTAATCCTAAAATCTGTTTGAGTATGTTCTAACGGCTTTTTCCGCTGATGCACTAATCTGTGTCTAATTTGTTTTTTTATTTCCTCCCGCTGCCGTTTCGAGGTTCCACAAGCTTTGGCGTCGTCTCGATCGTAGCCGAGACCACCGTTCGTAAAAGTCGCTGTGCGGCCCCGCCTCCGTGTTCACAGAGAATCGTTTGCAAAGAAATCAAAACGGGGAAACAGAGAGACAGATACATTTGACTGTTTCTCTCCCTGTCCACTGTGTCGCCGCCTTAAGCTGCCAAGAGAGTGTATTAGGGTGAATTCATGAGGGTCCTCTGTAATAGGCTGGCACAGGCACAGGCACAGCCTGTGGAACCTTGCAGGCTGCTGAGGCTGGTCTTGGCATCGCTTTTGGCAGCTATGTGGTTCTGTGCTTCATCTCTCACACTACACATTCTCTATGAAAAGAAAAAAAAAACAAGTTTTAACTAGCTGGTCTTGCCACTCCTTTATAAATGAGGAAGCCTTTGGCATAAATAGATCTACATGTTCATTTGGTATATTAAGAGAGACACACAGTTAAAGAGTGTTCATTACAATTGTAAATTTCTGCCCTCAGGCCCTTCGCCCGGCGCTAGATTACATGAGGTCTATGCTCACGGACAGCGCCTGGCATCTGATTGAGGGTCCAGTGCAGCTAATTAATTTCATTAGAAAGTGAAGTCATCTTCTAGCAGGAATTAATATTTGGAGCGTCATGTTGCTAATTTATTTCCAGATTTAATTAGCTCAGAGAAGAAATGTTGCTTGGGCAAGAGGACTTTTTAATTATCAGCTTGGATAAATTTGAAAATGTTGATGCCTAAGGGTTGAGTTAATTAAAACCTGCATTATTTTAACTTTAATTAGCTCCCATCTTTGTTTTTCTTCACCATATGGCCATGTCCTGTAGTCAAATTTAGTTAATTAAGCTAATTAAGCTAATCATTTTAATTACTCAAGACAATGTGATTGGATAGGGGATGACTACAAGTTTATGGCCAAGTACTTGTTTTTCATTAAGTTGAAGGGACAGAGTTATTTCTGATTGCAGTTGGCAAGCATAGCAGAGTACTTTGAGAATGTGACAGCCTCTGAGATATTAAGGCTGAAGTCTAATTGCATTCCTTGATATTAAAAAAAAAGGCAAATGTTATCAACAGCACAGCTTTCGATATGGGGGAAATGGTTCTATATGTATTTGACGCACCAATCAGAATTATGTTGCCAATTTTTCTCAGCTTTTGTAAAGCTTGGATGTTGATAACGATTAAAAACCTTTCTCTATTTGATTCAGTTCAGTTTATTATTATAGTGCCAATTGAAAACACACATCATCTCTTTGCAGAGAGGTTATTTTCTCAGACCAAACGGTCGGATTGGTAAAAAACTTTCTATCTAAGGCAAAGCATTTGATGGCATCCAGTCATTACGGTGCAGGATAAGCTACATCTGTCTCCTTGAACCCCAGTGGGCCTCAGCAGATGGCCGCTCACACTGAGCCTGGTTCTGCTGGAGGTTTCTTCCTGTTCAAAGGGAGTTTTTCCTCTCCACTGTCGCTACAAGCATGCTTAGTGTGAGGGATTGCTGAAGAGTCAATGAGTCGATGCAATCAGCTGGTTTTCCTTAGATAGAAAACTTTGAATCAATCTGACTGGATGATCTGGTGAACTGGAAAGTGACCTGAGATGACATGATGTGAATTGGAGCTATAGAAATAAACTGAATAGAATTGAACTGAAACGGATTAGCTTTAAGACTTAGACAGATTTATTTGTCATTTTGTTTACACAAGTGTAAAAAAAAAAAAAGAAATTAGTCACTGTTATAACAGCTTTTTGGACATTTTCTTTTTTTTTTAAAGTGCAGCCTTGAAAAATATTTAAAAATATATATAAAAGCAGTAATATAAATAAATGACTGTAAATTTACAGTTCTAAAATTTTCAGGTTTTTATTTTATAATGATAAAATATAATAAAATACAAGACATTTTACAAAACATTCAGCAGTCTAATGGCAGTGGGGAAGAAACTGTGATGGAATCTGCTAATCTTTTGGCGCCGAGCTATTGACTAAATGGCAATCCTTCACAGAGAGTTCTAATTTCATGTCGTTCCCAAATATCTCAGCCTATAGAACGCAACGGCCTTCATCCGCAGTCAAACTCTAGATCACAATGGCTGAGAGACAGAACCAAGCAGATGGATTACTTTGACCAAAAAGAAGAAGTAGGAAGATCGTCGGGCTCTTAAAGAAAAATAAACAAAGCATAACTCCAAAGGAAACGCTCTAAATGGCAGAACCCAGCAACATCATTTAGTCAATTTAGTAGGAAATACTTAAACAATGGTGAGTAAAAAGGAAAACAAATGCCATGAATGTACTTTGAAACATATTTAACCATTTCATCCAATAATCCTGAAGTAATAGCATTAACCTAAACATAAGTAGATGGACACTGCAGCATAATGCTAACACAAACAAACCCGGGATAGTAAGTGAAAGTCAAAGTTGCAAACTAATGTTTAAATTTAAGCATTACAAAGATTCAGAAGAAAGAATAAGGGACAAGTGGTAAACACAAACTAAACCACTATGTCACAGACGCAGAATGGAAGTCTGTGGGAGTGGGACTCAAACCCGAAACCTCAGGATCTAAAGCTCTATGCGCTAGGCCGCACTGAACATTACAGTCTCCTCTGGTTCAAGATCATGTCTTTGTTTTATTTTTCTGCTTCTTTAAAGGGATGAGAATCCATTTGAATTTGTTTTCTATGTTGTAGCTTACAGGCTGCTCAGTGGGATTCACCCGGTAAAAGAAAAGCTAAATACATAAAATCAGCTGCATAAGATCCCGTGCTTTCAAAAATGGATTCAGATAAGGGAAATATAAAATAAAAAGAAGGTAAAAAGCTAAAAAATTAACTCTGAGGAATGTTTTATACAGCAGGGACAACTTAGAGTCCATTAGACAGAGGGTTTTTTTTTTTTTTTTGCTTTATTGGCAATTCCGTGTAACATTACAAAATAAATCAAATATCAAACACAGATATACAACATTTGGTGACATTATAACTTTAAGAGAAATGATACATAGGAGGTAAAAAATAAATAAAAATAAAACAAGGGAAACAAACAAATAAACAAATAAAATAAACA
>NW_015150506.1:1143329-1144160 GCF_000732505.1 Cyprinodon variegatus
TAAGAAAAACGTTGAAGTTTGGCTTGGTCCTCATGTATTTGTAAAATGTCCCCATCATGAGTAAAACATTAAAGGCTAGATCCTGCAGCTTATCTGTCATTTCTATTCCAAACAAAACATCCTCTTTGTCCAGAGGAGAAGGAGAATCAAATTTAGATGAACACCAGAAGCAGAAATCTTCCCAGAAAACTTTCCCTTAGACAGAGGGTTGAGTTTGCTAAGGTGAAACTCAAACCGTCTGTTTTTCCTCTTTCCCATCCACCATCTAAGCAACATAAAAGATTACTATCTATTGTTTCTAATGCTGAAATTAAGCAAACAAGAACAAAGCAATCACTACAATATGAGGTCAGAAACCTTTAGAATAGTGAACGCTGTGTTGTGCAAAGACTTAAAAGACGACTGAAACATTTTAAGGATATAACAAATTAAAAGAAACACCAGCCTTAAATGAAATCTTACCTCTGATTTCCAAATCCACCAAGTTCATTAGCAAAAAGACGCTGAAAACTAAAAGGAATAAAGCAGAACATCTCAGTTATTCCTTGTTCAGCCTTCCTGTTACTTTTTTAAAGTCTTGCTCTCTCTTTTAAAAACTTTGAGTGCTTTTCAACTAATAAAACAGAAGAGTATTCATCTCAGTAAGATGTTGTAATGAAGCTAAGGCGGAAATTCAACTGAAGAAACTCTGATTACTTCCATTCAATCTGAGGCTGATCCGCGTCCGATGCAGCCAATCCGCTTCAAGCTACATCTCCTCGATGCCCAATCATCTTCCAGCACTCACCTTAAAGGAATAGTACACCCAAAACATGATTAGCCTTCATTTTC
>NW_015150506.1:1145095-1146609 GCF_000732505.1 Cyprinodon variegatus
GAAAATGAAGGCTAATCATGTTTTGGGTGTACTATTCCTTTAAAAGCTTCTTCAAATCATCTCTCGGCCTGATGTCACGTTGAGCCTGGTTCTGCCAGAGATTTCTTCCCAAAGGGGAGTTTTTTCTCTCCACAGTCGCTTCATGCTTGCTCTTCATGGACAGTTTATGCAACCTTGTTCATTCAGTGACATCTAACTCAAGCATCACCCTGTATACCAGCCTCTATGGATTAACCAAGCTCCATCTATCTAAACTCCACCAGTTTCAGGCCCGAGGGAAATATCCATACTCTCAAACATCAGTTTATTTGCATTAAAGTATAAATCAGCGTTTATGTTTCCTGCCGTGGCCTGAGCGCCAAAGTTCAAGCTATTGTATCAATAAAACTCTTCTAATTGCATCTTTCTCTCTTTCTGTGAGTTTTTCAGATTGAAATACTTTTATATGATATATATATTGTGTACCTTTTTAGAAACAAGTAGTGAAAACGTCAAATTCCAGTAATTAGCAGATTTCTAAGCGCATCATAAGGTTTCCTTCCTTTTCAAGATGTTAATGTCTCCTCCATCCCATAAAAAAACAATATTTGGACCTTTTTATGCCTCAGGGAGCTGTGAATCAGAGGGGGGATGTTTACTGCTACAAGTGGGAAGAGAAAAACAACAAATGGTCCAATAATCAGCGCAGAGTGAAAGTCGCTACTTCTGACCACAGCAGGCCAGAAAATAGAAATTGTAATTGGGTAACAGGGTGTGTGCCTGCTGGTGAGACGGGACCCTGCCCTTCTGGCTGGGGTGGGGCGCGGGTCTGTGTGAGCTGCTAGCAGCTGTGCGTCAGTCTGGACACAGGCTGGGCCCATCCAGAAGCCAGTCGTAGCTGACAGATGCAGAAGCTAAGCCCAATAATGAAATAATACTGGGAGACATCATGTCCGTGGTTTCCATCATTGTTAAAAGATTTTGGTACTGAGTACCCCCACTTAGGTAATTTGTTTCCCATGTATAATCCTATTGCTCACTATTAAATTAAACCAACTGGTCATTTCAGTTTGGAGCCTATAAATAAACTGGTTGCTGTGTGTTTGGGCAGTATGTGGGACGTCTCATCTGATTAGAGGGGAAGCACTTAATAATTCCTACTGCAAAAGGTGACCTTCAGTGTCAGGTGACCTCAGTGGTCTGCCACACATATGGCCCTGTAATATTACTAATGTCTGCTGCTAATGTATTTTTACAATCCGAATCCAGAACCACTCTAAACAGATTGTTTGGGACGAATGTTGATGTGTGGTGAGACGGCAGAGAGAGCTGCATCAGAGCTGTCTGCATGGTTAGGAGAAATATTCTCGACCACAGCTCATCTGGTGCCAGAGAGATCATAGGCCGCTCTCTGCTTTTATCCAGTCCGTCATCTGCATAGAGGGAAACAGCTCCTCCATGGTTTCACACATCTGCTCTGTGAGTTTGAATAGAGTATATGACAGTAATTTGTCTCCACAGCTTCAGGCCCCGTC
>NW_015150506.1:1149857-1153627 GCF_000732505.1 Cyprinodon variegatus
ATAAAAAATAATAATAAAGTTTGTCTAAGTCTAAAAGTCTAAGTTAGGGATGACACCATGGTCGAGGGGCAATGACTAAGCCGCTTCTTCCAACAACTTTGCATCCTCCTTCAAATAGATCATATTCTTGGTGTTTTCTTAGTTAACCACGTTTTTCTGTTAGACATAGCTATCAACTTTAATTATATGCGAAAAAAATATATGCGTTCTTTTGTCGAGCTAGAGAATTGAAATCTTACACTGAGCTTTTCTTTGCTCGCTCTCCTATACTTAAAGCAAAAAAAGAAAAAAGAGCTTCTACAGCCATAAATAAATACCTTCACTCTGAGTAAAGTTCTGCTGGAGTTTTAGCCTCAAAGGAAGTTTTCATTTTTACTTTGCCTAAATGCATGTATGAGGAATTGCTGCAGAGATGCGTAATGTAAGGCTGTTTTCAATGGCTCAATCAATTGTGCTGGTTTTTCCTTAGATAGAAAACATATCTTAACTAGGCTGTTGTAATTATTTGATCAAATTACATGTACATGTGTGCTTTCAAAGGGCAATATATATAAACTGAGCTGAGCATGTTTTTTCCTCTTTTTGTATTTGCTGTGTTGATCATTTAATGTCCAACATTTCTGGTCTGAAACAGCTGTCTGCCAAAGCTGGCCCATCTGTGTCACCATGGAAATGCTTCAACAAACTGATGAAAGGGTGAATTGGCCTAAAGCTGACTTCAGCACACACCAGGAAGACTTGCAGGCAGGTTCAGTTGTTGAGAGAACAGAGACAAGATGTTGTACCAGAATAAACTCTTCCTAGGAGCCAGGCTTACAGGAATAAAACGGACCCTCACCGCGTTCCGAGCCAAAACCCCGAGGCTTCCGCAGAGAACGAACAGGACACGATCAGGAGACAAGACGGACACGAAAACCCTCTAAATCCGCCTGCCACCAGGAACCAGGACATGAACTGTTAGGTTCAAAAATGTAGGTTCGTAAAAGAGAGACTGAGTTCACACAGAAAGGGAATCTCAAACAGCTTCTGCAGAAGGGGAAAGAGCCAAACCCAACACTGCAACTCTCTCTCCGACTCCCCTTTTGCAGTGCCTTATTTATTAACAGAACATAACACATGGTTACAAAACAGGGTATTGTTCTGAAAGGACAGTTGATCAGGTCATAAGACAGGATGCTCATTTCTACAATGTTTCATATGAACACATAAATTTTATAATCATCATTGAATAATATGAACCATGGAAAAACTAACTAAACTAACTAAACAGACAGATTACCAGGCATAAACATACAGACAGCAAACAATGATCTGGCCCTGATAGCTGGAACTGAGCCCAATATAAAGGAGAACCAGCAGGTGGATGAGATTAGTGATAATTAGAAAACTGGGCAGTTAGGCAGGTGAGTGAAATAAACGATTAAGATGAACCATCAGGGCAGATCATGACACAAAAACAGACACAAACACAAAGACACACAAAAACACAAACAAAAAGAGACACAAACCTAAACGTTGCAAACTTTTGGAAGTTTCAAAGTTTGGTTTGTGTCTTTTTTGTCTATGGAATGAACACAGACTGTGTTTGCTTTTAGTAACGCTTAGTGGGATTATAAAACCAAAGAGTTTAAAGTAAACTTTGTAATAAGGTAACACTATTAGCAGATTTCTACAGAAACATCTAAAATCAGTCCCAAATCACGTGGTACATTATGTGTAACAACATAAAATGAATATTCTAACCTTTTTTATGTGTAATCTTAAAAAAAAAACATGTAATATGAGCCTGTGTCTGCTCTTTCTCGACTGGTTTTAACAGAAAAGCTATTGCTGCAATAGAAAAAAAGCGTTTGTTGTAATTATGTTTTCATTTCAGTAGTTTGTTTTCCCCACGAGAATTCAGACACTTCAATGCTTCAATGATAATCTGCGATCATTTTTTTGTGCACAATAAACGATGGTAATGGATGCCAAAAAATATAATTCGGATGAATGAAAGGATTGTTATGACATAATTCTATCATTCTGTTACCATATCTATTGAAGCAGTCCCAAAATCAGAGGAAGTTTCTTTTAATTTTAGCCTTCATTAATAATTTAAACTGATTAGAGTCTGAGACTGCTTTAGAGACAGTCCAATATAAGCCCCACCACTGGCCAAGGAGCTCTCAGTGAGAAGCAGCTTAACAGATCAGATGAAAGGAAGGAGTCATGGAAGCTTCAACCAGCGGAGAGCAAGGAGAGCATCTGCTCAAAGGCCACCTCCCCATGCCCAGCTCACCATCTCCAGAAGAACTCGGGCATGGAGCCTCCATCTCCCCAGCTCCTCGCTAATTCCAGTGCCCCCGCCACACGCAGGCTAATTAAGGCCATGCATTTATTTATGACTGAGCTCATTAAACAGGGAAAAAGATGGTCGCCGCTCTGAAAACACATTAGTCCCGAAGGAAACTGCCTGTGAAGTCGCGCTCCTCGGGCTGTTTCAGGTCACAGGCTCTGAATCTTTGTGACATATGAAGAAACAGTTAGATGTAATGCCTTTAAAAACAAAGAATTAAAAAATCAGTTCAGAGGCAAGGGAGTGATGGAGCAGGACCTTCTTCAGGGTATATCCGAGGCGGCTTGAACTGGTCCCATAATTACATCTATAGGTCACTGACCAGGGGATGGGAACAAAACTCCTCTCCAAGGTCTTGTCTTTCATTTTGTCCTCTGGTGTTTATGGAAAAAGGTTTTTGTTCTAAAGACATTTATTCCTAATTCGACGTGACAACTGCGACAGGAGGATATCATCAGAGTCATTAGCACAGAATCTACTTATAAGAACGCAAAGTTTACTCACCCCTAAAACCCAACCACCAATTCCAGCCACTTTTTTATATTACTATGATATTTAAGTTCATTTCAGACTGAGTCAGTGCAGAGCTGTGAAATAAAGGCAGGGGATATCCCTGAGGTGTATTTTGTCTCCCTAGAGTGCTTTCTTTTCTCTCTCTGTGTGTGTAAAGGGCAAAGACCCGGAGATCTTAGGCAGATCCTTCCCCCTCTCTTGTAATTGCAAAGATAATGCCAACTCACACAGTCCTTTGCTGATTTAGAGCTTTTTAATAGCTAGAACTCTGAAGACACTGAGAAATTACCTTTTTCTCTATTTGAACTTATGAGCTGTTCGTGGAAAAAGGTAAGCCGGCAGAGTTTAATCATACCATTGTTTTTTTGCCTGCTGGTTTGAGAAGATCTGAAGTTTAATGAACATTAATCGGTTCTGCAACAAATTTCAGAGTAAGTATTTAATTTCTTTTAGGAGAATTTACTAAAATACGTCCATAACCTTTTGTTCTTTATCAATATTGTCTGTTTATCAAGATTAGTATTACTAAACGTCACCAAAAAATGCAGAAGGAACATTTTCTGGTTAACGTTCACAACTTGTAGCGCAGATTCAAATGTTTACGTACATCCACACCTTCAACAACACCTACAGGAGCATGGCCACTACTAAATAAAAATAAAATTATGATGATAAACAGGGTTTGCTTACTGCAATATTCAAAAGTTGGCTTATTTATTGTTACCGGTACCTGCAGACACCAAAGCCTCAAATCCCCCCTCCCCCATCCAGATATTCACCAAATATCTAACAACACTTAAAAAAGTTAACAAGTATTTTACTGCAAATCTTTTCTACGGAGCCCCCTAGGGGACATGAGGAATTTTTTTTTTCCTTTGCGTTCCCTCGCTAAAGTATTGCGTTATCTCACAAAATTTTG
>NW_015150506.1:1154501-1155615 GCF_000732505.1 Cyprinodon variegatus
GAGAGTTATTGATCCCGGAAGTCCGAATCTGTGAATATCTTTCTAACTTTAGCGAAGTGAGTTGTTGCGTTGTCACGCAAAAGGTTTTGCGAGGTGACACAAAAGGTTTTGCGAGATAATGCAAAATTTTGCGAGGTAACGCAATACTTTTTCAAGGGATCGTAAAAGAAAAAAAAATTCCCCATGTCCCCTAGGGGGCTCCGTACTTTTCCTTTGTGAATCTGACCACCCTGACAAACATTTTATCCAGTCATACATTGTGCTAAATCAATAGAAAAGAGGCGGGGTCAAACCCTGACAGGTCATCAGTACAAACAGCATGAACATCCATGCATGCTAACACTCGTATGGAAGAAAAACAGTCTTATTGCAATCAGCTTTTTTTGTGCACTGATTTAAACACAACATTTACATGTTGAATTCCTTACACAGTATTTTTATCTGGTAAAAATTTCCCTGCAAAAAAATTTGCCTGCAAATGTGTTGACCTTTTGGTGAACTGGAGCCAAAGCAATCTCCACTTGATGCAGTCGAACAGCTTCTAGCCAATGAAATTAGCTCATTTGGTCACGTGACAGAGCAAGGCTTTGTTCCCGACTAAATGAAGCTGAATGAGGAGTTTTTTCCTGTTAAATAGATATGATTATAAAATTTCAGGTAGCTACTAATAGAAAGCCATTAGAGTTTTTCATCTAATCAGACTGGTTGAAATAACAGAGCCGATCACAGCTGGTGCGGCACCCCTGTCTGACAAGGTTTGATCCAGAAGAAGCGGCAGGCGGCAAACTTTTATTTTTCTGACCAAATGAGCTAATTCCATTGGCTAGAAGTTGCTCGACTGCATCGAGTATAGATTGCTTTGGTTTCACTTCACCACAAGTTCAAATTTTTTGCAACCGCATTTTTTTTGCAGACAAATTTTACCAGATAAAAATTCAGTATAAGGAATTAAATCTGTAAAAAAAATTAAGTGTTTAAAATTGGGTGAACAAAAAAGAAGACAGATTCCAATGAGACTGTTGTTCTTGCATACAGTAATACTCAGTAATAATAATAATTAGGGATGCACGATATTGGGATTTTGGCCGATATCTGATATGCCGATATTTTAAAA
>NW_015150506.1:1156134-1158451 GCF_000732505.1 Cyprinodon variegatus
GATGTCCGATATTCAGTTTTAAGGCCGATACCGATAGGGGGCCGATTATATCCTGCATCCCTAATAATAATCCTTGATAAATGAGATCGCAGGAACTCAACAAAAAACAACACCGCTCCATTTGGACTGAAGAAAGAAAAGTTTTCCTTTACAGTTAATCTCTTTCCCTGGCATACCGTTAATGTATTTACTAAGTTTTATTCTCCCCCTAGTGGTACACAACTATTCTCTTATTTTGAGCTAATTTCCAGCTTTTATTAACATGCATATGTTGCATGTGCTTAGTGAGTTTTTGTTGTTGTTAGAATTATTTACATTTTTGCAGTTTTTTATGTTTGCATCACTTTTGCACTTTCTTGCTTTTTATTTTCTGTGATTGCAGCATTTTTCTTTCTTTTCATGTGTTTTGTGTGTTCCAGAGGTAGTGCATTTTTTGCATCTCCAGTTCTTTTTGTATCAATGCATACATACGTTTGCAATGCATTTGCATCCCTCTCATATAAAATCCATTGTTTTTCAAGATGAAACACAACTGAAAACATCTATTTATCCTAATGTACAGCAAAAATACCATTCTAGCACAGCAATACCACCAATAAGACCTCAATACATCATGTTAACCTCATAAATTTGGATAACTGCAAACCAGAATATTGAACAGAGAGTTCGCTTTGGAATTGCGCAGACAGCAACGCAATTATCAGTCATGTGATGCGACATGCTAATAGCTACATTCCTAATAAAATGAGACGTATTGATCTTTGATCTCGCTAAAGTACTTCTTCTGCCTGTTGATATAATTTACTGAAATAACTTAACATTTAGACTGTGAGTAGATTATGACACACTGCATTCCATTATTTTACATTTCAGCTTTTTGTACCCAAAAAGTTGGGTACAAAACTGTAAAATATGTAAAGAAGTGTGGGGGTGAGGTCGAAAAGGGAGCAGAGATTTCATTTCACTGCGGTGAGAGAGTCCATTCCATTTTCACAGCTATTTTGTGTGGCTAGAATTACCTGTTCAGAAAGTGGAAGGACATGCAATACGTGGAAATTCAAATTGGGCCTAAAAGAGCAGCAGCAACACCTAACACTCATCAAACACATTAGCTGGATCCAAAATGCAAACAGAAAACAAAGAAGAACGGAATAAACTAGGAGCTCTTTAAGGCGGTTCTTCTAGTTTCTGACTAGAAGAAGCTGCACTGCAAAAACAATCTGGAAACGAGTAAAAATGTCTTAAAATTAGTGTATTTAGCATAATTCAAGCAAGTAAATAATAAGATTTAACAATGGAATGAGTATTTTTACTCTTAAAATAAGATAATTTGATAATATCTACTTGAAATAAGACAACGCAATTGTTTTTTCTTATTTTAGATGTAAATTGCCTTATTCTATTGGCAAAGTGTATCACTTAACTGCTTAATTCAAGAAAGAAATGCTCTTTTTAAAAGAAAAATAAACTTACTTAGATTTCAATTTTTTGCAGTGTATATTTAGTTAGAAGGAAAAGTTTTAATTTGAATGCTGGGGCATGGAAGGGGGGGGGGCTTAAAGGCATCAATTCTAAATGCCTTTCTGGGAGATACAATTCGCAAACCTGTGGATAAAAAAAGGTTAGCTTAAAAAATGCTAACTTGTCTTTCTGAAGTCTCTTTTTTAATATTTTTTTCTTAAATATTGATTAGAAAGCTACTGATTGGTCCCATGCCCATAAATCAATTAAAGAAATTGCTTGAAATTTGCAGTGTTTTTCCTGGATTTGTGCAGACATTAGTGTTGAGATAAGCAGTGTGGTGTGTTTGCGATGCTGCAGGCACAGAGGGGCTCAAATCAATCCACAGGATACCCACTCAGCGCTTCATTTTAGGATGGCTGATAAACAACAGCATTTGGTGACCTTTTCCTGTTCTTATGGGGGATTTAACCCCCTGCTCAGAGCTGCACCATGCTGCCGGCTCCAGCAGACTCATGCACAATGAACGCTGGAACTCAGGTGGGACATTTGCTGCAGGACGCCTGCGCTAAAAACTCTGACAGGGTTTTTGGTTTGTTCCTCCAGAATCGTGCTAAGTGTGAAGGAGGAGTGGTGGGTGTGTGTTTGTGTGTGAGGCAGAGGGAGGGAAGAGGGAGGGGGTGTCAAACTCTTTACGCTCTGTTGTGTGTTAGGTGCTTTCAGCAGCAAGCAGAAGCCGGTTGTGTACTTAGAGAGGAAAAGCATTGAGTGTTTGGAGTGCTCAGCCCACTTAATGCATTACTATTGAAAATTCTTTCTCGGAAGGGATGGGAGGGACACAGAAGGCTTTAATATT
>NW_015150506.1:1161013-1162213 GCF_000732505.1 Cyprinodon variegatus
AGCCTAAAGCCCACTGCCAACATTAGGACAAAAAAAAGAAAGAAAAATAACAAACGGTCGGTTCAGGTGTTTTATAAAATATGGGAATCAGGAAATTGTCTATAAACCAAACTGAACGATTGTTGTTCTCTACTTCAAAAAACACTTTAGATTTTAAAATGGAAACATTTTCTATTTCTTAATATATTTTTTTTAAATAAAAAGTCAATGTATAACATGGATTCATTAAAAAACTGCTTTTTATTTCAGTGCTAAATTCTGTTTAAAGTAACAGATTATAATGAAAAATTTCTCCGGAGCTTTACTGGTTGATGATTTTCTTTTGATCATTTTTAATTGTTAACCTCTGCTTTACATGATGCAGCTACCAACGTGTTTCAGGATTGGGTTCATGGTGACGTCCAGCGTTTGTTTTCCACTTCAGGTGACCAACAAACTCTCTTTGCTCTCATTTGGCCACAGCAGCTTGTTTCAGAACTCTGTTACTCTAGTTACTGAAAAGTACATGGCCCATGACTCAGGACTTGAACTGCACATGAACCACTTTACTTGAGAAGACTTGATAGCTTACCCAAAATCTCAAGTTTAAAACATGTATTTTTTAAAAGCTTTGCACCATTAAATGTTATTCATCCAATATGAACAAATGCAGTCGGTCTGTCAGTCTTCCCAAATTCTGTACGTAGATGCAAATTAGTTAACGAGAAAAAAAAAATCAAAAAACAAAGGTGATCCAAAGAGTAATTTCTTTAATTGACCATAAACTTCAAAGTACCCGACAGAAAAACAAAACGCAATATGAAAAAACGTACAAGAAAACCACAGAAGAAGATGAAACAACTGAATGAAAGTTGCAGAAAGAACAGCAGAAACCTTTTTGCTGTGATGAAATAACCGATTTTAGTTTACTGCATTTTATTAGCAAATGTTCAGTTGTCTTGTTTTCATGTTGAGATAAATACAGATTTTAAAGAAACAAAGATATAATTGAACTCTTTCAAGAAAACAACCTTGAAAGTACTTAAAATTTAAAGTTTTAGACTTGGGACTTGACTCTGGTTTGATGATGACTTGAGACTTGCAGAACAGGGACTTGGACTGTTTATAACAGTAATCCAGGTGGTGATCTGTGTTTATTACCTTATTCTAAAAAATGTTATGTGGGAAATCATTGTGCAACGAACTTTTTTCCTCCAGTTA
>NW_015150506.1:1162641-1164681 GCF_000732505.1 Cyprinodon variegatus
AAGACTAATCACGAAATTTCAGTTAGTTTGCGTACACTGAAGACACACTTAAAAGAAGCTGGACTGTTCAGACGACGCAACTTCCGGTTCAAGGGTCAAACGGCGCCGTCGTCCAATCAGCAATGTCTCATGTTTCCCACTGGTACTGGTACTGGTTCCGGTAGGTTAATGTAATTGTGTTTTCCTTAATGTAGTTGCGCTTTTAGATTTGTAGTTGCAGTTTGCACTTCAGGGCCACCGTAGGTCATGGACAAATCCTACTGTTGAAGAAGAGCTAATAGTCGATTTACCACAACCTTGAGTTCTGTGCCTGCGCAAACAAGGGAGCTCTTCTTCTTTTTCTTCTTCTTCAAGTCTGACGAGTCTGACCAGCGCCATCTCTTGGCGCTGAGTCGTGCGGGTGATTTTAAGACGTACAGTGTTAGCAGGTAGATCGCATCAGAGGGTGGAGTCTCACACTGTGAGAACATACATTGTGAGCTGTGAATTTTACACCCTACAGTTTGAGCTGTAGCTGCGTGCAATGATTGAAAAAAATCGTACAGTGTAAGCCTGGCTTAAATTACACAACGGAGGACGGATGGGAATTGTCTTTAGATGTGTCAGAGTAAAAGAGGGTGGATCCAGACGCTAGCATGCTATTCAGATTTGTATTTGTAAAAAAATCCTTATCCTCTGCGCGCTTTTTCTTACACTTACAGTAACAATTCTGCTTGACCTTGCGATGATCCACCGCATAAAGCCTCAGTTTGCGGCTGTAACCTGACTAAACATGGAAGAATTCAATGCTTTTTTTGTGCAAGGCCGGTAATAATGTGGCCGCACTGGTTTTTCCGGCTGAAAAGTCCAGTCACCCAGCAGGTAAAGTTTCCACTCAGACTAAATGTGGCTTCAAGAAGACAAGAGTCCTGTAGGCAGGAGGTGCTACGTTTCTGTTGCTCCATTATGAGTGCATTTACGCTCTGAAGGACATCTGAGTGTAAAGCGAGCCGCTTCTGGTTAGTAAAAAGCAACACTTTAACTGGGAGCCTTGCACCAGAGTTCACAGCATACATAATAGACAGGATAGTGTTACCTGCCACTGTGGGCCAAACATGACTGCCAATAATTGCCTTACCAATATTTGCATGTCCCTCTTAATGTTATTGAACACCCCACTAAGTAACTGAGCTCCGCGGCCCGAGCACTATTTTAAGTTGTTTGCTGATTCCATGGTGGGCTGAAACAAGACAATTATGAAGCCCATTTCACTCCATTATGGCGTTTTAAGGGGCCTCAGCTTTCATTGAAAGCTTAGATCCTGGCAGGAGTTATATAAATAGTCTCGCTGGAAATGAAAGGCAACTTTTATGGAAATGGCATTTTCTATAATAAATGTAGATAAAGTGATTTGCTGAGTATTGCTCATGACTACTGATAGGAGTAAATATGGCCGCATCCATTTTTTTTTTTTTTGACCTTTGATAAAAACACATTTCAAAATAAAAGAAGAGGAAGGCGGCTAAGGAGGATTTACGCCCAGCAGAATATGGTACAGAAACTGCATGCGAATGTTTTGGATGTAGAAACTGAAATGCGAAAGCGAAAAAGGCGAGCGATTAAATACTCAAAATGAAATTGTAAATGCAAGCTGAAGTAGCAGTTTAAAAAGGCCAGACACAGATGTTAATGTGAGATAATATAAGAATAAATCACCTTGCACAGTTGGTTGACAGCAACATTACACATTTTCAATACATGAAGCACAACTATAGGTTATTCTTGGCAGCTTCTATTAAACGGATCTAAAGTTAGAATAGAATAGAATAGAATATAAAATCCCTGAAGTAATAATCTTTAGACCAATAGAGGAGAGATCTAAAGTTAGCACACAGCTTCAGTCGCTTCAGCTAGTAACCACTGAGGCCCCAAATCTAGGTGTAGTGCTGGATTCAGACTTGAACGTCCAAAAGCATTTTAAGACAATTACAAGGTCGGCTTTCTATCACCTGCACATAAGGGAAAATTTACATTTAATATATATTTTTTTCGTTTGATCAT
>NW_015150506.1:1167237-1169112 GCF_000732505.1 Cyprinodon variegatus
GATTTCATCCTGGACACTACAGAAAATGGGCTAAAAGTGTTAAAAACCGGAATTTTCCTTTAACTACTGGAAACAGTTTTGTGGAAAAAGTTTTCTGCTTTCACAATTAGGCAATAAAGTCATGAAAGGTTAAAACTGTTTTTTTTTTCCTTTTATATTGTTTTTTTTTTTAGATTATAATCAAATTTTCATTGGTGCACATACATTCAGCGCAATGGTAACATACAATGAAAAATTTCTGTGGAGCTGTAGGCTGATGGCTTTAAATGTAGAGTAAACCCAGAATGATTAGATAATTACATCCAATACTCATCAGTCTATTATATGTATTTAACATCTTAACATTTTTTATGATGTTTTGAAGAGCAAAATGCTATCAGGAAAAAACCCAACATCACATCCGCTTCAAACATCTTCCCATCACCCAAAAATAAATTACAATCAAAAACCTGCACTAGAATAGAAACGTAAACTAATAGCAGATGAATACAAGGTGGCTAATCATGAGTAATCCAGTTGTGTGGCATCAGCAGACTCCCCAGTGAGAGCAGAAAGGAGCTGCAGTTGAAGCAGTGATTTCCCTCAGGCAGATGTGCCATTTAAGTATGCTGCATTGTTATGAGGGAGATCCATTAGCCTCTGCATGATGTGCCACATCAAAGCAAATTCTCACATATGGATTATTTGTAAATCATGTTTTTTTTTTCCCTTCAGTTTCCAGACTTAGCCGGTTGATGCCAAACTATAAGTTCATTTTGTAAATTGACATATGAGCTCAGAGAGTACACATGTGTACGGCTGTTGATGTGTGTGTGTGCATGGGAGAATAAACAGCTTAATAGAAGCAAGCGGATTTCATAATGGAAATGGCTGTTAGTGCACAAAGTAGTCCTGTTCAGATGTGGATTACTGAGCATCATCAACATTAGAGATGCTTCATGTTCATGAAGAACTATCTGCGATCTGTGAGACAACTTATTGGTCATTGCATCTCTCATGTTTTATAGTTTTGACTTATTTCAAACACAAGCGGTACGATAAAGAGCATGATGGTTAAGATTCGTTTTATTTTCAATTATCCAAGTACTGTATTAATGCCAGCCACGTTTTAATGATGTTTACAGAGCTTTCCCCGGACTAAGAGTCTGGTTTTAAGTGCTGCATCTAACCTCCTGCCAAAGCTCCATTTGAATTGCACACATATGCAGAATTATCCCTGGTTATAGTTCAAGTTGAGATTTTCTTTCTAAATCTATCTATGGGCTTGTCTGTATTTGCAGTCAGATTCAGCCGCAGCGGTGAGATGCTAATGTCTTTGACCCTGAATGGGGCCGTTTGCTGTCATTCCAACATAGTCTCTGTTTATATTGCAAAAAAGCACAATTCTGCTTTTGGGGAAGTTTGGGTTTGTTTTTTAAAACTCAAATAACAAGATACATATTTCAAGACCTGTGATAATCTTTTATATCAAGAAACTCAACACAGAATAGATATAAAAGTAAATTAGCTTTCTTAAAAATATATCTATTAACTGTAAATCTGAAACATAAAACATAAAAATTTACTGGTTTGTTTTCTTAAAAAAATAAAATGAATTAAAAGCAGAAAAAAAATGTAAAAATTATTGGTATTGTTATCTGTATATTGAATTGTTTTTTTGTTTTTTAAGAGGAGTTCCTGGTACTTGCTAGCCTGGGTTCCATTCCGAACTTAGTCCTGCCTGTCATTACCCGATCCGTACCGGAAGCACGATCCGTACCATCAGCTCATTTGCGCATGCGCAAACAGAATAACTTCCGGTGGAAATATCTCAGTTTTCTTACTTTTTTATTCTTTTGTATTTTTTAGAGGCATGGGTTTCGTTTTGTATATCTT
>NW_015150506.1:1171844-1173228 GCF_000732505.1 Cyprinodon variegatus
ATTCCATTGAAATGATGCAGAACTAAAGTAACGAGACACTTTTTTTAAATGTAAGGAGTAGAAGTAAAAAGTCGCCATAAAAATAAGTAGTAAAGTAAAGTAAAAATATCAGAAAAATCTACTTGAGTACAGTAACGAATTATTTGTACTTCGTTACTTCCCATCTCTGAAAATTACATATTTCAAAAACTACTACTAAAAGTACTCAATTACAGTAACTTGAGTAAATGTAATTCATTACTTTCCACCCCTGGAAACAATCCATAGTTTGGGAGTCTAAGGGTTCTAGTATATGTGAACAAATTAAGCAAGATGATTGTAGATTTCTGAAGAAACGGGAGGAAGTCAAAGAAAAAAACAACACAAAGAAATGTTCTGATGACTTTTTAACAAATGTCTATTTATGTCAATTAATAATTTTATATATATATTCTCCAATACCTTCCAAATTACTCATCGTCCTCACAACTTGCTTGATTTCTATTTTTTATTTACCTAAAATCGAATCATTTTATCCAAAGCATAACACTATATATTAAATGTCGCACCTCTGAAAAGGCTAAAAAAACAACTATAAACAGCTTTTTGCCTCTTCTAAACAACCCTAAATGAATCTAATCCAAAAATGGTTACTTACCTTGGAGGTTCAGGCTCGGCCATTCAAGAATCAGCTCATCTACCACTAAACCCATGAGGCTGAGAGCAGATCCCCTCTTGCATGAAATTTCAATTTAGAACCCAAGATTCTGTTTACTCTTTAGGCCCATTTCCTCTCCTACTTGAGCTGATTTCTGCATCAAAGTCTGCTTTTGTACAGCAACAGCATTGTTTCATCAGCAGCGCCGAGGCTCACCGGCGGCTACACACTGTGCAGATAAGTGCATCAGCTATTACCGGGTCCCTCCTTCAGACCTATTAGGTCTTGCAAGGACTTCAAACACCAATTTGTTCTGCAAATAGCCCATTCAATTTGTGCCCACCAAAGAGAGACACCTCTCTCCCTCTCTGCAGTAATTGAATCTTCAAAGGGACATTTTCCTCCATTTCTGCCAGGTATTAGAGTGATGAATAGCAAACGGTCATCTGAATAGAAAGAGCGGATACATGTTTATCCATTTTCAGTTAGGCGCTGATCATGGCGCCTTGATGACTGCGAAGTTGGTTATAGGATTGAGGTATCGAAGGGATCTTCTGTAAAAAAAAAACAGCAAGAAGGACCATGGCAACTCTGGAGGGGCTGCGAATGTCCGTGACTTCAGGTGGGAGAAACTGTTGAAAAAACGAAAGTTGATCACTGAAGAAATGTAGGAGAACTTGCATCAGATTTTACTCAAATTAAACTGTGTGATTTGATATGTAGTGAAAACCTGTTTTATTTAATGTA
>NW_015150506.1:1173755-1175221 GCF_000732505.1 Cyprinodon variegatus
TTTCGCCCCTTCCCAAAATTACTTCAACGGAAGGTTTCCAGATGGATATGCGGAGCAAATCCATCTGGCGGAGTCAGGTTAGATCAGTCTATTGCCTAATCGTAAATTCCCCCCCGATCTACATAAATGCTGTTCATAGATGTGAGCTGACACAATAAAATGGAGGAGGCTTTAAAATCTTCCAATACTTTTATTAATTAAATACACCATACGGGAGCAAATGTCTCGGAAAAATATCACAAATAAATTTCTCTCTCATTCAGCATTTGAACGTTGGGAATGATATCTACATTACTGACTATGAGCAGATTTCTTCAGGTTGCCACAGTTGGAAGGGGAGGAGCTGGATGCATGGGGGGGAGGGATGTAATGTAGCCACGCCTGGACGACAACATTTACATGCATACTGTACATACATGGTAGCTTTACAAATACACCACAAGTGTTCATGATTCGTTTTTCCACAAAATGCCACAGATAGGTTTTTTTTTTTTAAACTCCGTTCATATATACATTTTTATATATATATATGAATCAAAAGGAAAAGCAGAAAGAGAACACGATTCTCCTTTGACGACACTTAAAATATAGAAAGTGAAATCACCATGTTTGTGGGAAATGATAGAAAAGGAAGAGAGGAAAGAAAGAAAAGTTCCCGCTTTTCCCCCCAAAAATTGTCTTTAAACAAATGTGCAGCATTGAAAAGTCTGCAACTCTTTTTTGTCTTTTTGTCTTTCCTCAGTCACGACGTCCTTCTCAGCGAGTTTCATTTTCTCCGCGGCAGGAGTCCCCCCCCCGCTCTGATTGTGATCAGTGTTTAAACTCCAAAGCGTCCCACGCGTCTCTTCTCAGCAATAAGTGCAAAATATCCACCCAGGTTTGGGGGTAAAAGCCGAGGTTTTGAAGGCTGGGGGGGTCGGGTGTGGGGTTTGCAGAGATGAGAATCGGGGGTTTCTGGTTAGATGGGTGGAGGATTTCCTTTAGGGGCGAAAGGGAGCAGAGCTAAGAGGCTGGGGTGCTGCTGATCCACGCCGTCTCAGGTGACGATGAGTAAAATGAAGGCACAAATCCTGCTTCCTGCACACAGCTCCCCCCCTAACACACCTAAACCAGGACAGAAAAACAAAACAAAGACAATTTAAGAAAGATATCAGGCCATCATACATTCAAACAAAGTGTCAAATCTAGGGCTGCAACAACAAATCGATAAAAATCGACTTTTAAAAGCGTTAGCAACGAATTTCATCATCGATTAGTTGTGTCGCGTGATTAATGCGTCATCCGCCGCCGTCGTCGTCATCACTGCCGCTCAACTGAAGCGCCGTGGTGAGCAAAGGCTGTTTTCAAAAGGCAGTAACGTCAACTGTTCTAATGACCGATACCGCAAACGCAAGCTGCGTCTCAATTCGCAGACAGCCTGCGCTTTGTAAAGCGAAAAAAGTCGTAACATGCAACTTTTGTAAAAA
>NW_015150506.1:1175466-1176979 GCF_000732505.1 Cyprinodon variegatus
AAATCCCTCCCCCACCTGATAAATACATTTTCCACCCGCGCCAGTCTTTAATTTATTGATCAGCCAGGCTTTGAAAACCATCTGGTGTCCCATTTACTTAGCACCGACTCAAAAGTGCCTTCATGAGGCGACTCTCTTTGGTATAATTAGAAGCACGCTCCAGCATAACTGCAGGAGGTGCTCAAGCCTGTGAAACAGAAATGCAGGGGGAGGAAACACAATTAACTATTCAAAAAAAAAACTGCTTTAAAAACTTTCTCATCTCTCCTCCTGTTTTCTCAGAGATTCTAAGGCTCCATTTACTTTTCCCCTTCATCCTTCAAATCACTAGGAGGGCTTTCACTCTATTAGTAATTGCAAACTCCTACTTTGGGGGCTAATTAAAGTGACTGACGCTGGGAGGGTCTTCCTCCCCTGGGTCAAAGCCGCTCTGTTTCAGAGAGGTAATTTGTCTGCTCTGAACAAAGAGATTAGGCAAGGAGCAGAAAAACGTCCATGATCGGGAAGAAAAATAAAATAAAGACAGTTTGGAATCAAAAACGACTCTGAAACCGTTTCTGATTATTGATCCGGAGGTCCCGCCTCCTGCTGCACGTCTTTGTTGGACGAGAACATCTAAATCCCGCTCGATGTGAGCCACATGGAGAATAACCGCTCCCACCGAGCAACACGTCTCTGTGTTTATTTAAATATTCCCTTTCTGCTATAATTAAAGCACCAGGGCCAATATTCAGATTGCATTTAAGCATCAATAATGCAGCGCTTTTTTCTTTTTTCCTCACTACAATTGATGTCAGGAGCATAAATAAACAATGAAGCTTCATATTTACTACAGCTAGCCGTGCCACCGGAGACACTCGGCGCAATGGCTCAGGACTTAAACAGACATTTAAAATTAAGCTAGATAATACAACAGCTTTCAATTTAAATGTGAGGAGCTCTTAGAGCTCGGGGAGCTGATCTGCAAAAGTGACAAGCCCTTAAAAGGCCTTAATGGAGTTCTGTCTCTCCTCCACTCACACAAGCACTCAAGGTGAAATGCATGCTCCCAATAATATGATTCCTCTTTCGGTCTATCTACGACACGCTCTCAGAGAGTGTGTGTGTGTGTGTGTGTGTGGATGAGGTATCAATAAAGCGGCTTGTTTTGAGGCAGAGATGATTAGATCTCCAGTAGGCTGAATGATGCTATCCTGAAGAACGGACTCATCCTTGTATACGATTAGGCCTCTTTTGTTTTGTTTTCTCTCGGAGCGTTGAGATCAAAGGGGGGTTGGGGGGGGGCATGATGACAGCTCTCATGATACACTAGCCATCCCTCAGCTCTCTGGCTGCGACTTCTCAGTATAAAGACTTTTAGCCTTGGAGTGATATTAGCTCTGCTGGGGGAAGGTCATCAAAATCTGCAGGAAAGGTACTTCCTGGGGGCCCCATAAAACTCTCTTTACATGGATTTTTAATACAACTATTCCTTATTTGTGCACATTAATTATGTTTTTTATGAAAATCCTTT
>NW_015150506.1:1177674-1189470 GCF_000732505.1 Cyprinodon variegatus
TTAGTGCTTGGAAAAAATCTTTCATTCCTTTAGAGACAGCATGAAAAGTCAGCTGAGTACAAAACATAGAGAGGAAAACAAGAAGAAAAGGGACAAGAAAAGAGGAACAAAACCTAGAACAGATAATGGATGTCTATTCTATTAACATTCTCAATTCAGAGGGCCCCCTGCCTGTCTTTGCCTAGGGCCCCAAATTTCCTAAATCCACCCCTGCCCCAGGGTCAAATAATCCAAAATATTCCAATGAGGTTAAAGCAGAGCTATAATTTAAACGCGTTTCTGCTTCTATGGCATCATTAGATGCTAACTGATCAGCTAACAGACGATGAGTTTTCGTTAGCGGTGGTTGTAGAGTTGGAGCGAGACGTCGGACGGCCGACGTTTCTGGCTGAAATTAGTTGGTCGTTCGCGTGCGTTGGCAGCTTTCTTCATGCCTTCAGCAGCCGTGCATTGAGATCATGAATCGCTATTAACAATCAACCGTTTACATTTGGTTTAATCTGTTAATAAATATTCCTTTTTGTTTAATTTAGGCTTTTTTTGTGTATACATAAAGGATTTGAAATCGAAGAGTTGGGCCAGAAAAATATTCGGAGATGACGAAATAATCTGCATGGGCCTGTTGAATGTTTGCGTCGGAGTTTGACCCTTGATGGATCCTGCTACGGTTCTTAAAGCCGACGCAAAGCTAACGTTCCCGTCTCCGTCTCTGAAAGGCAGGATGCAGACAGTGATGCACAGAGGAGCTTTCTGGTAGATTTGCAGAGCGATAAAGTTCTGCAGGACACCCAGAAGGGACTAAAACACCATCCAGCGCAATGAAATAAACAGAATCTAAATAAACACCTTCATTAATGAAAGGAGGAGGCCGATTAAAGATTAAAAACGAGGCTGAAATGAATCGCAGCTACCTGACAGAGATGGAAGCAGAGACGCTGCTTTGCAAAACTCTTCCTGCATTCTGTGACTCAGTGAGAAGCTAAAACATTCCTCCCACCACGGCCTCACCTTCTGGTCGGGCATTAGCGGGTTCGTCTGCAGGGAGCTTAAGTGTCCGTTGATGAGCGCCGTTGGTCTGTCTTGTTCGCAGAAGAGGCTGCCGTTGATGTAGTGGAATCGATCTCCGGGGACGAGCCGGTTCCGGCAGGTGGAACACGTGAAACACTTCGGAAGAAACAAGACGAACCAGTTAGCTCTGAATAAATAGACTCGGGTTTAAATAAAGGCGGAGTTCTTTTCCTTTCTTACCTTTAGATGGTAGACGTTGCCCTGCGCCCTCATCACCAACTCGCTGGCCGGGATGGACTGACCGCAAGCGCTGCAGGCGCCGCTGTTTCCGAATAACCTGCGGGAGGCAGGAGGGAAGTTTTACTCTTTGCTTTCTGCAAAAAGATTTAACCTTCTGATTGAAAGCTGCTTCTGCTTCTGACTCAAAGGGGGAAAAAAGATAGAAGATCATCCCAGAATCAACAGGAAAAAAATGAATCCTTTAGCTCTTCTCAAGCATCTCATGCTGAGAATACATATTACTTTTTTTTTGTTGCCACCCAATAATAAGCAGGAACATAAGAAATCAGGAGCTAAGAGGATTTGATTGTACATCCAGAGCTTTTGCCATTAGGACTCCAGCGAATGCTCTGTCAGTGCCGTGTTTCCATTAGAAACCCCGTAGCTTCTCTGGTTGATATATAATGTGCATGGGTTAACCTTTTCAATCATGGTGTCAACACTTTAGATTTGCTTCTGCTCATCTCTTTCGTCCCTAACCTTCTCTCTCTCTCTCCCCTCTGCCTCTTGATAATGAAATGCTTGCTCCAGCTTCCCTTCTATCTTCCTTCTGAGTCCACAATTTAGATTACTTCATCTCGGTGAGCAGCAAACTGAATGAAATTTCGATTTGAGCAGAAAGTAATTTACTGGGATCTGGACCCATTTGTCATCATATCTCACTGGGTGTTTGCTCTATCACTGCACTTTTCCTAAGCAATCAAATAAGACCACGGCATCTGACATGCTCCGGAGAGAAGGGGAGGGAGGAGGAGGAGGAGGAGGGGGGAGAAAAGGATTTTCCTTTTTCTTTTTTTTTTTTGGAAGGGGGGGGGGGAATCAGATAAAGTTGTTTGGCTTTAAAAAAAAATTAGCAGGAAAGAAACGTCTTGTCGTTTGGATGATTCTCGTGAAAGAAAACGTAGCATCGTTTCTCTGCGCATTCCTATTGTGAACCCCCCCCCCGCCGCCGCCGCCGAGCAGGTGCCGGTTGATCTACGCTGACAAACAAGTAAGGAGCTCCAGAAAAAAAGCGGCTTTCAGACGCAGACAGCTCAGGCAGAAGCATCATTTGGAAAGACTCCATCAAAACTCCCATTTCCCAGAAACTAATTAACTGGAGACTTTTGTGGCTGCGGTGCCGGTTTAAGGCGCTCGCTGGGACAAACATGGACGTATGGAAATAAATATACATGCACGTAAAGCGGCTTCAGGATTCACGGCGTGCGTGCGGAGATCGCAGGCGTTTCCTCAGCGTGAAACCTTTGGAGAGGTGTGGAAACAAAGGCTGCAAGAGTCCACCGCTGCCTTTTCAACATGTAGCAGGTTAATTATTTTACCAGCGATGGAAGGTAGGGGTGGGGGGTGGGGGGGTTTAGCTCTGGATCCTGTTTGATTTAAGGAGCCCAGGCCTTTAGGTGCTCAATTAAGTTGCTGTAGCATTTTGAACTTGGGCTCTAATGGCCCCCTTCCAGCGCGCAGAGGTGAAGTCAGCACTGCAGGTCAGCATAATTAAGGCCAAGGGGACTCCTAATTACAATGACACATCTGGTTTCTGCTCTCTCAAAATGATATAAAAGGAAATCACTCTGAGTGGATCTGTTGTTGATTAAATTAAAGAACAAACAAGGCTTAAAAAATAAAGAAACTCCATTGTGTCCGTCCAGGCGATGACTATTGGATTTCATTTCAGCACCGACTGAAATACAGCGTGGCTCGCTGCTGGGCCTGTCTGCTAAAATGCGGACCTCATTCGCCGAGACCTTTGAGTGGGGTAAAATTACCCCCACAACAATGATTTCTGCAACACAGTCCATTAAAAAAGCCTCTCTACATCAGCAGCCAAAGCACCTTAAAAGCACCAGGCCATATTGATACTGAAGCGAGGCTTTGCATAATGGCAGGGGCTGCATTAGAGAGGAGGGGGGGGGATTGGGAGGATGACGTTGCTGTGTGTGTCTGTGTTTGGGGGGGATCAGCCAAATTACACTTGGTTAATTCAGAGTAACAGATCTGGCCCCAAGTGAATTGAAGGCCTTGAATTAATTCTGATATGACAAATCAAGATAAACGTTTCCTCTAAATTGCATGCGATTTAATTAATTTCTGAGATCCCCCCCCCCCCCCTTTTTTTTTTTTTTTTTTTTTTTTTTTTTTTTTTTTTTTTTTTTTTTTTTTTTTTTCCTCCTCTCTCTGGCCCCTAATAGTTCACATTCTCTCTCATGCTGTCATAGAGCTTGAGTGGGCAGACTTCAAAGTGATATTAAATAACCCAACTATTAGATTTACCTCACACGTTCTATTGGAAAAGTGCCATTTAATTACCTTGGCTTATTCAATTAAAGCCGGGCCGCATTTTCTCTGAATCCGCCGCGGCGGCGAGTAAATTAATTCCCCCCTCCGACGGCGAGCCCGCAGAAATAACATCACCTTCTGGCATGGAGGCAACACCAGGTTTACGCTGTGAGACGCTTCTCTGAGTGGAGAAGATAAAGATCTACGTCCGGAATATATGTTAGTTAGTCTGAAAGTTAGTCTGCCCCTTTAAGATAAAGGACGGGGGGGGGGAGCAAATGGCCTTCACAATAATCCCTCCTCTCTATCCGTCTTTCTCTCCTGCTCTCTCAAAAGCCAATTTGGTTAATTAAATGTTTTGTTTGCAGTGCGGCTCTCATTCATTTCGGACACGTCACTGGTAGCGGATACAAGCCAGGGACCAGATCTCATTAGATAAAACCCATCAGGACTAAAGGAAATGGAGGGGGACTATAATTAAAGCATTTAATTGTGTAGACTCACTGTCACATGCCCCCCCCTCCCTTCCATTGCCTCCACTTCTGGTTTTATCTTTGCAGAGATCTCTCCGTTCCATAATATGCTTTTCAGCTCTTCCACCAAGCGCACTCTCTCATTACAAGTGGAAAGGTGTACCCCCCCCCCTCCAAACGTTTGCATCCCTCTTTCCAGTTTTAATTATGTTATAGTACCATTATGAATGAAGTACCCCATTGACTTCCCTGTGCTTTTTATGGGGTGGGAGTAGGAGCACAGAGGCACACTTTATAATTTCAATTAATTGTGCAGCTTTTTTTTTTCTTCTCCTTCCTGTTGACGCATCTCACACAAAAAGAAAAAAATAAATAAAGAAGCTGCATTTTTTACTTTTTAAAAACGCCGCCGACCTGAGATCTCAGCGTTTCAGCCCCCCCGACCCTCATTAATGGTGTCCTGACGTCAGCTTTGCGCTCAAGTTGACTTGCAACCGGAATCTTTATCAGAGATTTATGTCCGTTTTATTATCTGTGCGTCTTCCATTAATGCAGGATGATTAAGACACGTCCGACTCTGGAGCAAAACTTCTTTCTCTTGGTTGTTGATGATAAACTCCATCGATAACTTGTATTCATTTCTACATCCTCTGCATGCATCTTTCTGCTGCCATCCATATTCATGTTTCCATTTGTTTAGCTTTTAGTTTCATTTGTCTCGTTTATGTAAAGGAATAAAGAGGAACCAGCATCAGAGAAAAGTTAAACGAAACAAACTTTTGTTTTGTGTTTTCTTTAACCTCTTAAACCCTAAGGGGGTATAAAGACATTTCTGCCTGACAAAAACACACAAAAGTAAATCACTTATAGCCTCACAGCTATTAGATTTAAGAAGAAACTTTTGGTACGTCTGTAAAGGTAAGATGTCATAGAATGGTTTTCTGGTGTCAGCACCATTGTAGCTTTGACCCTGCCTGAAATATTAGGGACAAAATACAAAATATTTTGCATTTTTTGAACCTCGCCAAAATTTTCTTTGAAATAAACATTGCAAAACACTACCAAAATATTATTTATAGCACAAAAAAGTAGTACAGACTTTCAAATCTAAATGTTGTGTAAAAATATACCAAATTTGGACTCAATCAGATGAATCATATTTATTTTAGAATGGTATTAGTGAGAAATTTCTTAGGCCGAGAGGCCATTTTGGCACATTTATCCAAAAATGTCACCAAACTGTGCCAAATGTGTTTTTTACATCAATACTGGGGGTTTGGTAAAATTACGAGGTCACGTAGCAGCTGGACCCACTGGTGGGTCCGTAGGGTTCTAGGGGTTAAGTAAGTCACTCCTTAGTGGAGGGGAGTGGGATGAAACGTCAAAACTGGTGATAAATGAGTCTGGAATATATAGAAATATAGTTTAAACCCTGGGGTAAGTTTTCTTCCAAAAAACAACAAAATCTTGGAACAGTTAAAGACTCAAACTGACAGATTGATGATTCGTCTCAATGGTACCAAGCAGAGGAAGTAAAAAAATGTATCTCACCAGCATGGTTTTATGCTTTCAGATTCTCCCAATCTATAAAAACCTGTTCAGCATCTCGCTCACCTGATGTAGTCGTTTCTGCAGAGGATCATGCCGCTTTTCGTGTAGCACGACGTGCCGATTTCCCCGAGCTGGGCCTGGCAGCAGGAGCACTTCAGGCATCGGCTGTGCCAGTAGCTGTCCATGGTGTAGAGGAGGAAGCGGTCTGCGATTTTACCCCCGCAGCCTGCGCAGCGCTTCCAGGACAGGGACCCCGTGCCCACCGCTGGCGGCTGGCTGTTGCCTCCCGGATTCACCATCGTCTCTAAAAGAAAACGCAACAAACATAAAAACCTGTCAGAGTTTTATAGTTCTGATCCTACTTTGGACCTGAAAGCTTTTGTATGGAGGGAATGTTTATAAGAATTACACAGAAAGGCGTAAATAAAGAAGCCAAGGTTGAGAGCAGATCGTTTAGGTCAAATACTAAAAAAAAAAGGGAGTTTTTTTCATTCCAATCAGAATTCACTTTGTTTGACTTTTATTTAAAGATGCAATAATCAGAATTTGTAGATAAACATCAGTTTGTTTACTTTTCTCTGAGCTCTTTTCCATTTTGACCGTTTCAAGTTTTGTTATAACATCTAAAGCTCTCATCACTAACATTTATCTGTTTATTATTCATCTGAGAAGAGCGCCGAACAATACATGTTGTTGGATTGTGTGTTTGTAGATAAAAAATAATAGATTCACTATTTCATTTAGAAGCATTGAATGTATGTTTTGTTTTTTCAATACAATCTACCAATCGATAGTGAAGGCCAAACTGATTATTTCCAGGCCAACTATTCGTCACATCTGTCGGGAGATGATATATCTGATAATGATTTAAACCCGTCATGATCATTTTTAATACCTATAATAATTACGTTTTGGTTTAAAAACATATACTTCTGTAAAATAAAAAAAATAAAAAACGATTTTCTTCTCTTTCTTTACTGGTTAAAGTGGTTGTAATCCATTAAACATGATACATACCCCTAAAAAGGAAAAAAGAAATTGGTTCTAGGCAGGTAAAGTGTGAATAGCTCATCTCCGGTTAGAATTACGATTTTCCTTTCCACTGTCGCTACATGCATGATGCAGTACCGAGGACCGATTTAACCCCGCATTACAAGCAACCATCAAGAATGCTAAAAGTCACCGACTCTATGTTATCTGCTGAGTTTCCTTCACTAAAAAACATTTATTCTAACTTAAATGAATTACAACTGCAGACAAAATTTAAAATGTCCTTCAACTACATGTGTTGTGTGGCTAAAAACAACTAACTCGAAATCATGAAATCATTCTTTATCTTCAAACTAAAATCCAGATTTCACTTTTCTGTGCACCCATAAATCATAACGAACCCTCATCCAATCACAGGAGGTCTTTTTTTCCAGTATATTCGCCTGCTTGATCTTTCCAGCCCTACAGGATCATTCCTGATGAGTCCTTGTTACCTAAAACACACATTTCTCCACTAAAACCAATCTGTAGCAGTGGAAGCTGATTTCCCAGAATATCTTATTGATTAAACTAAAGCAGAAATGGATTAAAAGTTGGAAATATTTCTGCTTTCCTGTTTTAAAAGCTGCATCTTTCAGTCAGACATGCAGAGCACCAACACTGCAGAACAACCTGCTGTAATGACTGTAATCTAATGACCAGCTGAAATTAATGTGAGGCTCTTTTAGATGTAATCCCTCCCAATTTGATCAGGACTGACTTGCCAGGATAAAGCAAAAAAAAAAAAAAAATCTTTGCTGAAAGCCAGGTAGGCCAATTAGAGTTAGGATGGAGGGATGGATGGATGGAGGAAAGCATTCAGTAAGCCCATTAGTGATGGCTCTTAGGGACAAAATTACAGCCTACCTTAGTGCTGATTAAATCTAAAAGGAGATGAATAAAAATAGGAGCTGAAAGAGACTCCATGCATAAACAGGACAGGATTTAGTCAAGTTCCATTTAGAGGAGGGAGTTTGTTTTTGTTTAGTTTTTTTTTTCTTCTTCTTAGCTGAAGGATTGAAGGGATGGAAGGGGAGAGAGAGAGAGAGGGAGAGAAGGGGGGAGGCTTTTAACCTAAATGGGTTAAACCGAGTAATTACACCACCGGCCAATTTGGCCAAAGAAGTCCTGGAAACGGAAACAAAGCTACAAGACTTCACATTAGAGTTATGGTGGAGTAAAAGGGTGGAAATGGGATGAGGATAGAAGAATAGCAGCAAAAAAGAAGCAAAACAATCCTAACCTACGGGTTTAAAGAGCGTAAACACGGCGCGCGGCGACAGATGTCATCAACACTCACCTTGTTTGCGTCTCTGACGTGAAACGGCAGCAAACTTGGTGATACAGAACAGTTAAGTCCCCAAAAAACAAGTTCAGGTACAAAAAAAAGAAGAAAAAAAGGAGAGAATCTGGGTGCGCAGTAGCGCGCGCGCTGGCCTCGAGCTCCGCGCGACAAGCGGAACCAGCGCGAGGACCGGTGGATCAGAGAGAGAGAGAGACGGCAAATGGAGTTTTCAGATAGTATTTCCACTGGATGTTTACCGCTTCTTCTGTCACCGCTTCACCGCGTCTTTCTCTGCGCGTCGAAACCAAACGAGTCCACAGCGAGACGTAGCGCGAGCTCTCCGCATGCCGCCAACGATCCCCAGAAAAGATGGAGGAGATGGAGGTGGAAGCTGGCCGTCCGCGCTCTACCTACTCTGGTCTGCTCTGGTCTGCGCTCCCGGTTAGCTGCTTGTTCTACATGTGTCGCTGACAGCTAAGAAACCTCCAGTAAAAACCCTCCTTGGATGTTTGACGAAAGCGACGCCTCAGCCAATCAGATCGCAGTCCATTCAGGAGGAAAACAGTCTCAGCCAATCAGGGAGAGGCGATATTGAGAGGCAGGAATGGGAGGTGAGGTGAGAGAGGCTCAAACCAAAAACTTGTAAAAGCCTTTAAATAAATCAATGATCAATTAATCTAATCATCAAACACACCTAGTTTTATCCAAATACTATAACCACAATAATAACATAAATGTTACATTTATTTATATAGATATATAATAGATTATTGCTTGCTGATTGGCTGTGCTGCAAAACAAAAGCAGCTTTGAATTTATTCCTAATATTCCCTCATGCAGTATTTTCAAACACTGGGTTACATTCACCTCACGTCTGTTTAATTAGTTGACATTCAATAACTGCTTAGTTTACCGAGGGTGACTCCAACCTCTGGGAAATATCAGGGCTTTACAGCTGCGCAGTGGCGCCATCGTCTGTCACTGAGAATAATAGCAGCCAGATCGTTTACAACCTCATTAAGCTGCAGGTCATTGGTTTCAACACCTATTAAGGCTAATCTGCAGGACCTCAATTTGGCTGAGATCCTTTAATTATTCCACTATTACGGTCTTACTGAGTTTTTTAATCCGTGACATGATAGATTGCTTTGATATAAACATATATCCTGCTGCTAAAAAGAGAGATAGATGATAACCTTTGATGCAACAGAATAACATCAAGCTGCACATAGCTGAAACATCTTTAAATAAAAAACATGAATATGAAAATAATTCATTTTATTTAGTCCAATGACCCTCAAATGAAATTATTCGAGACCTTAGTTTCCCTTACCTTGTAAATTTGGGTTATTTCTATAGCGCCAATTCACAACATGTCATCTCAAGGCCCTTTACTGTTCAACCAGATCGTCCAGTCAAATTGATTCAAAGTTCTCTATCTGAGGAAAATCAGTTGATAGAATCGACACTGACTCAAAGGCAATCCCTCACACTAAGCAATGCGTGTAGCGACAGTGGAGAGGAAAAACTCCCTGTTAACAGGAAGAAACCTCCAGCAGTTTTTACACTTAATAATCATCTAAGTGTCACAAGGACCACAAAAGTAAACAAATGTTATAAATCAATAATCAAAGTTCTGAATAATCTAACAGTGTTGTTTAACTTCACCTGATAAGAGAAGAAGAATTACTCAACTAAGAAACTGAAATAACAAAACCGATCACCTTAACCAACAGAGACAGTACTGATAACAGAACCAGCCATAAGGTCCATCTCAACTCTGGAGGAGCTGCAGAAATCCACAGCTCAGCTGGCGGAATCTTTTAACAAGACAGATTATAGTCCTACATTTCTCAAATCTGGATTATATGGAAACATTAGCTGGAAGTTGAAGTTTAAATTAGCCAAATGTTTTGCCAGGACCGAAGTGGTGACACAAAAACATGTTGACAAAAATGGCCCGCTTTTTTAACTTAAACCTAAACAACATATCTAATATAATCCATAAAGTTAAAGATGGCGTCATCATCATACTGTGGCTTATGATATTCTTTAACAGAAACAGTAAAGTTTGTGAGAGTTGAAGTGTAAGCAGTACATGAGTTGAGGGGGGATGAGGGGGGAAGGCATCCCCCTTCTTAAAAATAATCTCTTTTTATATGACCACCCCCCCAATACCATCCCCAGTGACATTTTATCACTGAATGTGTAAAACTTCAACTATATGTTAACAGTAATGCCAATAATTTCCCTTTCAACATTTGGCGGGCTGTGGGCGTATGAGTAGCCTGAGCAAAATAAACAAAATCAAAGAACTGCCCTACCATGACTATGAACCTGATCCCCGTGGAAAATTAGTCCCTAACTATGCAGGGGCAGTGATAGCCATGCTAACTATGTATGGGCAGTGATAGCCATGCTAACTGTGTAGGGGTAGTGATAGCCATGCTAACTGTGTAGGGGTAGTGATAGCCATGCTAACTATGTAGGGGCAGTGATAGCCATCCTAACTATGTAGGGGTAGTGATAGCTATGCTAACTATGTAGGGGCAGTGATAGCCATGCTAACTNCTGTGTAGGGGCAGTGATAGCCATGCTAACTATGTAGGGGCAGTGATAGCCATGCTAACTGTGTAGGGGCAGTGATAGCCATGCTAACTATGTAGAGGCAGTGATAGCCATGCTAACAATGTAGGGGCAGTGATAGCCATGCTAACTATGTAGAGGCAGTGATAGCCATGCTAACTATGTAGGGGTAGTCATGGCCATGCCAGTCCAGGGACTGACTGTAGTTCTACTGTAAGGTGCCTTGGTCAAAGTCAATGACCGGCGTACCTGACATGGAACAACCATACCATGCATATTGCTTTAGATTAATAGACTATATTAATAAGGCTATGTATCCTTTTGTTCTTTACAGGACTAGTGGGTGTAATAGAGCTAAAGACAGGGAAATCCTGAAAGAAAGAGGAATAGAGGCTACAGAGTGCATTAGATTGACACTACAGAAAGGCAACTTTAAAGAAATTCATGCCTTGAGCACCACGTTTACATGTTACTCCTATTTAGAGAGCGGCTTAGGAGCTCTGTGAGGCGGAGCAATGCGAAGGTCGCGATTCCCTGGTGCTCTACCATAAGGACTTCTCTTGCTGACCTCCTGCAATCTCCAGTGCTAGCTTTTGCCAGCCGCTGCCATCTCCCCTCTCATGGCGCCCTCTCTGATCTCTTTGCTCAGCTGACTTCTCCAATCTCCTCCTGTTGTTCCTTAGCTCCAGAGGTCCGCATAGCCAGTTCTCTACAGTAGTTTGTGCTCTGATTTCCCTGCTGCTCCTGAGCTCTGGGAGAGTTTTGGCCTAGTGGGTTAGAGCAGTGCGGTTGTGGCTCTGAGAAGGTTGGAAGAACCCAGTTTGATCCCCACAGCCTGCACTCTGGGTCCCTCAGCAAAGACCCTTAACCCCACTGAAAGGTGCCTCTCACATCGAATACAACAGGGAGGGGCTTAAAGGGTAGTCGATCCCCAGAAGCAGATGCCAGATTGGTTTGCTCTGAGTGGTATTTGGGTCTTCTCTAGATTGCTTCCATTGCATTTCGCAATGATGATAGCTCTTACCCTGCTCTCATTTCAGAAAACATGTTTCCAGTTCAATGTTCATTGCAGGCCTCTAGTATTCTTTGTTGAAGGACTTATCTTTTATTTCCTTCATAAATATTCTGGTTCATGCCACAGTTGAATTTAGGTCTTGGCTTTGTCTTGATCAAAACTAGCTGGAGAATCAAAATTCAGATTTATTTTCAACCAACTTTGAATTTCGATTGTCGATTGTCCTCTGAACTTACCACAGGACAGCAGACTTCCTGCAGATTTCACTCCACTGTTTGTTTTTTATGATCTTTATA
>NW_015150506.1:1189989-1191396 GCF_000732505.1 Cyprinodon variegatus
ACCAGCCAAGGACCCATCAAGTAAAGTGGGGAAATTCTGAATGGCTACTACTGTTACAGGAACCATCTGCTGCCGGAGCCAGAAATGATTGCCATCTATGAAAAGTTGACTTAGAGTAAAGTTGGAGTCACCAGCTTTTGAAGTTTTACATGACAAAACGACACTCTGATAAGAGGCCCCCTGGCTTCCAGTGTGCAAAGATGATCTTTTTCTTGACTTAAATTGTTTAATTATTCTTGCAGCTCCAAGGAGATTGTGCTGCATCAAGCTGATTTCCCTTTGGCAAAGCCGGCGATACTCCACCTTGGTTTGAGACACATTCTCTTGACGCTCTCATCAAGCCTCTCTCTCACTAGAACAAAAAACCCACAGAAGATTGCAAAGAATGTCTTTTTCACCAAGGAATGATTAATTGATTTAATTGATTAGAACAGCGAGAAATTCTGAAATGATTTGAAAAGAGGCCTCGTAGGAAAAGCTTTGTTTGTTCCAGGCCTATTTTAATGAGCTTTTCATCACTGGGCAAGAAAAATTACTTTGTGAGTGTGTGTGTGTTTTTTTTAGGAGCAAAATGATTACGGCTAGTGGAAGTAAGCAGGAGGAGGTGGAGGGGTCAGGGTAAGGGAAAGAAAAGTGGGAGGAGTGAGGATTCCCTCAGAAATTGATCATCTCCTTCCTCCGCTGAGATCGCCTGGTAGTGTGGCAGTTTCCAAGCAGCTGCATTATGAGAAAAAAAGAAAAGGAGCTCCTGCACAAAACAATATGGTGGAAAAGTATTTCTACATTTAAATGAGACTGGAGAGCATCAGATGTGGCTTTGCAGTGTTGGTACTCCCCGCAGGGGTAATCTCAACAAGATGAAAAGGAAACCGCGGCCCTTCTTAATGAACATGTTTGTCCTGTGGGAACAAGCATTCAGTGCGGTGGTTAACTTCAGATTAGGGATTCACTCCATGTTCCACTCCATTGACGTGACATTGAACAGGAGAGAGGCTGGTTTCATGCTTTGAGCCGGTACCCAGCAGGCAGCCCCCAAACCAACAACACAGGTCAAGATAGCATCTCACACTCGTATTGAAATAGTTCCCTTCACAGAGCTATTTGGAGCACCGACCTGTCTGTGGTTTTATATACGCACTCCTACGTCTGCTTAGCTGAGCCAAATGATGAGGCGAGATTAGAGAGCAGATGATCCAGATAGAAAGGAACCACTCCCAAGACCATGGCAGTAAGGTCTTTAAGTGAAATCTCCTAAATGAGTTAGAGGCTACCTTCCTGAAAACACATTAAAGGAAAAGTCAGCAAGGAATAACCAATGGATCATCATTTATACTTAAAAGTTGTCATGATGCGTTGGTTTTACTAGCCCATATGCAGACTCACAGACACGGAGGGAGGAATAAAAGT
>NW_015150506.1:1193066-1197891 GCF_000732505.1 Cyprinodon variegatus
AATCAACTGTTTCTTCTCAGATAGAAAACTTTGAATCAATTGGACTGAATGATTTGGTGAACTGTGCGTTGAGATGCTGTGAATTGGCGCTATAGAAATAAACAAACATGTTCAGGTCCAGGTACATCTTGGTCTTGTGAGAGTCCTTCCTGTGTTGCTGTTATTTTAAAGATTCAAATTTGAAGTCAGTTCAGTTCTGTTATTAACAATGATCAGATTTAGCAGTGAATACTACAGTAGGTCAGAGGAAGCAAATAGTTACGTCACTGCAAACACAGAAAACAAGCACTGGATGACAGTAGAGAGGAACAACTCTAGTGTGAGGAAAACATTTCTGCTCAGTCTGACAGCAAAATGGTAAGGGGTCTATGTTTCATGTTTTGCTAGCATTACTAGCCACAAATAGGAAGAAAATGTTCTCAGGAGGCTGGATTTCTTGAAAAGAAGACAATCACTTACCTTGCATAAGGCAGACTGATACAGTGCAGAAATCAAATTGAACAACATGGTATCGATCTAGGAAGCATTAAGTACAATTCTTCCAGCTGACTGGGTACCTGCCTCCCATATCCAGTTTTTCTCTGCTCAGGGACCTTGAACTAAAATCTCTTTCCATGTGTGTTGTACATGCTCTAAGGCATCTTACCTGTGGTTAAGCCCCCCAAATATACGATCTTAGAGACGCCCCTGATTCTGATGTCTATAAGGGTAAAAGCATTCCAGAGTTTATTTTTTATCCACTACAGAGTTCTTACTGCTGCCTTGGTTCCGGGTGTCTGGAAATGTTTTTACATGTCTAGACAGCCATTCTGTCATGATTTTATCAAGAGCTTGGACCCACATGCAGAACCAGTCCAGAGAGACCAGGGAAAAAGTTTAATAGGTTTATTGAGAAGTTTTGTGGAGATTCCAGTGTTGCTCTGAACACTGCTCAACCGGAACTGAAAGGTGAGGGGAAGACACTCCGGTTAGTTCAGGTTCAGTGGGAGAATTGATTCTTGAACTTGAAGAGGAGAAAAGGTTGGTAGACTCACGTTTCCAGAGATTAGGTTGACTCTTAGACTCCAGTAGGTGAGGATTGTGTTCCAGTGTTTGTCTCATACGGTGGAGGGTGGACAGGGTTACCCACAATGCGGTTGGTTGTAGATGAACGGAGAAAGCCTGACTGCCACTCAGATTTCCTGCGGTACTTGAACGGACTGTTGTGCAGATGAATCCCTTGCTCAGTGTGAAGCCCAAACGTTTCCTCGGGGAAAAGTGGATCCAAACCTCCAGTTTGTTTCCTCAGCTCAGTTTGAAGCTCAGTAGATCTTTCCAGGGAGAGAAGGTCCGAAAAATCTAGTTTGCAGGATGACTTCCTGCCGAGAGGCAAAGACAAAAAAACAATGTTAAGACTCAGGTTGGCAAAACTCAGTTTGACTCAGCAAAACTCAGCTTGGCTAGAGTACCCAAAACTGGCAAACACTCTGGCGTCGAGGTAGTGGCAGTCAGCAGCTTAAGAACACTCCTTTAACGAGGTAACTCCTTGCAGGTGTGTGAGGAGGAGAATCAGAACCAGGTGCCACCTGGTGGAGGAAGGAAGACAAACAGACAAAAAAACAGACCACACAGACTGGAGTCCTAACACATTCTGTGCGACCACAGTTCAGTCTTAAGTAAGAACTTCTTGGATCTGGGGATGACACTGTACGAATTTTTCAATCGGTACGACGAAACCGTAGGGTTTAAAAGTTCACAGCTCACAATGTTTGTTCTTACACTGTACGACCCGATGCTCTGATGATATCTACCTATAATTCAGTATAACAGATTTTATTGACAATGCAAGGTAAGTAGAACAGGAAAGGAAAAACAGATAAAAAGGAGAAAACATGAAAGAAACAGGAGATAGAAGGTAGATAAAGCCTCTTCAGTCTGCTTCATCACCTGCAAAGAGATGTAAAAAGAACAGCACAACCAACGGATATAGTATAAGAGACACAATTAAGTAACACCTTGATACTATCGCTGAAGTATAAGTAGTATTATTTAATCTGAATATGGGCTTTCTATATGGGGGTGAATCTCTAAATACCTGGAGCCAAGCATCTGTAGTTGTTTGTGAAAGTGGGCTCAATGCTCAATAGTGGTTGTGAAGAGCCGAAGACGCGCCCTTCCAGAGCACAGAGGCGAGCGCCGGGGGAACCAAGAGCAAAGGCAATCAGGAGGGGCGAGCCTGGGATATCAGACACCCCACCAAGAGAGGAGGAGAGGAGGCCCCAAGGAAAACCTCTAGCTGCCGCAATGCCGGAGGCCCCAGGAGCCACAGGGATGAGACCGCGGGCTCCGCCGGCAGCCAGGCCACGCGGAGCAGCCGCCAGGATAAATTATTCTGTGTTTTCATCTGATATGAAGAAGTAGAAGAATCCTTTTTTGGCCACTGAGCGATTTGCCCACTTCCACCTTACGACGGCCGACTGAATTTCAAACATGGTTGATTTTCTCCCGACCTTAGGATTCCTGATGGGGAGGTAGTCGTGAGAGGCTGATCACCTTGTACACTGTACACTACATGACGCAAGATCAGGCCCGATCGAAAAATTCTCGCATTACGGGAGAATCTCCCCGAAAAGGGCAAAAAAATCGTACAGTTTATACCTGGCTTAACCCGATTCTACCATAATACATTTCCAAGAGAAATATTATAGTGGATAAAAAATTACTTTTAATCATACTTCATATATTTAGCATCATGTTAACTAAAGGTTTTATGAAACCATGTGTTTGACATCCTTCCATTTTATTGCTTTGCAGCCATGGTGAACATTAACATCCTTTTCAGTGGGAATTATGACCTCTGATCTGAGAAGAACTGAATATTTAATAACCTGCAACACTCAACCAGAGAAGCAATACCTTAAGATTAAAAACCTCCCAGTTTTAGTTTGAATGGTTGAGGTTAGATGTACGTTTCTGGATGAAGGCTGCATAACAATTTAATGTTCTGCCTGCAGTTGGAAATATGCATGTAAGGTTGCCATGCCATGCAGGGTAGAAGCAAATGACTGTTCATTAAAAAAATATTTAAAAAGCATCCAAAAAGGTCTAAGATGTGGATTAAGTCATATAAAACTGAAGCAGGGATCTAAAATAAACAGCCTTTCTATTAAGTGTTTTAATCGGCACATAATTGCCTCTGCACACCATTTCAGAGTCTCTGCATGTGGACCTGTACAAACACAAACAAAGCACCGTGTGCCGCCTCTAACAACACCGCTTTAATGAAATGTCGTGAATCCTTAATGAGTCTCAATGTCTTGTGATAAATTTCATAATTATTCAACCCCACACAACTGGAGCGGGAAATTCATCAGTCAGAGCAAATTAGTTGGGATCCATTAGGGTTCAGTGTCTTGTAGGGACATTCACTTTATTAGCTTCTTACACCCATTGCTATAATTGAGAGCATATTTCATTTAGCTCCAGCTCCACTTTACTGAATGACTACTCTTTGCCCTTTTTTTCATTTACACTCAGCTGCTCTGTACTGTACAGCACACTGTCCACACAGTTGGTTATATTAGACAGAGATGATGCCGATTCAGGAGTATCTCATCCCTTCATCTTTGTCTTGTTAGAATTTCTCACATTTTTCTTTCACTGAAGCAGGTCTGTCGGCTCCAACTCTTCTCATTCATCTGAAGCTTCAAATGAAACAAGTGGAAAGATGCACTCAGAGTAAAACAAGCCAGCGATGAAAGGAGGTTTTTGTGTTTTCACGAGAAGGCTGAGCTCTGAGCAGGTAGCTCGTTGTTGATCAGCGGCACGCGGCGGAGAGGATAATTTCTTTAGGATGACTGATGATGGCTTCCACTCACAGACGTCGCTCTTGTTTGTCTTGGGGATGCCTCGGGGGTGCGCCTTTCCCTCGCTTCCATGACTCGTACCTTTGACAACCTGCAGACATCTCAAATGAGTGGCATTATTCCCACAGAGACACAGAGTCTCAGACTTAGAAGAATGAACAGCAAATGTCTCTGTTTAGTGTTGAAATCATAATAAGCTGAGGGCTAAATAATAAGTTTATGGAAAAGAGAAAAAAGTGAATACTGCATTCCTTTTCAATATGACTGCAATAAAAACAAACTGTGAGAGAGTTTATTCTTTAAAGCACGACAGTCATTTTCAAATAAAATAAAAAATCAAACATTGTCCAAATAATTCAGTTTTTTTTATCTCCCAGAAAGATCTCTACAGAAACTCACCAAGAGGAAGTCTATGGGGTAAAGTAACTGTCAGTAGTAAAAAATAAGTTTAGAATCTGCAAATCTAAGTATTGTTACATGAAGGAATGTTACATACAAGTTACTACTTTGCATTTATACAATAGTACAAGCACAAGTTACAAACATACATGTACAAATTACACATTTACAAGTACAAGTTGTATTTACAGGTAGGAGTACGAATTCTATTGACTGGTAAAAATTGTATGTATTTATGTATATTTAAATGACAAAAGTACAAGTTACAAATTTATGAGTACAACTTGCACATTTAAGAGTATAAATTACAAATTGAGTAATCTGGTGTGGATTACTGGATCACTATATCTCTCTTTACAGGTGATGTATTAAACCTTATGAAACAAAGCTTTTGTCATTATCTGGCCTGTTTGCTCCTTAATTAGTCATTCCTTTCACCTGCCGTTTTCCCTCCCTGCCTCAATTATAATTTATTCCTCTCACCTGTTTCCTCTGGTTTATATTCAGTTCAGCCTGAGCATTCAGGGTCAGATCATTACTTGTCTTTTGTTAGTCTGTCTGTTCAGTTTATTTCTTGGTTC
>NW_015150506.1:1198426-1203210 GCF_000732505.1 Cyprinodon variegatus
TGGGACCTTGTGGATGCCTGGAAGTCTGGATCCTGCCACCTGTTTCTGTTCCTGCCTGATCTGGATCCTGTCTCTGTCTGTTCCTGTCTGTTCTGGATCCCTGACCAGGATCAGCTTCCAGCATGTCCTCTGGAACTGCAGCACTTGGGGACATTCTTGGTCTGGACTGTTAAACCAGAGTGTCTGTGATTGGGCGGTGCCCCGCTCCCCATCCTGCAGTGTCTGCAAGCCACAGCTCCGCTTTTGTTTTGTTTATCTAATAAATGTTTTGAACTTTCCTACTGACTGTCTCTCCTTGAATACTGGGTCCATCTGTCCTCGGTTCATGACAGCTTTATAAACTAGAACTTATCTGTTCTTGTCTTTGTCTGACCCCTCATTATCTAAACTCTAAATTGTGTACAGTTTCACCATTTTTTGGTCTCAGCCCTGATTTATAATTAATGTTTGCACATTTTCAGAAATATTCAGAACGTTCCCTTAAAGGAAAAGAAACAGGTTTACGGCTAAAAACACGTAGTTTTCTAAACCTGAAAACAGGGAAACTCACCATAGTAACATTCTCCCCAAAGCTAACCTGGTTAATAGCAGATTATCTTCAGCAAACTTACAGTGTCCTCTGTCTCCGCTCTCCTTACATCCAATCACTCTGGTTTTATTTCCTGATTTAGTCCGACTTTTGTCATAGTTTTGTGCATAAACAATATATGTGTCATTCACATATATTGTCTTTTAAGTATATTTGTGACCAGATGAGGGTATAAATGATATAAAAGCACACAGACTACTGCTTGGTTGTCCAACTCCACATGCTGGAGGTTGCCAAAGCAGGTTGCTATTTCTAGGAGGGAAACTAGAAACAGGCATAGAATACAGAAGAATCAGCAATCTCTTTGGTGTGGGCATAGCCACAATCAATGTGCTCCTACTACTACATATCAAGGAGCCAGATGAAACCCTGTTGATGGGAATGACATAATTTTTCCAGGATCGCTGGGGAATCCCTCAATGCATGGGCGCCATTGATGGAAGCCACATTTTAATAATAGCCCAGGGGGACTATAAAGGACATTTTCAAAGGAAAGGGTGGTACTCTATTGTTTTTCAGGGAAATGTGGATGGAAGAGGACAGTTCTGGGACGTGTGTGCTGGTTTTCAGTGAAGAGTACAGGACACAATGGTTGGTTACTGGAACAACAGAAGATAAACATTTTTGGCCACAATTTTGGGCACTACCTAATCGGCTGAGGCCTGTTGATTGCTTTTACCAAATCTTTGTCTCTTTTATCTAATCCTGAATCACGTGATCTCCTATACTTATGACTCCTTTATTTGTAATTGGGGGACTTGAATATATAAAGGCGTGACTATTGTAATCACATTTTGCTGTTTGTAAATTAGATTGGACTACACTTTAGATAAAAGGGCCACTCTGGACATTTTTCATCTATTTACCAAATAATCGCTAAATATTACAAGATATTTTCTCAATGGACTTATAATGAGAAAAAAAAGTATTCTATTGTTTTAATTTCCCCTATTAAACACAAAATAAAATAAATGGAAAAAACACATTTTAAAATGATCTCTGCATCTTTATTCAGCAACTTGCTGGTTTAACAGTTCAGTTCATCGTCTCAAGTGAGGTGGGATCAGCTGATGCACTGCCAATGAGACGCGGTGCTGAGTCATCAAGAGCGTCCCCAATGCAGCAACCCCAGTGAGCAGGCAGGAAACCAGTCCAGGTCAGGGAAACAGTTCAGAACAGGACTGTTGTGAGATCCACGGGTCTGTAGTCCGGTCAGGGGTTGTGACTGGGCTCCAGGAATCCTCAAAGCGTTCAGGCAGGTTCAGAGTTTTAAGAGTCCACCAGCAAGCTCAGACAGACAGGCTCAGATGGAGACAGGCGGGCTCGGTGTTTGGGAGGGACAGAGACAAGACATGATACCAGGAGAACTGCAGAACTTTAAACTGGCTGCTTCTAGAGGCCAGGATCCCGGGAGTAATAAATGGCTTTCCCTGCATGCCGAGTCAAAACCAGAGGGCTCTGCGGAGAAGAGCCAGAACTCAAGCTCCCCCCACATGCCGAGCCAAAACCGTGAGGGCTCTGCGGGGAAGAGCCGGGACACGATCAGGAGACAGGACCCCAAAACATACACTCTCTACCCAGTGGTCCCCGAGAGCAGGGAAAAGAACCACAGACTTAACTAAAACTGAAACAAAACAAACAAACATGAATAACTAAAAGGAATACATAACACAAATAGCTGCGCTGAATCATATATATATAGCAGAAGGAGAAGGTGGATAACATGAATGGTAATTAGATAGTGAGGAGCAGACGGCAGGTGAATGAAGTGAGTAATTAGATCAGCTACCAGACCTGCAATCATGACATTAGCACCAGTAACTGTCATGTTGTTACAAAGATCAGACCCAAATGCAGAAAACCGAACAGAGAGACCAGGGAAAAGGATTAACGGGTTTTATTGAAGAAGTTAAACAGAGGAAGAAGTGTTGCTCTGAACACTGCTCAATTGAGGGGAAGACACAGCGGTTAGTTCAGGCTCAGTGGGGAATTTGACTTGTGGACTTGGAAAAGAGGATTTGGTTGCCGACTCACGTTTCCAGAGAAGTTGTTGAATCCTTGACTCCAGTCTGTGTGCCATGGTTCCAGTGTTTGTCTGATTCGGTGGAGGGCGGAACAGGGTTACCCAGAATGCGATTGTCAGTTGGTGAACGGAGAAACTGACTGCCACTCAGATTTCCTGCGGTACTTGAACGGGTCGTAGTGGAGAATAATCCCTTTCTTAGTGAGAAGCTCAAACAATCTCTTGAAGAAAGTGGATCCAAACCTCCTGTTTGTAACCCCAGCTCAGTTTGAAGCTCAGTTGATCCTTTCAGGGAGAGAAGGTCCGAGAAGACCAGTTTGCAGGATGACTCAGCTTTTTTGGTACCCAAAACTGGCAAACGCTCTGGCGTCGAGGTAGTGGTAGTCAGCAGCTTAAGAACGCTCCGTTAACGAGGAAACCATCAGCAGGTGTGTGAGGAGGGGGACCAGAACCAGGCGCCTCCTGGTGGATGAAGGGAGACAAACACAGAAACACAAACACAAAGACAGGAGCCCTGACACTAACTTTGTGCAATAGTCCATAGAATTAAGGATAATTTTTTTACTTTAAGACCCACATAAGTTTACTAGTATTTCCAAACCCACTAAACTCTATTAAGACAAGGTCAAAGATTGAAAGAATAAAACCAGACAGATTTTTTAATGAAACATCTAGAGGACAAATAGAAAGCAGCTTCTCCAAATTAACAAGATGAACAAAGAGCAAAATTGTAGCTCTCTGTTCCAGCCGTCTGAATGCCTGAAAGTGTTTACATAGATCTGTTGAAAGTTATATTTTCATCTGTTGTTTTCTTTTTCATTTTTCTCTTGCTTCCTTCTAAAAAAAAACTTTTAGTGTCCTTCCCACAAACCTGCTCACCAAAGAGAGTTGTTTCAAATTGCAGCCTGGTGGTGCTTATTTATGGTGCTTTCACTGATCATAAAAAGATGGAATATAGAACTTCTGCATGGCAAACATGGTTCAAATGGTTTCATTTTAACCATTAATTGATTTGCTGTTATAAAAACAATTACACAGGTCTCAGAAATGAAGAGTTAACTTTCTTTTTTGTGAGTTGGCCTTTTTTTAATTATTAACTAACGCTGAATTTTCAGCAGGAGGACTTCATTAAGGCCTTATAGTAATGTCCTAATCTCTTCCTTCCCACATCATGGCTGTGTTTGTCCAAAAAGCCTCCGCCTTGGAGCTGACCTGATTGGAAGGTAACACAAATCTAAGCCGAACAAAGGATAGAAATAAGCTACATTCAAGCAAGCACGCAAACACACACCGACACACACACACAAAAAGCACCCTTATCATCCCTGTTTCATTTAGAGTTGATTGCTGTCGGATTATAATGCAATCACCACGCTGCGTGAGCCGTAACTATGGGAACTGGTTTTAACTGTTTATCTTGCCTGAGATCTTAATTTAAGTTTGAACACTCTGTATCACTTAGATGTGGGAGACATGGGAAATTGACAAAAAGGAAAAGAGGACAACAAAGACTGTGGAGGCAATGGGAGCTGTGTGAAGGGAAAAAATAAAAAAAAGGAAGAAACAGACACGTTCTTGTTCTGTCTGTTGTATTTCATACGCAATTTACTTTGTCTTTGAGGGAAAATCAATTTATGATGACAATCCACAGGGCAGTCATGAAAGGAGTGGAGCTCCTCTGCCATGGGAAAATTTCTGCTGGAGAATGTCACTAATCTTGGCAAAATGAATCATTCACAATTTATTTGGACATCTGTGTTAAGCCCCCCCTTCCTCCTCCCGACTTTCATTCATTTGTGACAGTTTTATTAGTAGTTGTGCAGGTGGCTGGGGGCTCAGGAATCAGACAAGAATGCCATATGGAGATAGTCCAAAATGCTGAGCAGTTTTCGCCTCTAATGATGTTTCCTACGGGTCATGCAGCTCTATCTTCTACATTGTAATGACAACCTTCACTAACAAACTATCAATGCCTGAAGGTGCACACTGGACCAAAATCTTGGTTTTTGTTTTGCAAGTTTTCCAAATGCAGCCTTTTCCATTAAAGTTTTCTAGACTTTAAAGTGAGAAACATGAGATCTAACACTGAAATACCTTAAACAGGACTCATGCAGAACAACAATACTTTCTTTTTTTGATTCGGTTAATTATAGAGTATCAATTCACATTGCA
>NW_015150506.1:1205067-1207764 GCF_000732505.1 Cyprinodon variegatus
GAAGAAGATGTAACATTTATTAATTTATCTAATACATAATTCAACATTAAATCTACTATTTTCAATGGGGTATTAGGGCCAAGAGATTTTTTATTTATTTTTTATTTCAAGAACAAAGTTATAACATTATGAGAATAAAGGCTGGGTCATTCTTGTAATTTTACAGCTTTATTCTCATAATATTACAACTTTTTTCTTGAGATAAAAATAATCTCTAGCTTGACCCTAATACTTCGTTGTAACTATTAAATTGTAAAATGTACCAACAAATAATTATTTAAAAACATAGATTTATCTAAAATTACATCACTTCATCAATAACTTTAGTTTTTAGGGGGTCTACAGTCTGCAGCATTGTTATGTTAGCAGTCGTAGGGTAAAATGTTTGGTTCCTGCTGTACAGAATCCTTTAACTCACAGTGATGCCATACATAAAGCTGGGAGATTTGCAATAAAAATCACATATGAAATCACAATGACTGCAGAAAAAAACCCCAGAAAGTATTGTATGTTCATCAGAAAACATTGATTGTTTAGTTATTTTGGTGTCCATGTTGTTTGCACTGGAAAAATGTAAATATAGATAAGTCCTTTTTTCTTAAAATAAGTGCATTTGTTCTTGAATTGAGGAGGTAAAAGGGACATTTTGCCAATGGAAGAAGACAATTTACATTTAAAATAAGGAAACATCATTGCATTGTCTTATTTCAAGTGCATTTTATCTAATTATCTTGTTTTAAGAGTAAAATACTCAGTCGATTGGCAAACTATCTCATTAAGTGGCTCAAAATAAGGGTAAATACACTTAATCTAAGAAATTTCTACTTATCTCTAGATCGTTTTTCCAGTGTGCGGTCTGAGTCAGTCCACGTCTTCCACTGTAACTGCGTCATCTACAGATGTTGCGCTGTGCCGCACAGCTAAGGGGATCCACAGCATCATCTGCCAGAGCGGTGGTGCAGAGGTAGCCCATTTTCCAGTGTAGTTTTAGGTAAAAATGTTTTGTTTTTTAAAAATTGGTACCAGGAACTGAAAGATTGATATTGTATCGGGCAGCTGAAAATTACAATATATATAAATATATATATATATATATATGCACCAAAATGATTTTTCTCCCACACCCCTAATAAACATATAACTGATGAAAATAGATTTTGTGAAGCGGCTCTGAAATAAACTCCTGGAACCACAGCAGGAGTTCAGAGCAAAACGACTGTTCTGACTGAATGATTGCTTTTCTCTCCCTCATCTGAGTCTCATGAGGAAAACATCCCCTCTGTCAGTCAAATCTTTTAGCATGTTCGGCCAATAAACAGAGAAGCTAGTCTCATGATTTTGCATATTAAACCAATCGGGACACTGGTTGCTTCAATACATGGAGCCTCAAGCCTCAACAGGGATTTAGCATAAAGGCTGACAGGCAGCTTCCTGCTGCTCCAAAGTGGAGGGGAGATTGTGTCTCTGAGTGGGCTAATCAGCTGATTAATGTGCAACATACTCAGGAAATCAAGCTCATTTTCGTACATATTTAATTCAGTTTAATGGCTACATTTATTACGTTTAACAATGCATATTTGACCAATTATTTTACAAAAATTGCAAGGGAGGTTTAGCCTCCTTAGTATTCAATGAGAAAATAACGGAAAATAATGAAGCAGAAAGATGTAAAGTGGTCCCTATGTCCTCCGGCATCCTAAGTCTATATTAGCATAACTATAGAGAAAGCTCAGGATAAGCTGAGCCATTCTAACTATACGCTGTATATAATGTACATTGTGATATTAATGCATCAGAAGGCATGTTTCTTGAGTTAAGGTAGAAGCTTGTGCTACTATATTTCCATTGACCCATAGAGTTTCAGATGTAAAGGGCAGATTGGTTATCAAACACCAACAGGGGATTTCTTTGTTATTGTATGCTGAACAGAGCGGTGGTATTGTTCAGGCTCTGAAAGTTTGCACGTAAAAAAAAGTTGTGCTGTGAAAGAGAACAAGGATAAAAAATTAAGTTCTGATTACAATTATGGGACGTGACACTTAGCTGATTTCAAATCAGCGAGGCCAAATTTCACAAAGCCTGTCAATGGTGGCAGCAAGCTCGCCAGATCCCTCCCCAATCAAAAGTTTGCTCTATATAATTTTACGCAATCAGATTTCTCCACAGTCATCCAGTGCAATCAGGTAATCAGAGGGGAGCATTAACAAGACAAATGGGGTTTAAAAAGTGGGTGCACTCTGTTTGCAGGAACTTCCTATGGAGAAGCCCCCTCCTCTCCTTGATTACTCCTATCACCCTCATACGGTGCAACATCCCCAGTAAATAGCGTTCTACTACAGTACAGTCTCTATGTGTGCATGGGGGAAAAATGTGACTGGCTTTACATCAAAAAATGGATATTTTTTTACCTTTAGGGCTATTTATGTCAAGTGATTAAAATATCTGCAGTAACAATTTCATCAGATGATTCATATGTTGTACAGCACAGACGCTGCTGCCACTCTCACACCTTTCATTATACGTGAAATTCTGTTTCCCAGATTACACAGCCAGGGGTTGTTTATGCAGTGCTTGTCCTGCATGTAGGTTATATATGGTACTGAATGCATTACTCCTGATATTTATGTTCAATCTCAACCAAAATATGACAATGCAAGAATAGTTCATAACCCATTTTGCAGTATATCTATTTATAAT
>NW_015150506.1:1209457-1212014 GCF_000732505.1 Cyprinodon variegatus
CCTCTAAATAAAAAATGGATGACGGAGGAGACTCATCCACGACCTCCGACACTAAACTCTCCTCCTCTTGCATGTTTCCGCTGTTCATAGCGTTCCTTGACAGCGTTGATTCTAAGTCACCAATTTAGTGCTACTTGGTCCCAATGGAATTTCCCATTGGGAACCTATTAGCAATAAGTTGCTAACTGGTTAGCAAGATGCTTCCAATAAATAGGCCACAATCAAACTTGCTTGTGAAACTTCTGCCACAACAATACCGCCCCCTTGATAATCGACCAATCACATTCACTTTATTCACTTGTGTAAACTCAGGCACCAATCGGGAGAATTCGGAACTTCAACCTTTGGAACAGCAGTTTCCCTACGACTTTAAATAACTTAGTTTAAATACAGTCATGAATGTGTTCTGAGAGCAGTAGAAATGTGCTTTAAAAATATTATCAGTGTTAAATTTGGAACTTTGTATGTGCTAAGCTAGCTTTAGCTTCACTATTTGATATTAAGGAGAGTGAATTCGAATAGCGTTCTTAAAAGTAAGGCAAAGGATACGGTAGCTCCACCTAACGCATATTTGAACAAGCATAAAAAATGAAGCAACATGCACGTTTCTGCTGCTCCTGATGCTGGCAGTCTAAACATAGCATAACAGGGTGTTCTAGGTATGTATCTTGGGAGTCTCTGCCGAGATCGCTGTCCCTGCGATACAGCCCGAGATAAGCAGTGGAGTAAACTATGCCTCTCTTTTAAATAGTGCCCCTCTACCTCTCAAAAACTAACTGCCATTTTTTTTATGATAATTTTTTTGTTAAACATACATCCTTACTACATTTAGTTACCAACCTCTGTTAAAAATCTATTTATTCACGGCTCCCAGGGGCTCCGGTATTGTGGTGGCTGGGGGATTTCCTCGAGGCTGTCTCTGCTCCTCCCTTAGTGGGGGTCGGATATCCTGGGTTGGCTCCTCCTTGGCGCCTTTGCTCTTGGGGTCCCTTTGGGCATCTGGGGCTTTGGGTTCCCCCGCCGCTCTCCTCAGGGGAGGGGGGGGGGCACCTCTTCGGCTCTTCACAACCACTATTGAGCATTTTTTCTTTGGATAAACTTTACATGCACAAGTGTACTCTCACACACAACTACAGGTGCTTGGCTCCAGGCACTCAGAGATTCACTTCTATATAGAAAGCACATATTCTGATCTTCAGCTACCACAGTATACATGTCAGATTAAGTAATACTACTTATACTTCAGCGATAGTATCAAGGTGTTACTTTATCTTATATCTTGTACCATGTCCATTGGTTGTGCTGTTCTTTTTACATCTCTTTGAATGAATGAATTATAATAAATGTTTATATGCATAAATCAAGTGAAACACTATGGTGATATCCGTACTGCTCCACCTGTGAAAGTAAAATCTGTTGGGCTCTTTTTGGCATCAAGACAATTATTCTTATTGCCACATTGTCAGAAAGGACACTGCTAAAAAAAAAGAAAAAAATAAGATCTATTTTGTACCCAGGACATTAAATGTGTTGTGTATTTTATCATTATTTTATTATTTATTACTTTTTGCTGCATGAAATGTATTTTATAATCTACTCCACCCTTTCCACCAACTACCTTCACTAATCTCACCTCCATTTCCTGCATATCCGAATCTTTGGGGAAAGTAAGAGCGTAGAATCCAATCTGGACCAAAATAATCATATTTCCGTTTACAGCAACAGGTCGACTCACTCTTCTTTTCCAGAAGGTGAATTAAATGTGGTTTCCTCTTTCTGGATTTCAAAGAACTGTGGAAAATTCAAACAAAGTAGGCATTACTTCTAACTATAATCTGTAACTAGCATAGTTTTTAATCTCAATACATGATTGTTGTGGAATTTAAAAGCTTTCTTCAGGCTCTTTTGAATGTCTTGATGTTTTGATGACATTATAAAGAATATTCCAGGTCACTTTATTATAATTACTAGGAAATTTAGGAAATTAATATGGACGCCCCAAATAGTGTTAAACTCTTTTGGTTTCCGGAATATTAATGTCTGTCAGGACATTTCTAAATGGATCTTATTTTACAAGAAAGCATTAATCACATTGTTTTTGTTTAATGCAATGATTCACTACATTTGATGCTCTGGATATTGAACGCAAGATTTTGTGAACGATAGCTTTCCTAATGAGAATTTCTTCAAGAGATTCTTGTTTTCTTAATTAAAGGAACTTTTAAATCTTAGTACCGAAGACAGAAAGCAGCATAAAACCCGAGAAGGACCTTTAGATCAGCGAGTCTCCCAATTAAGCTGTCAAAATATTCTTTTTAAAGTTGCATTATATTTTGTGCTAAATCTGGGTCCAATTTTCTCATTTTGCACCTGATTAACATGTAAAATCCCTCTTAATAAAAATCATATTTTAAGGCAAAAAAAGCTGTATTTGCTTGGGATATTTGTCTTACCAAAACAAAGTTATCTGATCCAAACTACTTTTGCTTTAGTTCCTAATATTGTTAGTCGACTTGAAGACCATCCCTTATTCAATAAACAGTAGTGGATATCAGGC
>NW_015150506.1:1213367-1214891 GCF_000732505.1 Cyprinodon variegatus
CTTGATGATTTGCAGAGACACATTTTCTCTTTACCCAATAAAACAAAACATTTTATTTCTGCTTTAATTCTGTACCTAACACTTTTAATGTTAGTATATTGATGTACATGATTCACCACAGTGTTTTTGTTGTCAAGTAATTTTCAATTTATGAAAAATCTAAATGTTTTGAATGTTCCACTTGAGATTATTACTGCTTCCACTGTCAGTTTTAGAGGGAAATAAATAGTAGGCGTGGCCAATGATTGAATAAGGCTGGCCACCCCAGGCCCCCCATCTAGCTACGCCCCTGGTGAGGGCCACATAACTTTTCCCTTCTCTGATGGGGGGCCGGGTTTGTAACAGAAAATTTGTGACTATTGCAAGAGTGCCTAAATTTATGACGGGATTTATGTCTTTATGACGGGATTCATAGTGTCTCCGCAGGTTATATTCTTTGAATACCGCCACCACCTCTTGACAGATGAGACAGACGGACTTTTCTTTGCATTGAACAAAAAAAATTATCGTTTGTCCAATTCAGGTTAAATGCCCTGCATTCTGAATCAATTTTTCTCTTACCTAATCTTTTTGCCATTATTCCACTCTCTCTTTACAGAAGAGGATTAGGGCCGTTCAAAAGAAAAAAAAAAGACTAAAAAGACTTTTTTTCCCTCTCAGAATTTTGACTTTTTCCTCAGAATTCTGAGAATAAAATCAGAATTTTTAGAAAAAAGTCAGAATTGAATAGACTATTATTATTTTTTTTTTTTTGAACGGCCTTAATCCTCTTCTGTATCTCTTTGAAAGGGGCGGGTTTAAGACTTTTTGCTGGGGAATGCCAGATAGGGGCACAGACCCCAAAAGGGTGGAACATTGTCAGGTTTTATGTGTGTATGAAATACTTACTAATAGTTAATAATGAAAAAAACTTCATAATTAAGGAACATTTTATTGCAAATGTCCAACTTTATTATCAAATACAAAAAAAAATACACTTATATGAAAATACTCTCTGGTATTGTTCAGGGGGCCGAACCAAATGTGGAGGCGGGCCGGATCCTGCCCACGGGCCGTAGTTTGGGGACCACTGCGTTAGATTGTTAAAGAGGAAAATGTGGATCTCTTCTCCACCACATATGGTGTCAGCATCCTGCTCAGATTCAGAGTGGAGCCGCTTTTATTACTCTCAAAGATTAAATAATCTTTCAAACTGGTTGGACAGACGCAGACGACACAGCTACGTACGTAAACCTTACAATGTCCCCTGGCGACCACAAACCCACTCAAATACTGCGTAAATGCGTAGAAGAAGTCAAAGCATAAGTGCCCAAATTTTCTTGAGCTAAATCAAAATAAAACATAATTTATACTATGGCTCAGAGAAGTATAAAACGTCTATTATATTTATTAACCAAGGTCATTTAATTCAGTTCAATTCAATTCATTTTATTTCTATAGTGCCAATTCATAACATGTCATCTCAAGGCATTTTCCAGTTCACCAGATCATACAATCTATTGATTCAAATTGTCTATCTAAGGA
>NW_015150506.1:1216956-1217981 GCF_000732505.1 Cyprinodon variegatus
TATCACAGTCAGAGAAACAGGAGCACACTGAAAAATAGGCCGATATCCAACATCTATTTAACAACTATTTTGGTTTTCATCCAAAGTGCTGCTCATGATGAAAGCTGGTCAGATTCTACAAAGGAAGGGATGCTTTCCTTTAGAAATAATAAAAAAAAGTGCTTCATGACAGAAAAATCTGTTAACAGACACCTCAATGGATTATAAGGCCTTGACCACAGGAATACTCAGAGTAACGTTTTCTTTCAGAGCTTGATTATTTCATGTCTGTCTGGTATTTGTACATTTTGGCACCGTATCCAAATGTTCCCTATTTTCCATCCACCCTGATTTATAATAAAACACTTCAAGTTAATATAAGAGACCGGCCTCTTCACTTACACTTACGCAGTTCTTTGAGCAGATTTTCTGTGCTCTGAAATAATTAGGGAAGAGATGTGAGGATGACAAAAGACAACAGGAAAAGTGAAATAGGCCCTCTCTGTGGGCCCTTAGGGTCTTTGCAGCAATTCTAATTAAGCCCATCCAGAAACAGAGGAGCTCAGATTGAGGCAGTTTCTCATCAGAGTCCCACCATGAGCCCCCTTTGTCATGAACACACAGCCAATTACAAAGCTCAACAATGGAGTGGGGAAGTCTTATACCCTCCACAAAGACCAGAGACTACGGAGAGCTGCAAATATCCATCAGCATGAAGTGACTTTGAAGGAAAAAAATCTCTCACCTTTCTTAGAAGTGAAATCAAATATGCTTTCATGTGTGTGGCCTAAATTGGTGGACATGAAACTTTTAGCTTGAACTCCCTGCGGTTCCCATACCAGAGTAATTACATGTTTCCAAGGCAACAGTGCACATCTTGTAATAGAGTGGTTTCACAAATATGCATGCTTCACTAATTAAATTGAAGAAGATTTTGGTGTAAAGTAAATATGGACGGCTCCCTCCTTGGAGCCCAGTGGTAATTTTGTTGACGAAGACTATGACGAAAAATACTCGTCAACGAACCTTTTTCACGGACTTAAACT
>NW_015150506.1:1220776-1222021 GCF_000732505.1 Cyprinodon variegatus
CTGCAGTGTGAACGTAGCCTAAGACTAAAAGATTTCAGATGACTAAAATATGACTAAAACTAAATGGTGTGTTATTCAAAAGACTAAGACTAAGACTAAGACTAAATCAATATTTGCTGTCAAAATTAACACTGTTGGAGCCGAAGCAAGTCAGAGATAACCTGACTTGTTGTTCCTCTATGCATATTAGTCTCTGCCATCTCCTGCCAAGCCATACATTATAGAGCTGTCTCTCATTTTATTCATTGTGCACTGAAAGTAATTACCCAGAGATAAGTGTTCCTCTATCAGAGCCCATTGCAACGCTCCCTTAGCAATCTCCCCAGACAGGGGTCCTGTCTCGGGCCATTTGGGCGGCGCGGCGTGGCGTTTCAGGGCGAGCTTTGTGCTTGCCTGCGTTCGGATGAGGCCTCCTGACAGTCACGGCCAGGTGGGCCAATCTTTCAATCAGACATCCTATTTACCATTGCAAAGCTCTGCTGCCCTGTTTCATTTAGATACGCTTAGGTTGCTTGTGATGGAAGCAGATAAAGGACTAAATCTCGCCTTAAATTTATAAAGAGAGAAATATCCACCTTACAGCTTTTAAGTATTTCTTTGCTCAACAAACATAAAAAAAGAAATCAAATCTGTGAAGAAATTAGGCCATTTGTCACATGGTGGTACTACTGTATTTGCTTTGTGGTTTCTGATGGGGGGAAGACAAAGGGTAAGTGAGGGTAATAGGAAAGCTTGTACAAAAAAAAAATCAATCCGCAGAAGAAAAACATACTGTTCTGTTTTGTGACTTTGTACCCAGGATGTTTGAGCTTGGTGAATATGTCGTCCCTGTGAGATCAATATGAACCAAGGAAACAATAATCCCTTCTTTTTATGGCTGAATGACTGAGACTCAGTGGAATTACATTAATCTTTGGTTTGAACACAAAGCAGTATTACACAAGCATTAAATGAACCTGACATGTAAGCATTTTGTTTTATCTCTTAAAGTACAAATCGAGTGTGATTTGATTTTCCCTGCATCAGCATTTAAAATACATAAGGTATTTTTTCACCATTAGTTTGTTCAGCGAAGGCCCAAGGAATTCTGGTGTGATGAGTTGATTCGGGATGTTCAGCAGTTTCTTTGACCACGACTTTGGAAAAATATTGGAGCTTTTCTTTTTTTAAGTTAATAAGAACTAGGGATGCACGATATTGGGATTTTGGCCGATATCCGATATGCCAATATTTTAAAACTCATGT
>NW_015150506.1:1222193-1227663 GCF_000732505.1 Cyprinodon variegatus
TTTTTTTTTTTTTTTTTTTTTTTTTTAGACTTTAGAAACTCAGAAGCTGATCAAATATCGGGTTAAATATCGGTGGGGTGGCCGATGTCCGATATTCAGTTTTAAGGCCGATACCGATAGGGGGCCGATTATATCGTGCATCCCTAATAAGAACTATAGCTATTATAGATTTAAAAAATAAAAAAAAATTAAACTGAGCTTATTCATTGAATTGATATTTGTTCAATAATTGTTGAAATCAAAGAACATGTCAATTAAAATAAAAGAAAATGCATTTCACCAATAAAATGCTGAAAAACTTTGTTGTTTTCTCAGTTTAAATTTTTTTAAACTATTCTGTTTCTAAATTATTTTTTCCCCCTTTTTTTCTAAAGATTTAATGTTTTTAAACTTTATGCCATCTCCAGAGGTAATTTGATAAATCAGCCATTGCAGGCTGTGTTTCTGAGGAGAATGAGCTGGAGTATCGATCGGTCATCATGAACTTTGTGGACTTGTGTGAGAAGAATCACCAGTGTCTTAACAGCAGTAAGATCAAAGAGATGGTGATGGACTTCAGGATAATACCCCCACCTCGCTCCCCCGTCAACATCCAGGGGCAGGACATAGAAACTGTGGAGAGTTTCAAATACCTGAATCTTCACATCAATGATAAACTCACACACCTGCGGATGGTTGCCTCATTACCGGAGGACTCTTAAGCTGCTGACTGCCACTACCTCAACGCCAGAGTGTTTGCCAGTTTTGGGTACTCTAGCCAAGCTGAGTTTTGCTGAGTCAAACAGAGTTTTTGTCACCTGAGTCTTAACCTTGTTGTTTTTTGTCTTTGCCTCTCGGCCGGAAGTCACCCTGCTAACTGGATGTTTTGGACCTTCTCCCCCCTGGAAGGATTCTCTGAACACGAAACTGAGCTGAGGATTGAAGTTTGTGGTTTGGATCAACTTTTCCCCCAAGGATTGCTTGGGCTTCTCTCTGAGCAGGGGATTCATCTCCACGAGTACCGCAGGAAAACTAAGTGGCAGTCAGTTCCTCCGTTCCTCAAGGAAACACCTCTACCTGGTTAAACCCTGTCTGCCTTCCAACGAGCAAGTCAATTACTGGAACAACCCACACTGACTGGATTGAAAGAAAGACACCGTTTTCTTGAATCGTTGGATAAAATCATGACAATAACTGCAATAACTTGTGCAATGTATAATGTGCAATTACCATTTGCAATAACTATATATATAAATATCCATGTAAACACCCTGTCCTATGTGGATGCACTGTATATACTGTATAAATCCATGCACCTTTTTCTTCCTTTGGAACCTTCTTCTTCTCCTTTGACCATTTGAGGTGATGTAATGTGTAAATTTCTCCACTGTGAGATCAATAAAGTCAATCAATCAATCAATTTCTTTTTAATTACCTTAACACTGGATGAAGCCAGCAATGTGTCCTAATTTACAAACCTGTATGATGTGATGATGTGAGATGTGATGATGTGGGAGGGGGAGGAATTGGAGATGTATAAAATGCTTCTTTAACTGTTATTCTTGGTCGACTTATTGAAGAAGCGAGTTTGGTGTTAAGCGCTGCCATTTATAATCTGAGCCATTTCTCCGGTCTGTGTAAGATTACAATTTCTGTAAAAACTGCGATCATATCTCATCGTAATAAAATACATGTACATTATGAAGTTTTATTAAAAGTGCTTCTTCTGAGCCGAAAGCTTCTCTTTACACTTAACTTCTGCCGTATCTTTAAAGTTTATTTAAATCTGCATTTTCTCCACTGATTATTGAAAACCACATTTCTAGGAACCACAGAAAATGATCAATTAGGAAGATACACCATTCTGTGGCAAAGGCAGGCCAGAAAACTTTTATTCTGAATTTAATAGGACACTTTTTTTTCCAAAGATGCAGCTTCTATTTGTTGCTAGTGGTATTTGTATCTTATTGATACTTGTTTACCAGCTCTGCCCATGAAAGCCTATTACTATTAGGTTTTATTATAGTATAATACTTAAAACATGATCTGAATGTCAACAACAACAAACATTATAAAAACATTTTTTTAAAACAAAACATAATTTCATGTACAGGTTCATTTTTGTAAATAAAACTTGCCTTTCTCAGGCTTTCTGAAGGTAAATCTGTGTTTTGCATGTTTAAATATTATGTCACAAACCTAAAAAAAATAATGTAGCAGTTTAATAATGGAGAAGCTATTAGTCAGCTTTATATCTTTTTTAATATATAAAAACTATTTTCTGAGAATGTGTTCATGTAAGAGCAACTATGCAAATTAACAATCACCTAGAAAAAGTCCATTATATTATATAATTTTCTATGTCAACCACAGATTGTTAATTCTTCTTTGTCTTTTCTAAAAAGTGCTTTAAATCGGTCCCAGCTGTCTTTATCCATGCTGGCTCAAATCCTGACGTTTGAAAAAGGAGGCAGAGAAAACAGAATAAAGCATTAGCTTCACTGCATGCAGTTAGCCAAGCCTCTTGGCTTAACCAAGTCTTGGAAAAGTACAGAGTGTACCGTCTCCATCTGTCTTTGGACCACTGATTAATTTTGATGTTCGGCTGATCAGTTCCAAACGGTTTGACCTCCAGCTTCTGTTGGTAAATTCGTTTCCCACCCACGACTCGGCCTGTCAGTCACCCACACCACAACTGTGACCACAGTTCCTGTCTCCTCAAGGCGCATCAGAGTGACGCTCTGAGCTCTCCTGTACCATGGTATAGCAGAGGAGCTGCTGCCATATACAACTTTTAATGATCAATAAATAATGGGCATACATATTTTCATTCTAGCGCGGAAATTCAACACCATCATCAGACGAAAAATGAAATGACGCTTTACTCGTCATTAAAGATTAAATATTTATCTTGCACATCTAAAAAAGATATATCAATTTATTTCGGCTTATATTAAATTTATTATTTAATTATAATTAGTTTTTTATGTCTTAAATTGAGACTCTTAATCAAGGTCATGGTATTTTTTTAAAAATTCCATAAAATTATTACTGCTAAGAGCAGCTGGGAGAGACGGTTCAACAGAGCTATGGCTCTGGACGGTTTGGCAACTGAATTAAGAAGAAATCTAGGATTATTCGTATTGTCATCAATATCCATGAGGAGAAATATGCTGCTTGTTTCATAAATTCTCATTTTATATTGCAATAAACTGTTTGTCCAGACTTAGGCATGTAAAGCGCCATTTTCTCTCCAGTTTCCTAACATTTTAGCCAGCTTTCTATTTTTTAAGTTCTTCTTTGTTAACAAGGCTATGTTAGAGAAACCCCAGCAATAAAACTATTAGTTTGTGAAGGGGAATACATTAAATGGTTGCTCTCTGTAGTATTCTTCTGTGATAAGGAGAAGATAAAATGTGTAGCAAATTCTTTATATTATATAACTGCATTATCTAAGAATGATCTTCTAAAGTGAAACCTTCTTTTGGGGGAGGGGAACTCTGTTAAAGTACTCCTGGAGGTTATTAAAAAGGGGTCAGAGAGGACAGGGTTGTGAGCAAAAGCTGTTATTTCTTCACGTTCTTTGCCAGATTTCAGCACAAGGTCCAAAGTATGAAGATGAGAATGTGTGGGACTGTTCACATTTTGAACAAAGCCAATAGTGTCTAAGATACTGTAGCATTAAAGGCTGCTCTTAAGCTAACACCTTCAGTGTCAGCATGGATGTTAAAATCCATCTCTATGATGACGCTGTCAGTATCAGATAGGAACTCTGAAAAGTAAGGACCTGGCGGATGATACAAAGTTACAAAAAGAAGAGGTTTTGTGGCTTTGCAATTTCAATGAGGGAAATTAAGGGTTAAATGTTCAAAAGAGTTGTAGGTATTAACTGTTTTGGGAGTAATCAGTAAGTCAGACTTAAAAATTGTTGCTACTCCTCCTCCTCGTCCAGAATTTCTTGGTATGTGAAAAGTTAAATAACTAGGAGTTGCCTCATTGGTGCTCACATTATTCTCTTGCTGCAGCCAAGTTTCTGTAAGGCAACATACATCATTCTAATCATGACAAATCACGTTATTAACAGCCCGACTTTTTGAGGAAAGATTTCTAATGTTAGATAAACCGCATTTAATTCTTTTAACTTTTACTCCAATTTGAGCCATTTTCGATTATCATGATTCACTCCTTTACGATTCTTTTCTAATTTATTTGATTTTGGTCGTGGGCAAGACACTCTCTGGATGGAGTAATGAGTGGGTAACAGTAGAGAAGCCGCAGAGACGTGTGTTAAACTACGACTCTGCTTCCTAGTCTGCACCCTGGGCTGTCAGGGTTTTAGAGGAAAAATATATTAGGCCAGATTCTTAGAAAGAAGAGCTGCAGCTTCCAAAGCGGGATGGATACCGTCTCTCCGAATCAGACCAGGTTTTCTCCAAAGAGTCTGCAATTATCAATGTAGTGCATAATAATGAATGTATTTTAATAAGAAACTTTATCGTTTGACTAAACACAGTTTCCATAATTAATTGGCTAGCAGCACCAGAACATTCATTTTTAGGAGATGGGTGTTGTATTATAGCTTTTTGCCTTGCAGAACTGCGCACATTGTCTGAATGGGAAGTTAAAATTAAACTTGAGAGAAAGTCAAAATAAGGGCATTTCCTTCAGGGCATTGATCGTTTCTTTTCCTCTGGACCTCTGGGCTTTTGCCTCAGATGATCTCAGTGAAACTGAGTCTGACTGTGTCACACAGGCACACAAACAGCATTGCAGGCATCCTATGCGGCTGTGTTTTTCTTTATTTCCACCATTATTTGTGGTGGGAAAGATTTTTCCTGAGCGTGCTTGTCCTTTTCTTGCTCCTGCGACCCCAAGCATTCAGTGTTTGGCCTTGGAGTGCTATTAGCGGAACAAATGGGAGTAATATTGCCGCTTTTGAAAGTGAAAGCATTACTTCTTTTCAGCTGCTTGGTTTTCCTAACCATTGACGAAATTCTGCCAAATATCAACTTATTTTACTTTTAGACTACAGCGGCCTGAGTAAAATCAAATTATCAACCTGTTTTATGTTTTTTAAAGTGCCCTCCAAAAGGATTTCAGCCTTTGAAAAATCTGTTTTACATTTTGAAGCATCGCAGTAACACTTTTCAAAGTCCTTTTATGTAATTGGTGAAGAAAGATTGAAAGAGTAGGAGGTGGAAACCTAAGGGTACATGTCTGGAACTGTACCACACTCTTATGTTGCGCCTATGAACATCCAACGTTGCTTTTAATTTTTGACGTGATGTTATTAGATGTTTGCAGAGTATTTATTTATTAAAGCAATACTCTATTTTTGCTAATAAAAAATCAATTATATCAAAAATCATGGTGCACCAGAGCGACGCTCAGGTACCATTGAATTTAAGTACCAATAATCTATGGTACTTAAAGGAATAGTACACCTAAAACATGATTAGCCTTCATTTTCTACTCACCCCCATGCTGAACA
>NW_015150506.1:1228239-1230421 GCF_000732505.1 Cyprinodon variegatus
TCATCTGGTTTGGTCTGCCGCGGTTTCCGTAGACTCGTGAACGCGCTTTTAGGAAATCCTATACACTACTATTTATGCTCTAAAAACATTCAAAGTCGGTCCTCGAGGCCCCCTGTCCTGCAGGGTTTTAGAGCTTTCCTTGCTCCAACACAGCTGATTTTAATTGAAAGCTAATTAACAGGCTTTTGCTCAACTGCAATCATCATCATTAGCTGTGCTAAAGCAGGGAAACCTCTAAAACCCTGCAGGACAGCTGAACATGAGGACCGACTTTGGGGATGCCTGCCCTAAAGGGTGCTTTTGTGTATTTCTAATACGTATTTGCATCTTTTTCCCCACACTTATTCAGTGTAACTTGTTTCTAAACATCATCAGCCAAAAGAAGCCCCCACATCTGAAAAAAAGAAAGCAATCTTTTAGAAAAGACAGTAACAGCAGCAAGCAATTCCTGGTGTCACATGGTTCAACTCTGCGAGGCTGGAACAGTTCTTTCTTTCACAATAATGAAACACGAGATGCCAGATAATCTCATAAATATGTGTTGTACTCCTTTTTCAGCGCTCACACTCTTCGGGAGAAAGAGGCAGGCCTTTGTTTGGGGCTTCCTGGCCCACAGGAAGTGATTGCAGTGTGACAGTGAGGAACACTCATCTCTTGGAAAGAGGTGGGAGGGGATGCTTGAAGACGTATCCCTTTTTGATCAAGGCCTGCTGACGGATCACTCGGAGAAAGGCAAATGGGCATCATACCACGGCCCGATGACAAGGGGGGCAATTTTGATGTCCCTTTTCTCTCATTGCGGCGCTTCTCTTTCAAGCCAAAATCTGCCTGAGCAGCCTGGGAAAATGGCCTTTTACCCACCCTGATAGTCACACAGTTGACAGGGCAACGAAGCTAAAAGGGAATCCAGATGAATGCTGAGACTAAGTAAAATGAGTCCTTCATCTTTTCCTGGCTGCGAAAAAACAAAAAAAAAACATGAGTAAAAAAAAAGGGGGGATTTTTTGTTCTAGAACAACACAAAGAAAAAAAATGGAGGCCATCTGTGAGCAAAAACAAAGGTGCCGCTTTGTTTCATCCTAGATTGTTTAATTTTAAAATGTTCATCCATGTGAGAAACATTATATCCGAGCAGCATCAAGGTCCATATTCAGTGTAACCAGAACCTCAAAGGCTGCACGTCCAAGCAGTGTTTATAATGCATTAGTGGAACAAACTCTACACTGTACTCTCTTCACAAATCCCACCTGGCCACGTATTAGTTGCAGATGTGGGCTCTCTAATTCATAATGAACTAATAATGGTTTTGTTAGTGCAAGGTTGTTTTCCTTTCCTCCCTCGCACACATTGACAGGGCTAATCTGCGGTGGAGGTGTGGCAGGGCAGGAAGAGATATCACACCCTGCATGAAACACACACTTTGGAATGTGTTGTTGGACGCTTTGAACCGCGCTAACATGATTCTCTCATCATAAACAGATTCTGATCATTAATAATGGCTCCCTTTTCCTCTCCTAGGAGTCACCTCTCTTCGTCTGCTGAGATGATAACCATTAGTTCACCTTCGTGCGGAGCAAAAACCACATCGCTGTGTTTCCTTTTTTCTGTTAAAAAATATTTCCGTAGGTTATTGACAGGAGAGCTGCAGTTTAATGACTCCTCATTCTGATGGCGTGTTGATAAGAAGGAGAGCTGAAGGACGAGATAAAGAAGAACAGAAGATGGGGATGAGACATCAATTAACAGCTTCAATCCAGCTTTTATGTCAAAGACGATGAAGCCTTATAAAAAGAAAAACAAAGAGAGGTAACCTCAGGGCCTCTTTCCAGCTGTTGACATGGAGATATAGCGACTGCTCATTAGGGAAAATTAGGCACACACAAAAGATTCATTAGCTCAAGAAATGCACATACCTGCTATCAATGCATGCACAATACGGCGTAGCCATCAAGTGCTGATCTTATGGTTACTTCCATTATTACTCTCACTGATCACATATAGAGGGAGATTTTAATAATTAAAACATTATCGAAAGGCTCAGTTATAATTATGCGTTTTATTTTAAAGAGATTTCCCATGAGAACTTCTCCCAAATGAATCATCTCAATTTACAAAATCCTCTGCTGCAGGCAGAGATGGGAAGTAACGAAGTACAAATACTTCGTTACTGTACTCAAGTAGA
>NW_015150506.1:1232361-1235842 GCF_000732505.1 Cyprinodon variegatus
TGTTTGCAAAACGTGACCTGAAGGAAGCATACAAGCACAAATACCTGAAAGGAAAAGTCCGGTCAGCAACCAGGCTTTTGATTATTAATTGGCACAACATTAATTGGTCCGTAACTCACTCTATTTGCACTCAATGTTTTTTTTTGAAGATTGCAGTTTCCTGCTGGTTTCTTAGGAAATAAACCTCTTTGTTTTGTATTTACAATGACAACACGATGCTACACGCATGCACAGGAGTAAACAAGGATATAGTCTACCATGGCTAGGCTAATTAGCACCTCCCAGTGAAGTGTGGAAAAAATTAAGAAAAGATCCAGTGTGAAAGAAGCCATGGAAGGCTCTAAGCAGAGGCCAACAGGGGCCAGGAGGGGCCAACAGGGGCCAGGGGGGCCGGTACCCCGGTAGAACTGGCTTTTGAGACACAGGCTCAGTGTTTTTGTTAGTTTATTCAATGATGATTATAAAATTAATGTGTGTTCATATGAAGCATTGTAGAAATGAGATGCTTGACTCTGTCTTATGATTCGGTCAAGAGGAGAGCATCCTGTATTATGACCTGATCAACTGTCCTGTTAGAAATATACTCTCTTTTGTAACCATGTGTTAAGTTCTGTTAATAAATAAGGCATTGCAAGGAGGGGGGGGTCGGAGAGAGAGTGTTGGAGTGTTGGGTGGAGCTCTTTCTCCCCTCCTGCAGGAAGCTGTTGTTGAAAATTCCTTACTGTGTATTCAGTCCTTCTTTTACAAACCTACATTTTTGAACCCAACAGTTTTTTTAATGGTAAAATTAAACAACATTTCTGGCAAAAGAGATGCTGTTAATCAACTAAAAGTGTATTTTCTGAACAAAGAAAGTGTAAAGTTGACCCAGTTGATGAGAACATGAGAGCCATGGTCTGGTCTAGTGGTTCGTGAGCAGAGAATTTGCTTATTGTTGCAAACTTAAAGGTTGGAGTCGGTGACTCTTCCAATTTGTAGTTTATTTGTTAAATTTTCTAAGTCACCTCTACTTAAAAACAGATAAAGATCTTGTGGTTCATTACCTTAATTTAAGTTGCACCATTTTTTTTTTTACAATATATGTTGTGTTAACGGAATCAGAGCTAAAGCTGTCCATGTGTTCAGTTGTTTCTACTCAGTTGATGGATGTAGTAAACCTTATTTATAGATTATTTATGAATAGATTGGTTCTTCTGATGCTGTTTTATGTTAAAGATCTGAAATTTTATTCTTTCTTGATGTTCTGATAGGAGACTCTAGAAAGGTTTGACTAGAACTTTGCTCGAAAGTTGCTGTAGATCAGTTTATTTATTTTTTGATCAGTTTATTTAACTAATATCAGTTGGACCACTCAGAGCTTTGCATGACTGCTAATATTCGCCATCTGTTCATTGCCAGAAGATGGCGCCACATCTGTTTATTTCTGCTCATTCTGCCCAGCGCTGGAATTCTATTTAGGCTCAAAAATGGTCATCTAAACACTACCAGGATGTACGCTGGGTGTTTATAACCATATTTCATCCAGATCAAAGGGTTTTTGGTATTTTTGTGAAGCTATATAACCTGATTATGCTAATTTAAACTATTAACCAAATCATTAACTCTCTGTAGTCAAACTTTTCTGTCCTTTTCCAAATTTTTTTGTCGTTTTTATCAATTGACTTGTTTTGCTACTGATGTGTGCTATAAAAGTACATTTCCCTCCTGGGCACCTTGCAGAAATTGATCAGACTATGCAGTCAAACGGGAGTCAAACAACATCTGTATGACACGTTTTTCATCCGGCTGTTTGGATGATGCTAAAATATCCATCCATAAGCTCTAAGTCTGAAATAAGAGGTCGAAGAGAGGACAGGGAAATTAAAAAGAAGCAATGACAAAAAAAAAAGCTGCAATATTTTGCTGAGCTTCTTACTCAATATTACAACCCATTAGCAAACACCATGCAGAACAATAAAAGCACCAGTCAAGTCAGATATGAGTGAATAAAACTGTGTGTCGTCTAAAGCATCCTGCTGCTGTTTCCAGCAGACGGTCTTTGGCACAGAGGGAAATCCATAGCTCAACAGAACTGCCACCAGTCGCTAAATCACCAACGAAATGATCAGTTGTGTAACACCAGGATCAGCTAACAGAAACGGTAGCCCCTGCTAGAATCTGTTTATTAATCTTTACAAAAGAAAGACAAAAAAAAAAAATCTGCTTATGATTTCCCATCAATGCCAAACATTCACTTGTTTCTCTTTTTTAAGCATTGAGCTGCTTATTTTTTGTGATTTATTTGTATGGATTTGGCCGATCGCCTCTTCTTAAATCATGCTTTTGAGGACGCAGTGCAAAAAGCTCTCACCCTGGGTGGATCATCTCCTTAATGTAGACCCCCCGTGGTCACGCAGATTGACCCGCCTGTGCATTAAACGCTGAAATAAAGCCTAACACTTCAAATACTGGAATTATTACCACAAACATGGCGCATTACAAACCTCTTAGGCTTCCAGTATTTTTGCACCGTGGACTGCAGTCCTTGTTCAGAAAGATGGGATTTTGAGTTGATCACATCGTGCTGTGATGACCTGCAAAGGGCAAAGCTGTAGCTGTGTTGTAAGGTCCTAAGTTACAATGACATATTGCTCACAACTTTGATGTGTGACCCGTGAGTTTGGAGCGAATGAAGGCTGCACGCTCTGTACGTGTGTAGACCTTCCTCTTTAGGGAATTTGACTCGTTTGCAGAAAAAAGGCAAACAGAGGCGATAAAGGAAATGAAAGAAGAGGAGGAAAGCAGGAGGAAATCCAGCAGTAAAGAGAAATGGGGATATTGTAATGAGTTGCACCTGTTTCCTTTAACCCAGCTCCAGTTTCTCTCTACAATCACATGCAGATTACCCATCAAAGCCCCTCTTCGCTGCCTCTGCTCAATGGACCCTTTGTTGCCAGTTGTCAGGGAGGCGGCCCACAAAAGTATGTAACACAAGCAGGCCTCGTTGCTCTGGAACTTACAGTGCATGTAAGCGTCTGCCAGCCACAACAGGAATAAAAAGGGAACATTTGTAGACACTGAGGCTGCAGAGCTGTTTGCTCCTCAGACATTTGTGGGTTTTTTTTAGGGGGCTTTAATGACCACAACAGTCGCATCATCTGTCAACACTGTAAAAGGGGGGTGGGATTAAGTTTGTCACTCTATACGGGGTGGATGACGGCATTTGATGGATGAGTTTTCCTGCTAACAGGTTTGCCAGGACAAATGCAGATATGCTGGCAGCAACAGTACTGTAATGTAATAAAGTGTTACGCAACAAACCTGGAACAAACACAGACGCATCATACAAAGAAATGTAGGGATTAGGGGTGTAAATCACATCCATCATGGCGATTCGATTCAGTATCAATTTCCTGACCCAACGATTCGATTATTTTCGATACTCAAGAATACACCACGATTCGATTTGATGCGATTCGATTAATCGGTTATTTTTTTTTAA
>NW_015150506.1:1237234-1238827 GCF_000732505.1 Cyprinodon variegatus
GAGCTGTTCCTCTCCACTGTCGCTCCATGCATGCTTGTTTTTTTTTGTTACATAAAAAATTTTGAACCACTCTGACCTTGATCTGATTGAATATCTTTAAAAATGCCTCGAGATGACGTGTTCTGAAATGGCGCAAATAAACAACAACAAACAACTGAATTTAACAAATATTTGAAAATTCCGCCAAGAATTTAAATCTACTTTGACCCCTGAGCAACGGTAACCAAGGGGCAAATTCTCACAAATAAAGAGAAAAATTACTAAAGTAAGAATGTTTTTGTCTTTTGACAAGTGATTGATCTGTGTGTAATGAATAATTCATAGTAGATCAGGAAGGATTTGCTGATTTGCTACGATGGAAACCTTGTATACCTAAAACCGTTGCTGTTAGTTTGTTTGTCTGCTTTTTTAACCTTTGCTAGTTTCACAACTTTTGTGAGAAACTTTTGTATAAGGTAAGGCATCAATTCATAAAAAAGTTTATTTGAAATCTAGAAATCAAAGTTTTCCGCCTAACATGGATCATGAATTGCACGGCAGCATTCTATACCCAGAAATTGTTATATCAAGAGCTGTCAGTCTGGTATAGAATCAGGTTGTTGTTTGAAATTGTAAAGATTAAGTGTTCTATGAATTGAACTAAATTTACTGTAGAGGTTCTATGGATAATAACAGGTCATCTGTTGACAGGACAACTATCATTGGTGAGGTCTATACGTCTGACCACAAATATCCCACAGTGTCAGTTAGCAAACATGGGGATGAAGGAGCTTTTGTTGGCATGAGGGTGGAGGTTGGTTGAGGAGCCAAATGCAGAGATGAGGGAGGCAGAGATTAGTTTTTGCAAGATTAATAAAATCAAAAAGGCAACAGAAACAAAATCCAAAAACAAAATACTAGAAACCAAAAACCAAGGAAAAAAAATGAGGAGCCAAGCAACGACGAGGAACCAGCGCTAAAGAACTGCACAGGGGGAGTATATACGGGAGACAGAACAAAGACAGGGGTAATCGATGATATGAAGCAGGTGTGGATGGAAGAGACTAGAAGGGAGCCAAGGGAAAGGAGACAGGCACAATGGAGCAACAGAGAGTGACTGCTTACATATAATAGAAAATGGAAAATAAACCAAAGATCATCAAAACACAATGACATAGATACTGAAAAAGTAAAGTCCAAAAGGGGAGAACCATAACAGCTTTGGTCAGATGAGGAAAAAAAATTACCTCTTTATCTTACACTTACCGCATTTTCGCGACTTTCCCCTCAAAAATTGCGGCGCTGCCCTATAGTGCGGCACGCCCTTTGTGTGTTGTTACTGCGGATGTTGTTGAGACCGCCATGAGAACGTTAAAGGGGGAAGTGTGGGCGTGGATTGTGTATAAAAGAACAGGTATGTGCACCATGCAGAACTCCTCATCTCCTCATTGAGGAGATGATGAAAGCGTGGCTGAGGGAGGTGTATGTAAGGAGACCAGGTGTTATTTTCCCACTCATCACCATCGCTGTTAATCTGTGATTCCATGCGTGCCCATCTCACAGCCAATGTGAAAAACATGGTGGAACAAATGAACACTGTGCTCGCTGTTATTC
>NW_015150506.1:1240288-1241653 GCF_000732505.1 Cyprinodon variegatus
CCATGCTAGGTCTCTAGGTCCGGCTCGGAGGGCGTGAGAAACACTGCTGCGCACTTGAGACTGTTAGGAATCCAGTTTGTGTGGGTTGTGTTTATGTGTTATTCCCCCCCTCCACCACCATGTGGCGCCCTGTTCTCATTGGTCCTCCCACACACCTGCGGCTGGTTGACTCATTACTGAGGACTATTTGAGCTGTGGACTGTAACTACCTCGACGCCAGAGTGTTTGCCAGTTTTGGGAAGCCTTCCTGCAAGCTGGACGTTTGGCCTTCTTCCCCTGGAAGCATTGTTTGAGTCTCACACTGAGCAGGGGATTAACCTCCACAAGTTCCGTTCAAGTCCTCCTGGATTCCCAAGTGACAGTCCGCTCAATAGCGCCTCAGGATCCAACCAAGTCTTAACCTGTCTGCCCTCCAACGAGTCTCTACCTCTGGATAAACCCACACTAACTGGAATCTGGGAGAAGAGGTCTTCACAACCAACATGAGTCCCATTTTCTCTGTCTCTCCAGCCATCGCTCAAAGTTCCCAGGGATCCTGAACTAACCGCTGATACTTCCCTTCCCTCTTCCAGTGCCGGTTCACCAGCACACTGAGTTTCCTGAATCCAACCCCCACTGTCCTTATCAATAAACCTGTTCAAACTTTTACCCTGGTTCTCTGAGTGTTCCCTTAAGAAAATCATGACAGAGAGCACCGGCAGGGGGCAGGCCGGACCGCACGACGCGGCTCGGTGCGGCGGACCAGCAGTGGAGCTCCAGTGAAGCCTGCTAGCTTTTTCCACCCACATTTTGATTCCACTAAACATCGAAAATAATACCAAAGATGTGACTGTTACTAGGAGCAAAGTGTTACCTTGCCAACTTAATAAGAAAGTTACATCTGGTTTCCTCTTTCAGCCTGCTCCAACGAATAAAATCCTTTCCAAGATGGACTCTTGTTTTTCCTCAATCCCTTTTATGTTTACTGTTTTTAGCTTCCTCAGAAGGTTTAAACTTTTTCCTTGCCTCAGCCATGATCAGTAGTCGAACAGGTTGAAAAATAATATAGCTAAAGCCTTAGCTCCGTGATGATATAAGAGCCTGTGGCTGCAAAGCGATACGTTCTTCCAGGTCACATGACCTGAACGATGGCGCATCTTCTCCGTACTTACATAGTTGGCATTTCAAGAAGGAAGCTCCGCCCCATTTACACTACCCTTGAAAAACCGATCCATACCGAGACCGGTCCGAGCTCGGATCAGTTAACCAGGCCGAGCTCGGTTCTGACGACCGTTTACACGTCACACTATCTCGGTTCCTCGATTCCTTGCCTCCTAGTGACGATCTGCGGTATTACTGCCAGTATTGAAGGAGGAAATCAAGCAG
>NW_015150506.1:1241941-1244501 GCF_000732505.1 Cyprinodon variegatus
CTGCTTGATTTCCTCCTTCAATACTGGCAGTAATACCGCAGATCGTCACTAGGAGGCGAGTAGTCGAGGAACCGAGATAGCGTGATGTGTAAACGTTCGTTAGAACCGAGCTCGGCCTGGTTAACTGATCCGAGCTCGGACCGGTCTCGGTATGGATCGGTTTTACAAGGGTAGTGTAAATGGGGTAAAAGTCTGCTGTGTGCCTTTAAACAGAAAAAGTGATTAAATAAGTAAAATAATTATTTTAAAAAAAAGAGAGAAAGCAGTAATTTAGGGAAGTCTGGATTCATTTGTTTTTATTTCCCTTTACAAAATATTCTTTAATTGCAACAATAATTGGATAAAATTCTCTCCATATAATTCGAATCAATGCCCTGCTTTGGACATTTCTACTTCTAAAAAAATATGTGGAAAAAGTTCATCCTTTTCCATCTATTTTATTCACATATTCAACAGAAAGTCACCAACCTTCAAAAACTGAAAAGGTTTAGGGGGTATGAATACTTTTCCCCTAAATAATTGCTTTCTTAATTGGGAAGTTAAAAGTTATTTATTGGTGCCCGCTCCATAATGAATCAATTAGCATCATTTGAACCAGTGTGAATAAAGACGCTCCACTTCTGTGCGGATGAGCGGCAGGAGAGAAAGTGGATGTTATCAACAGAGTCATCATCATAAATGGAGTTAACTATTTTTTCTATACCTTCAGGACCTAATTGAAAACAGCTTGAGAGCTGACATGTTGGTCAGTATTCCTGATCCTGGATCAGCAAACGCTCTGCACATCTGCTGCAGTCTAATTGCTCCATTTAAAGAAACTGTCCTTGATTAGGTCGTTATTAGGATCATTTAGCTTTGCAAAGAGAAGAGCTGAGGGGAGGAGAGCTGCTGGTGGGGTAGTGGTAATGTGGGTCCTTCTGACGCTGAATTGGATGCTGATAGGCTCCCATGTTCACCTCACAGAACGTATGTGACAATGAGCGGCGGCGGAGGAGGCAGGAGGCAAAGGGAGGAGAGACCGCTCTGCATTCAAGCACTAATTAGAAAAATTAGATCTATGAAAGGCTGCGAGTGATCCAGGCCTTCAACCTACGCCTGTGTGGCGCCGTAGCAGCACAAAGAGGAGGCAACAATGAGCGCTGGGGTGGAGGAGGGGGAGATAAATAATTTAATCCATTATCTACTCTGCAAAGCTCATCAGCACTGCTACACAATGGCCACGATTGAATTGCTGATTGCATTTCTCTCCTACCCTCCAGGAGAAAATGCCCATGCTCCGCTATGTTCTCTCAGCCTGCCAGCAGCAAGAGAAAGGCAGGGCAGGAGCAAAGTGAGGGAGGGAGAGACAGGAGAGTGTAGAGTGTCTTCCACCAAGGTCAAACTACAATGCAGCCATCTAATTAAGAGTATCAGAGAGTTTCCTGTATGGGGTCAACCTCCCTGTTGTGCTCACAGGCTCATATTGTCCATTATGTATTACATGGTGTACTTCTTGATGTAAGGGATAGATGTAATGCTAATTAAATCTGAGTACTTCATCCTCTTGCCAATATTCCTTTTAAAAGGTCTGTAAAAGAGTTGAAGGTATTAATTATCTGCCATTGTTTGCTCGATGGTATGTTTTCACCAATTACGCTTTCAAACAAAAAGGGAAAAACCTTCAGGATGAATCGACTTTCATACGTTTTTCTGATGAACTACAAAGAAACTATTGTATTTTCTTTCTTTAGTCGTTATTTGTGTTTCTAACTATTTTGAAAGCTGAAGAGTTCATCTTTTTTCATGGCTGAGGTTCATCCAGATAGAATGAAGAGCAGTTTTTGAATCTCCTCCCCGTTGGTTTTGTGTCCAACCTTTGACTAGGCCATTCTTTACATAAATACATTTGGATTTAACCGTCTCATTGTAGCCCTGGGTGTCCTGCTTTGAGGTTAACCTCTGACCCAGTGTCGCCCAGCTTCTGCTGCACTGCCGAAGAAACCAAGCCCACAGTATGATGCTGCCACCACCATGTTTAGATGTGATCTTGTAATTTAGTGTTTGCAGTTTCCCACAGTAAATATATGGAGATAATTTGGTTTCCTTATTGTTGCAAACAAAGGTTTCATGTTTTGAAAATGGAATTTTTAAAAAAGCATCCAGGGATTAAACTTTGGAAAAGTTCGTAATAAATTTTTTGAGAATTACGTTGCTTTTTTTTTTAGATTTATTTTTTTTAAATACTATTTTATTTGCCATTTTCATCCTATTTAATTGTTTTGGTTTTTTTTTTTTTTACACATTTTATCTTTTTTTCAAATTGTGTTTTTCCAATTTCTGTTTTTCTGATAGTTTTATAAATTGCATTCTTTCTCTTATAGAAACGCTCGCCCTTAACCATTAGGACTATTTGGTTTCTTTAAAAGAAAAGAAGATTGATTGAATGAATGAATGAATGAATGAATGAATAACTTTATTCCAGAGAATTCTGTAAAATTACAAATTTAACAGATAGAAATATCATGTATAATTAATTATATATATATAATTAATAAATAAATATAAATATATGAATTAATAA
>NW_015150506.1:1245077-1246297 GCF_000732505.1 Cyprinodon variegatus
ATATATATATATTGGAAAGAGGTGGGTAGAGTACCCAGATGTTTTACTCAAGTAAGAGTAGAAAGTAATAATCTAAGAAATTACTTAAGTATTTGTTAAAACTGAGTAAATGTTGGAGTATAACATCTGATTTATTGTTTAAATGATCAAACAGATTCTGGTATCTCAAACTATAAAATAACATGATTATTATAATATAATAACATGATTACAAAATCAATCGAAGTAGAGGAAAAACCTTAACACTTTCGTTTTTAACAGAAATGTTTTATACCAATCTTTACAACACCTAACACGTAGATGTCAGGAAAAGATGTTGAGCTGTTTAGATGTTTACTCTTTTCTCACCCTGTTACTAAAAAGTTGAAGTTACTCAGAGTTGGCAAAAAAGCCAGAAATTATACTCCACTAAGAGTAGTGATACTCTCACGTTAATATTAATTAGTGATACTCCCACTTAAGTAAAAGTGAAAATGTACAGAAAAGCACAACTACTCCTGAAAGTATAAATTTTTATTAAGATTTGTGGAACTACTCTACTGCTCCTCTTCCCTCCATTAAAGACATTTCATCCCAGCGCTGCGTGTCCTGAACCCTTAACAACATAAATGTAAATCAGCATATTTGTCTGGCCAGATTCCCTTTTATGAGTGGAAAAAATGCATTTTTGCACTTTTAGCATTGTTTCACAATCACATTTCCTGCCTCTTTCCTGCCCACTAAAACCTTTGTGGAACAAACATGCTTCAACTTATTCAGTCAAAATTTGACCTATATTCAAGATGTGGATCAATAAAATCTGAGGGTTCATCCAAAGTTTCAAATGGCCTTTCATGGTGTTTCGCAGAGTTTATTTTAGAAAAAAAATTGGCGAGGCTAAATATTTTTCATTTTTTCTTTGTTTAATCACTGTCAGGACTCCTGTCTGTGTGTTTATGTTTCTGTGTTTGTCTCCCTTCCTCCACCAGGAGGCGCCTGGTTCTGGTCCACCTCCTCACACACCTGCTGATGGTTTCCTCATTAACAGAGTGTTCTTAAGCTGCTGACTGCCACTACCTCGACGCCAGAGTGTTGCCAGTTTTGGGAAGGCATCCTGCAAACTGGACCTTCTCTCCCTGGAAGGATCAATTGAGCTTCAAACTGAGCTGGGGTTCAAACAGGAGGTTTGGATCCACTTTCCCCAAGAGATCGTTTGAGCTTCGTACTGAGAAAGGGATTAT
>NW_015150506.1:1249977-1252075 GCF_000732505.1 Cyprinodon variegatus
CTGTACTTTGTTACTTTTACTTGAGTAAAGAAGTTTAATCAGTACTTCCACTTTTACCAGAGTATTTTTTAACACAAGTATCTGTACTTTCACTCAAGTACGGAAAGTGAGTACTTTTGCCATCTCTGCAAGACACAGTTATAGGTTGTTTTTGTTGAAGTCGGCTTCCATCTATTTCCCTCCGTTTGAGCTGCAGTCATTCATCTCCATGAAGCTCTGCTGAAGTAACGATATCAGGAACACTAGAGCTTCTCTTGGCTCCATTCCTGTTGCATGCTGCTTTAATTTTACCTTCCATTTCATCATGAAGCATTTACATAAAACATGCACAAAATTAGTACACATGATGGTCCCCTTTGGCCAAGCGCTTGAAGGTCCTGTCCACAGTCCCGGTGAGGGGCGGCCAAGCTGCCTCTGCTCTGCTCTGTTTGTTTTATGGAGCAGTAGTGAAATCGCTTTGAGGTCAGCAAACCAGAGAGAGAAAAAAACGGTGCTGGGTCTCCTATGGTCTGCAGAAAAACTTAATTGACAAAAAAAGAGGTCATTAGTTTGCATCCAGCAGCAACATCAAGTTCTCTACATCAGAGATAAAGCAGAGATTTTAGAATTTTTTTAAAATGGTGCAGGTGTGGTTTAAAAAAAAAAAGGACCAACATGCGAGATTATACGGCTTCTATTCACACAATTCATCCGAGTGCTGTCATTATGCAGGTACAGCACAAATTGTCCAGGACCAAGTGAAACTATTTATAGATCCCATAGACCCTGAGAGCCAAGTGTGTCTAATGGTGTAATTTGTATTGTTAATGGTAATGCACTGTTAGTTTGCTCCATTTAGTTTTGCACAGGTGCACTGATGGGAGGAAAGTGAGGCTTTCTCTCAGTCTCTTATTGTTTGCTGCTGGATGGAAGGTTTTTCTGTGAGGCCACGGCTCCCTCTAGTGGATAAACTCTTTTCTACCTCAGCCTGGGAGTGGGAGTGGGAGTGGGGGGGTTACGGCTGAAGCTGATTATTGGTGCTTTTTGCAGATAAAATAGGATCAAGAAATTTAATTGTGACATGAAACCCAGATCTAAAGCAGAAAAAAAAAAAACAATAATCAGTGGCTTGTGTAACAACAGCCTGGATGTTTGAAATATTCTGCTCCTAATTAACCTTCAAGCTCATCAGCCACAATCAATATAGAGTGTGGGTTTTTTTTTTTAATTGAGATGAAGTAATTATCAGACTGTATTCATCTCGTTAATGAAACAACGTTCCAATATGCCTGCAGCAAAGCTGTTAATTGAGTTCTATTTTCTGAGACAGGAGGCCTCTCCTTGTGCTCATGACCACAGAGAACCAAATGAGTGCTGCGGTGCTTTTTCTCTGGGTGGACGTCAGAACAGACTGTGGACTGGTGGAGCATGCCAGAGCTCAGTCCCCACAGACAGCCCCCCCCCCCCTCTCCGCTTTAGCCCTCATGGGCGCTCTCCCATCAGAAGACGGCTGACTTCAGCAGATCATCCCGTCCCAGTCGGTTATTTCACGCTTTCACTGGGTAAGTACTCCCTGTTGAGGAAGATATAGCAAAGCAATTATTCTGTAATTATGAAACCAAAAGAATTAGAGAGAGAGAGTGTAGTGTTCAAGCCTTCCTCTGTGAAAGAACTACAAAATGATGCAAATCCATTTTTTTTTTTTTACTAATACATCCTAAGCCGTTAAAGGTATATGTTCCCTAACAGATTTATTTCCTGTCTTATATTAAAGTTAAACATTTCACACCATTAAAGGTAAATAGTCATATTATATCCCTATTCCAGAAAGGTCAAAATCCAGTTGACCTCGATCAAATAAATCTACATACTAAAAGCGTCCATTCTTATAGTGTTTTGATCTTCCTTTTGAGCCCAAATAGAAACTGGGTGGAATGAGCTGACATAAACAGTTAGGGCGCCATCTACCTGCAGCACTGCTGAACTACAAGAAAGCCAGATGGTAGCCATAGGTGCAGCTACTAAATAAGTCCTGACTGTGCCTTAAAACCAACAGCTCTAACCACAGGGCTTAAAGGAATAGTACACCCAAAACATGATTAGCCTTCATTTTCTACTC
>NW_015150506.1:1254575-1256805 GCF_000732505.1 Cyprinodon variegatus
TTGAAATGATGTGCTCTTGCATTATGGCAGGATAATTCTCCCATAAACCTGGATTAGAAATAAGAGAAATAAAGATTATAGAAGCCGAGCATTTTACATTCATTTTTTTTATGTCCCAATGTTGTTTTAGGAAGTGGTAATCAACAAAGAGTTCAGTGGGAATACAGGAATGAGTGACAAAATAAAAAAAGGTCTATCATCCTAAAGGCACTATCAGTCTCATCATGGCTAATCTCACCCTGTAGTTCAACCCTGGATTAAAGGCATATTAGCGCCTGGCTCCAGCTCCTAGATTAGCAGCTAACAAAGCACAGTTTCTGTGAAAAACACTGAAAGTTAAAGTAAAATAAAATCAGACGATGCTAAATAATCTAACAAATGATGCATCGGTCTGTTCGTTTCTGCCTGTTTTATTTTTCCTCCACCTTTTGGTCCATAAAGCGAGTTTAACTCTGTGAATTCAATATGTACAAATACATCTATGACCCAAAACAACTTCGTAAACAAGTTTCATTGAGGTGCTTTAAGCAGAAGAATCTTCTTTCCATTCAGTTCAGATCAAGTTTGAAGTGGTTGACCTCGTTTACGTCTTGGTTGAACGTCTCTCACTACCTGAGGAGGAAATCCTCTCACAGCGAAGACGCTTCAAATACTGTAGATTAAAAAACAAACATTTCTGCCATATTTCCTGTTGAAATTCAAAGGAGCATCCTCCATCCGATCCCGTGACGTCGTTAACCGCCTCCCTCTCAGTTCGCCTTGGGGTAGATCTTTTCATAGAAGAAGCTTTGAGCCAGGACGTACAGCTCGCCGTCCTTCTCCCTGACGGCGTGAGCGCGCACAAACTGGAACTGTTCCAGCGCAAACTCGTAAAACTCGTTCTCCATCTTCCAGATGGCGGACTGCTGCAGCTTGGTGATGGTCTCTTTGGTGGGGGGCTTCTTCTCCGTGGTCTTCCTTAAATGGGACCTTTTACCTGGGAGGGATGTACAGAGAGTCGTTGGGTGGGGACGCCATGTTTACTCATCCATAAAACAGCTGCTGTGATCAAACTCATGAGGAGATGACGCCTTTTTTAACACGGATTTCCAATGACCTGCATTCATCACGTCTATATTTTTGGAATTTGAATATTTTTTGAATTTCACTTAAAAATGATTTGAATTGGAAAAGCTTCCTGGAAGGGAAGAGAAACGTCTTCAAACTTTTTTGGACTGACTATGACCTGGATGACTGAGAATCTTCACCAGCCGATCCAGAGACTCGTTGCTCCTAACTGCAACATTAGGGAAAATAATGTTTGGGCAGAAGCTGAATTAAATCTGTAATGATTCGAAATTGAATTTATTAAATTAGAAATTAAACTCTAAATCTGAGCTCTCAGCGGGATTTTATCTTCTTTTTTTGTATCTTTGCTAATTAAGCCCATTTGCTGTAGAAGTTGGGACATTAAAATCTCTCCTTAATGTGCAAATTATCAGACTGACCCACTGATGTTGTGATGTTGATGACATCACAATACCCCAACGCCGCCTAGGCATACTGTATGGCGCCGCTGTAGCTACCAGATCTGCTGGTTCCTCCTTCCTGCCAGCGACGTTACGCTACATGATTGGCTGAATTTTTGCTACATGATGTAAAACATTGTGGTTGCCCAGACAACAATAATTACATCATGCAGCGTCAGTGTGGCGAGTCGGGAGCATCTGTAGCGTTAGCGCGTCTAATGACCGATAAAGTTTTACCTGATCGATAAAAAAACAGAAAAAAATCTGCTTCTGGTGAACAAAGTAATTGTTAGACGCTGATATAAAGGGGAGAGCAGGTAGCGCTGTGGCTAGCTGAGCTCAGTAGCTAACAGGTTAGCCTCTGTTAGCTCGCTCAGTTAGCCATATTAAGCTACGCTACTTTTTACTTTGTTTCAACAACAACCGTTAGTTTCTACAAGTAGAATAACTGTTTTATTTGTCTACGAATGTCGTTTTTGAGACGTTCCATTTGTCCTCTGCCCTCAAATTTAATAAAAAGAATAAAAATAATCTGAGACTTTTTTTGTCTCCTTGTTAAATAGCAGAACTCAATCTGTCTTAGAACGCAGTACTTTCCTTCAAGACCGACAATGATTGTTTTCTACTTTCAGCTACTTTAGATCGCAGATGAAATGCAAAAATAACAGCAAATATAGGGAATAATATGTTGAGAATCCAAAAGAGATTTGATTATTTTTCTA
>NW_015150506.1:1259318-1260470 GCF_000732505.1 Cyprinodon variegatus
TCTCTAGATTTTTTTTTTTTTTCATTTTTCATTTACAAAACATTTCCTTTGCTTGCAATAATAACGGAATAACTTTCCCTCTATAGAGGACCAGCAGCCCAGGAATTTGACACCTTTTACTCTTTCTTTCACACTCCAGACCTTCATCCTGGTGGGAATCAGAGGAAAAGCTGCAGCCTGCTTACCAGCACTCTGAATGGTGACCACAGAAGAACGGGATCTGCAGCCAAAGTTTCTCTGGAGCACAATCCGACCCTCCTGATGAGACGCATTCATCAAAGCTCTGAAACAAGCCAGGTTGAACACAGTTGGGTTATAATCCAGAGTTAATTCTGGGTTAATTCCAGCCTATGGTGGCGTTTCTGTTTCAGAAAGTTAAAATGTCTCCGTAAAACAGACCTGCTCAGTATCAGGGTATAAAAACATATCTGTATAAATAAATGGCTGTAAGCAATCCATGGAGCACATCTACCTTCTTATCGCCTTGTTTCCTGCGTCGGAGGCCTGGTCTGTAGTCGTCTCCGAAGCGCAGGAAGTAGTAGTAGGACACAAGTCGCTCTATTGGATCCCGCACCACGTTTATGTACAAGGGCTTTCCTTTCACACCATATCTAGGCAGGAACAGAAGTTATTCAGATAATGTCAAAAAGGAGTCTGTTTCTTTCTTTTTTAAATAATTCAATATCTTTAATAAGTTAAATATAGGCCCTGTGTTTACACCATGAAGCTTTCTCTTTCCCGTTCTTTTCCCTGAAAAGAGATCACTCGGGACAAACTCTTTGAATAACACTTCATGACTTATATATGTATTAAATATGAGATTCTAATAGAAATTGTAATCTTACTCAGATCAGAGAAGTTGCTTAGAGTTACAGAAGGCAGCTGCTTACCAACCGGGCTCAACTCTCGTGAAGTAGACCCTATATATGTATATATATATATATTAGGGGTGGAACGGTTCACAAAATCCACGGTTCGGTTCACGGTTTCTAGGGATGGGACGATTTATGAAAACCGTCCGAACCATTCGGTTCGACTGTCTCGGTTCGGTTCGCGTGTGTTGCGTTCGGTTCATGCGCTGCTCCTTTTCCTCATAGGCGAAGCGTTTACACTCCAGAGCAGAAGGTGGCGGTACTGCGACCAAAGCCAACC
>NW_015150506.1:1266146-1267509 GCF_000732505.1 Cyprinodon variegatus
AAAGTTTTAAGCCTAGCCTTAAAAGTAGACAGGGTGTCTGCCTCACGGACTAAAACTGGTAGTTGGTTCCACAGGAGAGGAGCCTGAGAACTAAAAGATCTGCCTCCCATTTTGAATCTTTCAAAATCTTTGTTTGCCATTTTATTCCCAGACAAGTCAAATTCTATTTATTTTTTAATTGTTAATGCAATATTGATGTTTTACAAATAACTGAATAAAAAAAAATTCTATAAACTGTTTTACAGGATTTTTTTTCTCTATACTTCTAATGACGGCTCAGGATTCCTGCTGAACCGCAGCTTTGTAGCGTTATTATAAGCAGCCGACGGTGAACGGTTGGCAAGGTCATGGTGAAGCACGCCAACAGAAGGTCGCGCACGCTCTCTCTCTACGAAAAAAACCCACTTAGACCATTAGAATAATTACCTGTGATCACTGGGATGATAGAGTCAGGGGAGATAAGGACAACAATGCTATTAATCAACACTAAAGCACAAGCTGGCAATCAATACATGACCTCCCTTTATCTGCTCTGCTAACTGCATGTAACTAATCTGGATATTAATGGTATTACAGGAAATGAAGGGCCTTACTTTGAGAAGTCCAGATAAGCGACGTGGCCGTGGTAGAAGCCAGGCTTCCTCTCCCTCCATGAGGTGACGTTCCTAACAAAGCGCACCTGCAGACCACATAATGGGAGTTCATTGTGGAGCGAAAAAAAAAAAAACAACCCAACATAATGACGTTTAGTTTGTGATTTCCGTTACATGGGAGCTTTTGTGGGTTAATAGGAATGAAGAGTTCAGATATTTGGATGTTAAACGTGTAGCAGAAGGAAACATGGGCTCTGATGTGACCGCAGACTCGATTGTTTCCCTCATCTCAGTTTGATCGTGTTCACTGAGTGTGTGTGAGGCCACGGCGGGGCTATTGTGAGAGGGCAAACAGGATATTACCTTGGCACCGGCGGCCAGACGTGACATTAGTGTAGCTCTGGGGTTTTTACGCAGTGTGACCTGAGCTGAGGGATCTCAGTGCAGCAGGCAGCAAACAAATGCAACAGAGAAGATTAAAACTAGACAAGCAGAGGAGTAAGTAATGCTCAGTCAGTTTACGAATGTGTGATGGGAATGGACCCAACTATGGATCTGCTGAACCGAGGAAGAGGAGCTCAGCTTCAGAGCGCTGTTTGGAAGCCAAGGCCTGTTTGCACTGCTGTAATGCTGCGTTCACACCGGACGCAGCAGAAGCAGCAAGTTTACATGCAAAGTCAATGGTTGATGCACGTCAAGGCGCAGCGCGTTTTGAGCAGCTGAAGCAGACACGCTGCTGCTCCAGATGGAAAAATTCAACCAATCAGAGC
>NW_015150506.1:1270837-1272192 GCF_000732505.1 Cyprinodon variegatus
AAACATATCATAGCTTTAAATTTTTTCTTAGTTTATTTGTAATCAAACAGCTGGAACAGCTGAAGTTTAGACACCTGTCGGCTAAAGCTGTTAGAGCTGTGACCACTGAGATGCTTCCTCCCACATCAATGGGACATAAAGCCAGATGAGTGTTTGCTAACCTTCATTAAATAAAAATAACACAGCTCCTGAAAACTGAACAACTTTCAAACACTTAATTAGTTTTCTGATGAGAATATTGACAGGAGGCGTAATTAAAAATGTTTTCTCCCTGTTTTTCTTCTCCACAGCAGGGTTAATTAAAGCCATCAGATATGAGCGGCTGTGCGGTTCGTCGCTCCGTCAGTGAGAGCTTGCAGAAGTGTTTCACCTATTTGATGAAACAGAGTTGTTTGTATAGATCAGTCAAACACGTCCTAATGAGTTCGATATCTAAATGCATCGACGTCTCTAAACCTACTGGCTGTGAAAGGATTCTATTGATGGTTATTTTGTCACGTTATTATTTTAGTGCCATTTTTATAGTGAAGACCATTAGAACGTCGCACGTTTTTATGCATGCATGTTTATTTTGGGTCACTGAACCATTAAACCACTAAGGAGGGAATTTTTTTTTGTTGACTTTTTTCCTGGCAAAAAAACAGTTTTTGCACATTGAAAATTAAGAAAAATGCAACCAAGAAATTAAACTTTGAAAAATAATTGAATTAAAAAAGGGTGATTTCATTTTTTTTTTTTCCATTTGCCGTTTATATTTTAATTTTCCTTTTTACAGTCTCAGATTTTTTATGAACCATATTTCAGGTCTCAGATTGGGTTTTTTTTTTTTATTCAGGGTTTAAGCAGGAATGCGTAACTCTAATTTAATGCTTTTTAATGCTCTTAAAAATAATTTTAATGCTATCAACAAGTACCCAGGACCCTCATATATAACTTGGCAAAATCTTTTGTCATGGTTACCGTAAACAGGCGGCAGCCATGTCCCAAATTCCTCATTTTCCAGCCACTTTTGTTGAAATTAGCATTTTCCCATTCTCTAGCTTTTTCTCCGCCTTTTTCTTCCAAACATACGGCTTTGCGATCAACCGGAAGCAGTTCCGCAAAAAGATATTGCAATATATCTAAACCCTGGAATTGCATTTGTGTCAATTTAGCATTTTTCCTGATCACATTCTCTTCAATTCAAGCCCAATAAAAACACAGGAGACACTCAGATGCAGACCAATAGAAATGCGTCTTCACTCCTGATTGAATGGGAAAGCCCGCCCCTGTGATCTGAAAAATGTAATCTGAAAATATTGACATTTCTCAAACTGAGAAACAAAAATTTGAAAAAGAATTAAAATATAAACAAA
>NW_015150506.1:1273151-1274349 GCF_000732505.1 Cyprinodon variegatus
AAAAAATTTAATCGATTGACAGCACTAATATATATATATAAATAAGTCATGGGTACTTGTTGATGGCATTAAGATTATTTCTAAGAGCATTAAAAAGCATTAAATAACAGTTACTCATTCATGTATAAACCCTTGAAAATATAAAGAAATAAAAAACAAATGTCTCTGATAAAAACATTAAAATGAGAAAAAAAATACAAAATCAAATGCCTGACTCAGCTTTCTTTTTTTTAATCTTAAATGCAAAAGTATATATATATATATATAGATATGTATTTTTTTTTTTTTTCAATTTTAATTTAATTCCTGCTCCAAGTCAGTTAAAGGCATGTTTCACAGTCTCTAAACTCCAGTTAGCGATGAATCGATTACTAAAGCAGTTGACTTTCATTCCAATAATTAATCTAATTGTTTCAGGCCTAAATAGAACCAACTAATGCAGCAGGCATCAGATGAGATCTTACCCAGTTTGGCTCTGGACTCGTCCAGTCTCTGGATCTGGTTCTCTATCAGCAGCATGGCCACTCCAAAAGCCAGGACGGCTAGCAGCTGGATCTTGGGCGGCATCGTGCTTCTCAGCAGCCCCATCAAACAACAAGCCGAACCATTCCTCGGACACAGCGAGCTGCTCAGGATCTCATTTGATCGCTGCTAACACCAGGGACTCTAAAGTTATGGCTGCTAACAGCGCTTCTTAGCTTTAGCAACTGAAAACAGCTAGCTATAGCTGCAGAGCCCCATTTATTAATACAGCAGTTCAATGAGGAGGCTAGCTCTAAGCTAACAGTAACAGCATCAACAAACACGAGCCAGCTTCATATTATACAACAAATTAGATTTTTTTCCCTAAATAAAGATCTATTCAGGGCTAAAAAATCAATCCGGACACCTTCAACATAATTGTTGTTATATAAAATACATGGTTATAAACCTAAACTCCTATATCAGAGACAGCAGCTAACAAGCTGGGAGTCTAGGCTGCTTCTTCTGTTGCATCTCTATAGAACAACAAAGCGATAGTAAAGCCGCATGACGCCACCTGCTGGACAGTATTTATCTTTTCAGCAAGAAAACCAACAAAATACCTATAACATAAAGATGCATTCTGAATAAAACAAAAACACTTTAGTATTTTAGCTGTTTCATTTTAAAAATGTGTTTTCAAGCTAGGATTGTGTATATATATATATATATATAT
>NW_015150506.1:1275466-1277039 GCF_000732505.1 Cyprinodon variegatus
TGGCTTCCTTCACCAGTCCATAAACATGACTGTTAGGTTAATTGGTTTCTCTAAATTCTCCTTAGGTGTGTGTGAATGGTTGTTTGTCCTGTTTGCCCCTGTGTTGCCCTGAGATGGACTGGCGACCTGTCCAGGATGGACCTCGCTTCTCGCCTGTTGACAGCTGGAGATAGGCACCAGCACCCCTCACAACCCTGCTTGGAACATGGATGGATGGATAATATTAATAATAATTAAAAATACTGCTAATAATCGTGATACAAAATAGAATGCAATACAACAGAATAATGTGTTGCATATAAAAAATTACTTTCTTTTACATTTTCAGAAGAATAGAACAGAATAAATAACAAAAATTGGCAGCCCATGGAAGTAAGTGACATTGAAAATAAACTTGTGAAAGGAGAATTAAAAAAAATAAACAAAAAACGTGATGAAAAATGCTAACATGAGATGTTAATTGTTGTTTAAAATCTAATAATTGCAGAAATACAGATATGTCACACTGAAATGAAGAATCGCCACAAAAATATTTTGGATTATTATTATTATTATGTCAAAAACTTAATCTTACATAATCCATTTATTTATAAACTAACCATTTTTTTTATTGTTTGAGCCCACTTGACCCATCTGAGCCGTCTGAGCTTTGGGCCCATATCATCAAGAAATTACTTTTTAGAAGCTTTCCGAAATGAGGTAAACTGACAGATCACACAAAGTGACCAAAGAGATTCGACATCCTTCTGTAAAGGAGTATCATAGTCAAACATGATAAAGGCGGTCTGACAGTGTTGACCTGCTGTATTTCATTGCCATGGCCACTCCTGATTGTCATTAGATGTGTGTCCGAACATGCATGATTAATTGTCCAGCGGGGGGCAAATCAAATTGTCCAAATCAGCTCTGATTGAGCCCCTACCAGTACACATTATTTATTTGTTTCACTTACTCCAAGATTATTAACGAAATAAAGTTAGCAACATTATTCATGAGCTGTGGACAAGAACAACTGTCTGATGACTATAGATGCAGTACATCTCACCTCCCAAAGGGTGGCAGTAGAAAACAGATTTTTGTTGCTTCAGGATCCTTTGCCTACAAGGTTTGTCCCAAATTAGATTGAACTCAAAGCAATAAAGCAATATGAGACCATGAGACAGAATTCCTAAAGTTTTTAATATGAAATAGAATCAGACTCAGTGGTGTTAGTGTTCATTAGCCTTTCTAATTGGTTATTAACTGATACTAGGAAGCTGATAAAATGCAATCAGATCAGTCCAAACAAGTCAGGAGTGTTCAGGTGTAGACAACCAGACATATCCATATAGAGCTGCCTAGAGGATCACTGGAGGCTTTGGCACTGCTGGTAGAGAAAAAGTGAAAAAAAAAATGGAGGGAACATGTTTTCAGAGATCCTATTCAGCTGAGGTTGATTTATCAAGCTTATGCACACATAAAATGGCTTGAAACTTTTGTGGGCCATTTTCTACACAAAGGTTGTGATTTATCAACGGAAAAGTCCGGTCATATTCAGAAGTCAAACTTCTGAAAGTACTTTAAAAATAAAATT
>NW_015150506.1:1279173-1280127 GCF_000732505.1 Cyprinodon variegatus
TTTAGTTCAAGGTTAATTTCCCTGTTCCAGTGAGCAGATCATTTTCGAACTAGTGTCTTCAGGCGAGTTTATTCCCTAGCCAGTGGTGAGAGCGTTTCAGTTTTTCCTTAGAGATTGTGATTACCTGATTCCCTTCTCTTTCATCCACTCTCACAGGTAGGTGCTTCGGCTGGAGACTGAGTGTTGGGGCCGGTATGATTTAAGGAGGGCCGACCTTTGCACTCTGAAATTAGGAATGGCCTACCAGGCAAATGCCCGTTATCGCAGATTACCAGTCCGATCCTGACCTGAACCGTCTTTTGACTCCTGCTGGATTCTGACTGTCTGAATCTGTGTGTTTCTGTCTGAGCTGGTAGCTCTACGTATGAAACTCTTAACCTGCCTTCACGCTCTGTGGATTCCTGGAACCCTGGATCTATCTGTTCCTGTATTAATTTGATCCCCTGATAGAGCTGCTGACTCATGTTTGTCTGCATGCATGTATATTGTAGCGCGTCAGGCACAGACTGAGACTAGGACTGAGCCGTTGGCAAAGATTGGTGGGTTTATTTTTGGACAACCCAGGTAATCGTGGTCAGACAGGCAGAGGGTCAAAGCCAGGGAAACCAAGTTTGGGGAATCAGGTTTAGACAGGAAGTAAACTGGACAAAAAGAGAGAAACAAAACAAGCGGGTTAGATATTACTAGACTTGGTCTATTTAGTAAAATGGCCTGAATGTGTTACCACTGGGAGTAGACAACAATATGACGCTGTTCTGACCATTCTGTTGTTTGATTTATAAAATTATTATTAAAAGCAGTGATAATGATAAATCCATGAGACAACTGTGAAAGTAGGGAGTTCGTAGTGTAATGAATTTACCGTGGTGCCTCTTTACCTACCTTAAAGGAATAGTACACCCAAAACATGATTAGCCTTCATTTTCTACTCACCCCCATGCTGAACAACACTCT
>NW_015150506.1:1282766-1285444 GCF_000732505.1 Cyprinodon variegatus
TCCACTGGGCGCCAGGATCCAGGACATGAACCATGAAATAAAAATAACAGACAGGCTAGCAGAAAAAACAGTTAATGATCTAGCACTGAATGCTCAGGCTGAACTGAATATAAACCAGAGGAAACAGGTGAGAGGAATAAATTATAATTGAGGCAGGGAGGGAAAACGGCAGGTGAAAGGGATTACTAATTAAGGAGCAAACAGGCCAGATTCTGACAATTTCTAGATCTTTTTCCCAGTGCAGGGCTGAAGCTGGACGACTGACCTGAGTCTATGAACTGTAACAGTAACCATTGGTAGAACAGGCCAAAGGTTCACAGATGTAACACTCATCACGACGGAGAGAGTGGGCAGAGGTTGAGAACAAACCTGCTTCTGATGACGAAGAGGACAAGTTACAACAGTAACTGTCTGAACAGAGCAGGTGAGCAATCCCTGAGAGGAGCAGAGACTGCAAGGCATAATGCATGATGCTGCAACATAACCATGCCTGCTCATTTCTGTCTTCAACATCTCTGGTCACAGAGACTAATGAAGATCCAAACAAATGACATCAAAGGTCACCAACCAAATAAAACTCCCAATTCGAGGTGGGAGGAGGTTTTCCAGGTGAGAGTAATAATCATTCCGTCAGAAGTCTGAGAACAGAATGAATCACGGAGAAAGCTGAAACATCTCGCAGGTAAAACCTGATGAATGAGCATGGAGATGACCAGGAAGCTGTCTTTCCTGGAGGAGCGCATCCCCCCTCTACGGCAGCTGCCACGGGCGGCCTGAACCCGGTCTAGCAGCCGGGGTATAAGCGGGACCGGAGGGAAAGTGTGACGGAGTTTCTGTGGCCACGAATGAGAAAAGGCGTCCACTCCTAGAGGTGAATCCTCCTTCAGGCTTAGGGAGAACCACAGCGGACACTGTGTGTTCTCTCATGTGGCGAACAGGTCAACTGCTGGCCTGCCGAACCTGCTCCCGATCTGAGAGATCAGGTCGTGATGTAGACTCCACTCTCCAGGACGAGGACCCCCCCCCCGGACATGATGTCCACTCCTATATTCAGGACACTGGGGATGTAAGCTGCTCTGATAGAGAGCAGATTCCTGCGTGCCCAGCACAGCAGCCGTCTGGCGACGTTCAGATGAACATGATCAGATCGTCCGATCTGACTGCAAGGCTGGAATCTGCTGGAATCTTGACCCCAGAGAACTTTTTGTGTTTTATTTCAAAACAGTTAATAGATTCGGAATCACACACATTCCCCCCAAAATGTCATTTCTTGGGGTGCCTCCTCTCTGCAGATGATGGCCTCTCTGGGCTGCAGGCTGCTCCGCTGAGAAGGGCTGCTGCCTGAAAGAGGAGGCTGCAGACGGAGCAGAACGAGAGAATCCAGGAGACATGGAGCGCCTGAACTCCTGCCGCTGGGTATGGTGGTCCCCCAACTCCCAGACAAGCGAGGAGCGCGGGAGCGAGGGCGCACCAGGTCCCGAAGCATCTCAGAGTCCTCTGCGGTTTTCTGCAGCTTTTCCAGTGCAGACTTAAAGCGAGGCCCGAACAGGGCAACGGGGCTGATGGGGCTCCCCAGCATCTCCCTTTTTAGATCCTCTGGGATGGAGGAGAACAGGTGGAGCCAGATGTTCCATTGGATCACGGTCTGCCAGGCAGAAATACGGGTAGAGCAGATAGCTGAGGCCGCGCACAGGTTGAGGATGCCGTCAGCGGAGCTGCAGAACTGGCTCTTCATCTCCGCCAGCATATTCAGCTCTTCTGCCATCTTAGAGAGATCGAAGGTCCGGTGAGCAATGTTGTTGGTGACTGCAGCAAGCTGGAAGGAACACTGGTGGGACCAGTCGGAAAACCCCACGGTCAGCTGATCGTGTTTAGTGGGGGGAACAGGTCGCTGTCCAGCGAGCTTGTTCATTTTTGCCCCAAACACTGAAGCGAGGCTGGCCTCCAGGAGCAGGACAGATGGAAAGCCCCCTTTGGGGAACCCTTCCACTCGGGTTAAAGGCACGTAGGTGGTCACCTTCGCCTTTAGCTTGTCTGCCTCAGCTGCTGAACCTGACAGATATGCCATGACAGCAGGGTACTGAGGCCAGATCGGGTCAGGGCGACTGACATGATCCGCGTCGAACATTCCGCCAGATTGTCTGATCGTGGCGGGGGACGGGGTAACGGCAAAGCCAAACCCTTATGTTCAGTGACCCTCTGGATGATAGATGGCAGTTCCAGCAGAAGCGCACCGACAGCTGGAAGCAGGGTGGTAGCTGATGGCGGGAGACCTGGAGTGGCTGGGCGTCCACCCAGCTCCTCCTCCATCACGGTGCTCTCCAGCAGAGAAGCAGAAGCGAGGCTGTTGCCCAATGATGTAGCCCTACTGGCAGGAGGGGCACAGACGGATGCCGCTGCTGGACATCTTATATTCTACTTCGTTCTTCAAGTGTTCTTACGTCGCTGAAGAAAAAATGGATGCCGAATGTCCGGTCTCACCGTTATTTATGCGGACCGGAGTGGGGCTCGCGCGCAAAGGGATAAACCCACTAGCGAGAGCCTTAAAGGGCTACGCCTATATGAAATAGAACTGTTATTTATTTATTTTTTATCGTAAAGTGAACAAAGACTACACATACAAGATAACAGAGTGGAATAAAGGTTCCAACCAGCGGGAGCAGGAACAAATAAAATCA
>NW_015150506.1:1286235-1288268 GCF_000732505.1 Cyprinodon variegatus
CAGAGCCGTTGTTTCCTCTGAGGAGAAAGTTCCAGTGATCGTTAGCATGGCATACTCGCGCTAGGCTCCCCCTGCTGGTCATATATGGCACTACATGTGCTGAACCAAATAGAACATGACTGTACTTAAACCAAAACTGCTGGTAAGAACATTGCATATATAATATAAAAAAATAACTTTCAAATTTGTAAAGCATAAAGTGTGCAAATATAACCAGAAACAGTAAATATATCTGACTTATAATGACCATATTTTAATCCATCACAGTTGCTTTGTATCTCCCTTAAGATATCAAATAATTAGCTATTGCCTTGGTGTTTGTGTTAAATTACGCCTTCCTGCTAAACTTAATCTACAAATGAATGAAGGTAGTTTGCTGTTTTTTCTCTTCCAGACAAACAGCGCATCAATCGGCACCCAAAAGATTTCATTTTCAGCAACATTTACACAGAGATTAAATCACATACTCGCTTGATAAGTGTTGCCCTGGGAAACCATTGATCTCACCGATTATTCAGATGTTATTTTTAGGTCCTAACTGACAACACTGATAAAACGGTTAAAACATGGAGGTGTCAAACGTCATCCTCTTGGAGGAGTTTTTGAGAAACTGGCTTTGAATTCCGGTTTAACTGCTCAAACCTGCATCAGGATAATTATAGCTCCAAGAGAAAGTGTTTGCGCTTGCTGAGCTATTTTTACGTTTCCTAACGGTCATTTCTACTAAATGTCCCAAAGACGAAACCTTTCTTTGCAGCATCAACTAAAAATCTATTTAAAGTGTAGTTAAAATAATATTTTGGCAATATATTGTGTACGTTCTCCTACCTAGAAAAATGATCTCAAATTTTTACAAAAGATAAGCATCTACTACGAGACACACAAAAAAACAAAAACATGGAAGGCTTGATAGAGTGTACCAAAAACAAAGCCTTGTTTTGGCTTAGAAACCATGGAAATTGAACTGGACTAGCGAATCCAGCCCTTTGGAATGGGGGTCGTTTGGTTTCTTGTTAGCCTGCAATACCCAAAACCTGAAAGGGGGGGTCACTAGAAGGAATTGTTGGGCTGGCTGAAGAGGCAAGGTGTTCTGTTCCCCTTCCACCTGGCCTCTTCAACAAGAAAAGCCTCGAACTAAACGCTATTTCTGACATTTTGAATTGAAAAAGTGTTGTATATAAATGTATCTGTGTAGTGTTATCATGCATAAAGCTGTGTGCTATGTGCATGTGTTTATAGCCATCTTTTCTGAAGTATACTGTGATTTGTAGATTTGCAGCACTCGACCTGCTGAACTTTGGTGAACAGCTTCAACAGCTTAAACTTTGACTGAACCCTGAAATTTATAGGATGTTTACTGAGACTGCAAGTCTGAATTCCTCATGTTGTTTCTCATCTCCAGAGCAGTCTCAGCTGTTGTAACCAGCGACCCCTAATTTCCAATAAATAGCGAGGAGAACACTGGGACTGCAGAGTGGGTTGGAGATTTGTAAACTCTGCAGTCTCTTGCTGCTCTCCTCGCGAGTAAACAAAATTAATTGTCTCTGTGCCTTCTTTCTTTCCCTGTATGTATGTATGATGTTTTAGGTGCTTAGACCTGACAAAAAGCTTCCTGGATGGGAAGCGAAATGTCTTCAAACTTGGAAGCAAAGTCCACTGGATTGTTTTCTAAGTTTTTTGGAATGACTAAGACCTGGATGACTGAGAATCTTCAACAGCACCCATATATATACATATGCATCTACCTGCATATATATAAATAATATCTCAAGTCATCCCCAGTGCTGTATCTCTAAGCCAAATTCATCACCCCTGTTTATCACTATGCTTTTGAATAGTAACCATCTTAAAATACATCATCCAATGATAGAAATGCACATTCTTCTCATTGTTGTTCAAACATTCAAAGTTCTGAAGTTGAGATTTTCTTTATAGTCAATTTAATTCAGTTTATTTCTATAGCTTCAATTCACAACATGTCCTCTCAAGGCACTTTCCAGTTCACCAGATCATCCAGTCAGATTGATTCAAAG
>NW_015150506.1:1290650-1291505 GCF_000732505.1 Cyprinodon variegatus
GTTCTTTCGGTCATGATCCAAATTTCATGACCATAGGTGAGGGTAGGAACGTAGACCGACGGGTAAATTGAGAGCTTTGCCTTTTTTCGCTCAGCTCTCTCTTCACCACGACAGACCGGTGCATCGAGAGGAGTCAGTTGAGGTGGCTCGGACATCTTCTTCTGAGGTGTTCCAGGCACGTCCCACCGGGAGGAGGCCCAGGGGACAACCCAGGACACGCTGAAGAGACTACGTCTCTCGGCTGACCTGGGAGCGCCTAGGGCTTCCCCCAACAGAGCTGGAGGAGGTGTCAGCGGAAAGAGGGAAGTCTGGGAGTCTCTGCTTAGTCTGCTGCCCCCGCGACCCGGTTCCGGATAAAGCGGGAGACGACGAGTACGAGTACAAGTACTTTTACTTGAGTAATTTTTCTGATGGGTAAATGTACTTGTACTTGAGTAATATTTCATCCAAGCATTGGTACTTTTACTTGAGTATGATATTTTAGTACTTTTTCCACTTCTGGATTTCAGATGGTTGGCTGCAGATGTCCATTTGCTGCACATCTGCATCTCTGCAGATGTGCAGCAAATGGACTGAGACACATTTAATATTACAAGCGTTCTGATGGCATTTTAGCTTAAGTATTTTTATCAAAAACATAATGTTCACTTTCAGGCCCCGTCCACACGAAGTCAAAACGAACACGAAACGCTAATATTTTCCAGAACGTTTGTCGTAAAGACGGAGACGTAAAATAAATGTGATCGTCCACACGAATGCATGAAAACGCTGCAAAATGTATGCCAGGCCTGTAAGTGGCGCTGTGGTGCCAAAGTAAAAAATTGGCGACGAAATGTTGGGCATGCGCAGTAATAT
>NW_015150506.1:1292336-1294398 GCF_000732505.1 Cyprinodon variegatus
GGTTAGAGCTTAAAGATGGAAACGCGAAAACGACGTTTCAGAATCTTCCCACTCTGAAGGCTTAATAAAAAAAAGATTGTTTACAGAATGAGAGGCTGGTTTGGTGAAAAATTTGTGCGTTTAGGCCAGGGTTCGACTTCGTGTGGACGGGGCCTAAGTAAAAGCTTTAATAAAAATTCAGGTAAAAGGAGTTTAATGGGGCCCCCAAGAACTTGGGGCCCTAGGCAACTGCCTAGTATTGCCTAATGCTAATGGACTGAGCTGACCTACTGCTCTTTGCCACGTTAAACATTATAGTTTCAATGCTTCACCTCAACATCTGGGTCAACAGTTACATGATGAGCGCCGCTTTGAAGTACATATTTATGATGGATGAATTTTCCTTTGAATATTCAGTTTTCTTCTGTTCTAAATGGTTTATTGTTTAGTTATAGACAGATATGTGCGATGTTAATAGATGAGCCCAGTTTCTTTCTACAGATCCGAACAGTAAATGAGAGATGTTAGGAAAAATCACATCTTTACATCCGTTTAATGTCTCTAAATTAAATGACCACCAGGAAATTGTTCTAAAGTTACCTTTAACAATAAACGAATTCCCCAAATGATTAAAAGTATCTGTGTTCATTTAAAACCACGAATAAACCAAGACTCCAATTATTTTATTGCTTTTGACGGGATCAATTTGATGATTTTGTTTGCTGCCTTACATAGATTAAGAATATGATATAATTTCCTGTTATGCATGAGTTTCACCTACACACCTACATGAAAATAATCTACTTAGTTTCTTTGGGCTTTTATCTTAATGGCATCTTAACAATCTGAGAAGAATCAGGGAAGAAAGATCGAACACAGCAAAAACTAAACAAATAAACAGACAAAGCAATTAGAAGCAACAAGATGAACAATCGTTAACAGGTTTCCTGGGAATCCTTGGTCACACCCATTCAGCCCTCTGTGGGTGTGACCAGGGTTTCCCTCCTCGTGTGAGAGAGCATAAAAGAGTTGGATTACTGTTATGCCTCTCAGTACTACTTCGCTGATTCTTCGTCTCAAGATGAACAAACTGCAGGTTAGTGGGTTTGATCTTGAATTATGATGATTTATTTATCAGTGTTCAGTGTTGCTACCTGGTATTTGGCACCTTGTTCTGCAGTGTAATTTCATTTTAGCAACTTTAAAAGACTCAGATTTTAGCAACTTTAAAAGATCTAGATTTCAGCAACTTTGAAAGATCCAGATTTAAATCCAGAACAAATGGGAAGGTGACAGTCACACAAATGGAGGTCTCTAGACCTTGTTCTACGGCTCTGATAGGGTTGTCATGGGTTTATGAGCTTATCTAAGGTTGAAAGTGTGAGTTGAGGAATGTTAGTTGTTTAAATGTCTGTGCAGGAGGGGTTGGGCTGCCTAGGCATGCAGGGTTCAAGTAACTGCAGGTTTGGTTGCTAGGGATCAGGAAATACAATGCAGATATTCAGAAGTGAACTGTTTCTAAACTTTGCAGATAAAAGTTAAATGCCAGGCAGGTTATGACTGGCTGACTCTGACTGACTGGCTTTGACAGGCTGGATCTATTTAGACATTTGGATCTAACCGGCTGTTTGTCTATTTCCAGCTGAGCTTTACCTTTGTCATGGCGATGTCGCTTGACCCCAGTTATGCTCAGTTAGTAGGAGCAGAGTGTCAACTTTGTGAAGAAGGTAAAACAGAATCTGCTGAACTAACGGTGAAGCTGTTGGTGGTGATGATGGTGGTGATGATGAAGACTCTGTGTTGGTCCCTGCAGGTTCCTACGTGACCAGAAACTGCTCAGTCATCAACGGGATTGGACGTGGAACGAAATGTGCTCGATGTACAAACTGCACAGGTAAAAGCACCTATTTCTGAACTAGACCCATCGGGCTTATTTCTGGTTCTGCTCCGGCTCTGAGCACAGAACCAGTCTGTCAATGAGACCCAGTTAGAGAAAGGGTGCCACGTGGTAAAAGAGACATTTGCCAATTGAACAAGACAATTTACACTTAACATAAGAAAACACAATTGCATTGACTTATTT
>NW_015150506.1:1295849-1299152 GCF_000732505.1 Cyprinodon variegatus
TATATGTTGCTGCTCCTTCTTTAAAGTGGAAGCTGCAGTTTAAAAACCATTTTCTATGCAACCTACTGTTTTCTTAAAGCTACAGAACCACATTTTAACTCAGTCACAACATACTTCAGTTTCAGTACAGTTTTACATCTTGTGGCATTTTGCTTTTTTGACTCGGTTCAAGTCTCGGCGATGTTTACATCCGATCTCCAGCGTTTTGCACAGTAGTGCTGTGATTTGATTGCACAATTTTGCACCTGAATGATTCACATATCATATCATTTACATATTTCTATTTCCATTTGTTCAATGAAAATTTTTATTAATTTCTGTGCATCACTTGAAGGCTAATAAAAAAGAAGAGGAAACATCCAGTTGTAAATAATTTATTAATGTAAGGAAAACAATGTCCAATGCTTTCCACATAGAACTAATTTCACTTTCAAAACTGTACTGGTGCAGATGTATGTTGGAGCACAGAACTCTGTCACAGATTAGGACAGGAAAACATGGAATACCTGTCTAATATTTGACCATCACATTTAGGAACTCCAGTTTTCTGCTCTCCTCCAGCAGTTGGTCCGTTTCTGACCCACCTTCTCTTCATCTTCTTCCACTTTTATACTCACCTGTTTCATTCATGGCTGCCTCCTGACCGTTCCGTCCTGTGAGGCTGCAGGTGTTTCGCCTGCATGCATATCACCCAGGAGTTTTTCTTTAAACTTCTGCATGTCTAAGACGTAAACTAGGCTGTTTTCAAAGGTAGTGTTTTTCGACCTTAAAGGCATCCAACACCTCTTTGGTAGCTCTGTCAACTATGCTCCATGTTTCGTCTTTTAAGCTGAACAAAGAAGCCCTACTGATACGATCCATCCACTAAACAACACAGTTATGCTGCATGTACTCTAGCTGCATTGTGCTGCTGACGTTATATTCACAAGCCCTATTGATGTTTTGTTGGCCTTCTGGTAGCTTCATAATGCCCTTTATTTTGTCCCCCAGCTATTTTTAAAGAGACTCTGGTTCCGTGTACTGCTTACACCAACTCAGTTTGCTTTGTGAGACCCACAGCGATGCCTCAGCCAACTGAGTTACCAGGTAAAACTCAGCATTAGCAGAAAGTTGGAGCTTCTTCTCATCGGCTTGTTTCCTACTGACCGTCTATGTCCTCCAGCTCTAGGTCCTTCTACCTCTATTGTGATCAAGTCCGTTTCTGTGTAAGTATCAGTCACAATGGTATCAATTCTTTGGTTGAGCAGAAGCTGTCATATGTGGACGTACTGTATATACTCTGTATATATCCTATGCACTTTTTTCTTCCTTTGGCACATTCTTCTCCTTTGACTATTTAAGCTGATGTAACAAGTAAATTTCTCCACTGTGAGATCAATAAGCGAATCAACCACTAAAGCTCAGACAGGATAACTGCCTTATGGAGTCTCAGACATCCACACAACCTGGATCTACTGATTCATGCTGCGTGGGCTAAAACCTTTTCATTGTTCTAATGCTGGTTCCAGCAAAGTATTAATGTTTATTAGTCAAATAGAAGTAGAATTCCTACAGTTTAAAGACACTTTTATAGAAGTTAGAGGATCAATTTAAACTTTTAACTCAATTAAAAGTGTAAAAGTAACATTTTAAAACGTATAAAATTAAAGGTAATGCAAAAACAAAATGTTAAGGACAGAAGCTTTATAGCACTACCATAATAAAGGAACTTTTTTGTACAATTTTGGAGGAGAACTTCACTATAATTCATTTTCTTGGTTTTATAATTAATGGTAACAGTATCAGACCCCTCCCTGGGCTGCCACCTTATCGTGGTGGAGGGGTTTGAGTGTCCCAATGATCTTAGGAGCTATGCTGTCTGGGAGCTTTATGCCCCCTGGTAGGGTCACCCAAGGCAGACAGGTCCTTGGTGGGGGGCCAGACAAAGAGCAGCCCAAAGACCCTTATGATGAATACAACAAATGGACGTAGTGTTCTCTCACCCGGACGCGGGTCACCGGGGCCCCACTCCGGAGCCAGGCCTGGAGGTGGGGCACGCTGGCAATCGCCTAGTGGCCTTGGGCTTTTACCCATGGAGCCCGGCCGGGCACAGCCCAAAGAGGAAACATGGGTCCCCTTTCCAATGGGCTCACCACCTGTAGGAGGGGCCAAAGGGGTAAAGGGGGTGGCAGTCGAGGGCGGGGACCCTGGCGTTCTGACCCTCGGCTGAAGAAACTGGCTCTTGGGACAAGGAATGTCACCTCTCTGGTGGGAAAGGAGCCTGAGCCAGTCTCCTTGAGAGGGGCTGGACATTCTTCCACTCTGGAGTTGCCCCTGGTGAGAGGCCCCGAGCAGGAGCAGGCATTCTTATTGCCTCTCATCTCAATGTCTGGACGTTGGGGTTCACCCCGGTGAACGAGAGGGTTACCTCCCTCCGCATACGTGTGGGGGGACGGGATTTGAGTGTTGTTTGTGCTTATGCCCCAAACAGCAGTTCAGATTCTCATTCATTAATGTCATAGCCATTTCAAAAAAGGTTTAAAAAACAATCCACTGGACTTTGTTTCCAAGTTTGAAGACTTTTTGCTTCCTATCCAGGAAGCTTTTTCAGTTCAAAATGTCGGAATTAGTGTCGAGCTCCAGGATTTATACAGTTGCCCAACAAAGCCTTGTTTTTGTTTTTGTAAATGTGCAAATTGAAACAGACGGACGGCTTCTTTGTTAGCCTGCAATGCCCCATTCCTGCGTATGATGGTATACCTGCATATATCCGAGAAAGCTTCCATGTCAGAGGATGAAGAGAGCACATAGAGTTAGTCACAGTCAGAGAAACAGTACTACACTGAAAAACACATAGAATAGATAAATTGAAACTTGTTTTAATCAGCTTGATGGCATCATGATAATGAGTTATACCTAATTCGTTTTTATTTGTATTTCTCATTTCAGATCCCTGCTGCTGTTTGTGTTCATCCTTCTGGCGCTCTTCCTGACATGGGTATACCGAAGGAACAAGGGGCCATTAGTGAAGCACGCTCCAATCAAAACGGAGCTGCCACTGAAGGCAGGCCTACCTGTTTGACCCGCCTCACTCGTCGACTTCAGTGTGAAAATGAAAGCCGAATGGAAGAGTTCCTTTCAGCAGGTCAGCTTCAATTCTTCAGATCTCTAGATCCTAACTGGTTCCGATGGTGGCCCCGCCCTGTGAGAGCCCCAAGCATAGGCTTAAGATAGGGTCAGTTAGATGTCTTAACAAGAGGCTAGATAGGGTCAAAGTGTAGTTAGGTAGTTAGGTCTCAGGACAGCTTATTTTATAAAGCCCGG
>NW_015150506.1:1299505-1302348 GCF_000732505.1 Cyprinodon variegatus
TAGATAGATAGATAGATAGATAGATAGATAGATAGATAGATAGATAGATAGATAGATAGATAGATAGATAGATAGATAGATAGATAGTGATGGCACACCTGAAAAACATTCCAAGAAAAGTATTGTAATATTACGTATTTTCTTAAACACGTTTATTTCCTTTGTTTGTACGGCAATAACACCCAAAACAAAGAAAAAAAGTTAGGTTTGACACATAAAACGTGTTAAATAAAAGCTGGGAGCAATCAAAGATTGTCGCCCTAAACCAGATCAATAGAAGAGACATTGACTCAGTCTTTGCACCGTGTCTCCGTGTGTGCGACACCCTATCTCTAGAGATCGGGAAGTGCGTCAATACTCATATCGCCACCGTATCGCCACGTTTGCCTTCAGCAGGATAATGATTCTTAACATATCAAACAGCCCCTAAAACACAGAAACAGTGCTGAAATATTCTGAAGTGGCCAACAATAAGTACATCATAAACTAGCCGTATTAACAAACATAATATTGCAAATATCTTTCATTATATGGAAAGGTTTCAGGTGTGCCACCGCTTTGGGCCAGGATCAGATGGTTTTATTCTTTCTCCCAGCTTGTCTCTCATTGAATCAGTTTGATCAAACTTTCATTCTTATACTGTTCAGATTATATTTACTGTCAATTGCCTTCAAAAACAACTGAATTTATGGTCAGAGAGGTCATGGAAATGTTTGTATCTTTTACCTGCAGTCAGTGTACTAGGGAATTTTTCCACGCTTTAGGTGGCAGAGGTTTTAAAGGCTGCAACAAGAAAGTGTGTTTAAAGGTTCACCCTTGGTAAGGATTAGGAGATAAACAAGCATTTAATGGCCATTATTAGCGTTTATCAGTCCCATAGAATGGCTCCAGACTGCGTCTCCTCTACCTTCTAGTTGGTTCCTCATGGCTGATAATAAGCAACTAATCGTTTAGAACAGCCGCTTCGGTAGCGTCTAAAACCTTCAAGTTCTATTTACCTACTTTATGCTTTTTATCTACTTTATTTACAGCCTACATTATTAAAAAATGTTTTAAAGCTTTACTGTGAGTGAATTCTACATGTTTAAGTCACACAGATTTAATGTGGTCTTTAAAAAAACAACTCAGTTTATAGGATATGTGATTTTTTTGTGAGCGGCATGCCAGTCAACTTCTATTTTTTATTTTTTTTTACAATAGATTAAGAACTACTAAAATCATGTTCAGATTACACTTAAATAAATTAGTTAATTCTCCGGATAACAATGGAATTACCTCAGAGTTAGGTTTAGGATTTATTCAGTGATAACAACCTACTGAGCCTACTGGGATGTAGGAGCCATAACCGCTAATAATGGCCGTATACTGGGATGATAATATCCAAAGTGACTGAGATAGATCAACCATTGACAAACCCAGGTCAGACCAACCTCAGCTCCTGTTAATCACTAACTCTTTATTCCTCCGTAGGGAGTGAAAGGTTAAGGTTTGTCTGTAAACAAAGTGCGTTGAATACAAACATTGCATCCTCATTGTATTTATTTGAAACTGTACAACTTCTTCAGTCGAGGCAGACAGTTAATTTTCTCAGTGCAGTTTTATGATTAAAATACTTGCTTTTTTTTATATCTAAGGTACTCAAATCCCGTAATTTGGTTTAAAGTAAAAGTTTGAGTTTAAATATGAATCAAAATATGTGAGCTGGACAGGAAGGTCATTAGATAAAATTTTGAAATTATCAAAAAAATAATAATGAATTTCAAAATAACCTCTTCAAGGTCATACATGTTTAAATAATCTTATAAATACAATAAATTTGACTTAACTTGTTTCTGTTTTTAATTAAATACTATTTCTTTAGTCAGATTGAAACAGATAGGAATAAAGTAAGACTGTGAAAGTTTTAATTGTTGACAAAGTGGGAGTAAGAATAAAATTGTAGGAAAACTAAGAACCCCCTCTTAGTACTACATTTCCCAAGATGCACCTGCAGCATTGCGTGTAAGACTGAGAAGGAACTGGTGTTTGTTTCCTTGGTGCATGTGAATTGTTACCATGGTGATGTCAGTCAGCCATGTATTCTGATTGTTTGGACCTACAATGATTCTCTGAATGGATATTTATATAGTAGGTGTTTTTCCATGTATTGTTTACTTTTGTCTTTATTCATTGTTGTTAATTTAAACAACAGTTTGTTTGAAACTGATGGTCCTTCCTGTTGTACTACTTACTTACGGCCTTAACTGTACTACAGCAGTTTTAGGCTTGTTTCTGTGAAATACTTTGTCCTCTTTAATGTGATGTAATGTTCATGTTTTTGGTCAATAAAAAACTGTGAAATGTGAAAAAGTATCTTTATTTAAAAGAAACTGTGATTTTCTGCAGTCTGCACATCAACATGAACTCCAGTACTGCAGCTGTCCAAATTCTGCCCACAAAACTGCAACTTTATTGTTCAGCAGCTCAGCTCCTCTTTCTGCTCTCTTGATCTTGTACCTACAGGTTTTATTAAGAAAGTTTTTCTATTTTAAAGTCTGATTTTATTCCAACTATAAACACATCCCTCATGTGGGGTGTTTTCCTCCGAGCCTTAAAAACAGCAATTATCAAACCATTGCTGAAAAAGATAAGCTTGGACAAATTGGTCCTTCAAAACTACAGGCCCGTCTCTAATCTCCCCTTCAACATTGAGATTATTAAAAAAAGTTTTGTTTCAACAATGAAATGCCTTTTTACAATGGTCAGCTGTTTGGATGCCTTCCAGTCAGGTTTCCATGGCAACCACCATACAAAGACCGCCCTGATTAAGGTATTCAATCACATCCATATAAACTCCAGACTCT
>NW_015150506.1:1304059-1307412 GCF_000732505.1 Cyprinodon variegatus
AAAGAGAACTGAAAAAAAGTTTTGGAAAAAATGTAAAATTTAAAATTATGAAATCTCTTAAGAAATGTACATTAGAAAAAAAACTATGAAAAAATATTTTTTTTTTTTAGGAAAAAAAAAACAATATCCGAGAAAACAGCAAAAAAATACAATAAATATTTTTTTCAAAGTTTCATTTCTGGCTTTTCGTTTTTTTGTTTTTGTTTTTTTTTAATCTACAAAACATGTTCCTTGCTTGCAACAATAATGGAACAAAATTCACTCCATACAGGTGAGGAAGAAAAACAACAGAAACAAAATCTAAAGTTTAACCTAATGAGGCCATATAGCAGCGGAAGTCTGTTCAATGTTCAGCAACATAAACAAGAACTTCTGCCAGTCAGGAAATTCCTTCAACTTGATTCAACATGCAACAGCCTGGGGCGGGGCTTACAAACGTAACCAGGTGTTACCATTGAGACAAACAGGAAACAGCATGCACTGTTGTCATGGTGAAAGCAGCTTATTATTAATATCTACTTTGACGTCATTAACTTCCGGTAATCAGTGCTTCATTAATAATCATTAGAGGTCAACAGGTCTTTAAAGAAGTTTCGATACAGTAGTGCTGACTTAGAGCTGAACCGATACCAGCTCTGCTTTCTGCTGAGAACTTTATTTCACATCCAAAACTCCCTTGGTAATGTAAATTCAGTTTGAGGGATCAGTTTAAACCATTTGCATTTCTAACTTCACAACACAGACTAATCACGTGGTTAAGTTAACAGAATGAAGGAAAACAAGCAAGGTTTACACTTCCTGGACCTGGATTATCCACCTCTGTAAAGAAAACTACTGATGATGTGGTTTCTAGACGTTGGTACTCTGGCTCCCTCTGGTGGAAGGAAAGAAGAACATCTACGCAGGAGAGGAGTGGGAGGGATGTGCCTCCATTTAGAGCAGCTGAACAACAAGAACCAATTAAACTGTGTGATTAAAGGGTTCCCTAGATCCATTTGTGGAAAAGGACAAGAGTCCAGCTGCAGTCAGAAGAACATGTTACTGTCCAGGATTGTCTTCACATCACTGAAGCTCATATTTTAATTGAGATAAATAAGGGGACATACTGGTGAAGATTCTCAGTCATCCAGGTAATAGTCAATCCATAAAAGTAAAAAATCAAAGTTTGAAGACGTTTTGCTTCCCATCCAGGAAGCTTTTTCAATTCAAAATGTCAGAAATTGCGTTGAGTTAAAGGCTTTAAAGAGTGGACCAAAATCAAAGCCTTGTTTTTGCTTAGAAAACATGCAAATTGAACCTACAGAATGGGTCTGCCCCTTTGGATATCGGGTCGTTTTGTTTCTTTGTTAGCTTGTAACAGCCGAAACCTGTTTATCCCTCTGAAAGGGGGGTCGTTAAAGAGAACTGAGGTGCTAATTAAGGGGAAAAGCCACCTTTTTCCAGGCCTCGGAGGAGCTCATTCCCATCATGGCTGCTTTACACTCCGCAGTGAACCACCCCACTGCATGCTGTTGGTCTTGGTAGGGGGGAGCCAGAAAAACTACAGTGAGATCTGCTGGTCCCTGAACCAGACCCCTTCCAGACCTTGGCTGTGCCCAGAAATGCTGTTCATAAAGTTTATGAACAGGCCTGGTGATAGAGGGAAGTCCACGTGTGAGTTGTCGCTCACTGAAAATATCAGTAGGTGGCGCCATTATCCATCTACAGAAGAGCTTGCCAAGATATTATTTCCATTTGCGGTTCTGCTTAAATAATTTAATCATTCCTGGTTCCCTTGAATAATTAATCAGGTCTTATTTTATGTCAGAGTAAAGGTTTTGGATCTTAATATCAAAATAAAATGCTCTTTTAGCTTCCATTCAACAATAAAATGTTATAAATTCACTATTTTCATATAGTCTCTATAATTAAAATTATGTTTATTTTAACTTTAAAAGTGTTAGCTACTTTATTTCTTCTTTGTTGGTTAATGCTTGTTATTTTACCACTAACCAACATTTCTCTCAGTGAGGAGGCATAATGAAAACATGTGATTGGTTGATTAAAGCACTGAGAGCTACATTTTTGTGTCTTCAACAGGAAAGTATAAGATGAGTTGTGAGCTGCAGTAAGCTGGTCTCCAGCCAGCTCCCCCACCCCCTCTGAACGCAGTTCATGCTTTTAAAGGGGATGGCGGACGTGAAAGTCTGCTTCTCCATGAGTGGGAATCCACCTCCACCAGAGGTCATCAATCACCAAAGGTCTCCTGCTCCCATTGTACAGAGACTGGATGGCCCCTAGTAAAGGCCCCCCCATCTCCATACGCTTCCCACAGGGCACCATGAAGGACGTGGTCAAATACCTTCTCGGCGTCCACATGTGGACAGGGTTGAGAAAAATCACATGAACATCAAGCCTCCTATACAGAGTGTAGAGCTGGTCCACTGTTCCACAGCCAGGACGAAAACCACACTGTTCCTCCATCCGGTCCACCTTATTATGAAGAAGAACCCCCAGGGGCACTGTCCCTGACCTTCACACAATGTTGAAGAGGCGTGTCAGCCATGACGGTCTGACAACATCCAGAGCTCTAAGCTTAGGTTAAACTTAGGAGATTTTTAACCACCTCTGTGACTTTAGCGTATGTGATGAGCGAATCCGGCCCCTGAGTTCCCCGTGTCTTCTAGGCTGGACAGGACTCCTTCTTCAGCTTGACAGCATCCCTTACTACCTGTGTCCATTTATACAGTAGCAGTCATTCAAAATGGCCCTTCCCTGTCAAACGCCAGCCGAATGGCAGAACACTTCCCTCCAACTTCCAGCCACTGGAGTAACCCCCCTCTTGCATATTTTTTTACTCTGACTCCACACTTTCACTGAATTACAGGGTCTGAACAGGAAATGATGCTTCTCTTTAGATCTTAAGGTCCACAAATCATGACAGAAAGAATATTTCAGCACAAATATTGATGTTTAGAAAGGAATTATAGGGGAGCGGCCAAGGGTCCATCAAAGAAGTTGGGGAAATTTCCAATGGCTACTACTGTACTACCAGGCTCAGTGATTGCCAGCGCAACAGATGCTGCAGACCTTACGGCCACAGCTACAACTGGCCACATTGTCAATGAAGGCAGAGAACGAAGCCCACTCAGACTCGGTGTCTCTATTCTCTCCTGCAGCTCTCCTGGAGATAGGAGTTCAATTCAATTCAGTTTATTTCTATAGCGCCATTTCACATCACATCATCTCAAGGCACTTTACAGTTCACCCAGATCATAAAGTCAGATTGATTCAAAGTTGTATATCTAAGGAAAACCAGTTAATTGCATCGGTTCATTGACTCGAATGCAATCCCTCACACTGAGCATGCTTGT
>NW_015150506.1:1308441-1310331 GCF_000732505.1 Cyprinodon variegatus
CTTTACAAGGGACTACAAGACACACGGCTGAAGGTCAAAACATACAACACGGGGTTTATTATTGACAATCCATGACTTGTAAGGAGGTATAATAAAATAAAAAAAACACCACCCCGGTTCAGAGCTGGGTTCTTGCCTAACATGCCTCTCCAGACGTCACTGTCGTTTCCCACAAGTCTTTCAGCAGAACGATGGAATCTCAGCGAGGCGGTTTGCTCCTTCGGGCATGACCCGCTCAGCCTCCAGGGTGGGCTCACGGCTCTCTGTTAGTTTTCATAATTGTTATTTGAACCACTCTTTGTGTGACAGAGTAACAACGTAGATTTACTGAACGTCCCATTATAAACGGACAGTACCACCCAAACATTTGTAATGTCGTGTAAATTGCATTGAGATAGCGTGTTATGAATTGGCCTTATTTAAATAAACAGATATTGTTTCACATGTTCTAGTTTTGTGCCCCTTTCTTTTATAATAAAACTTCTTTAAATACATAGTTTAAGACCAATATTTCCTATTTATTTATATATAAATAACTAAAATAAATAAAACATTTTTAGCTACTTTTTACGCATTACATAACATTTTACAAGGGTGTTGTTTTTATGTTTTTTTAAAGTATGTTATCAATGAGTGTACTTTCACTGGAGTACTTACTTTTTATACTATAATTACACAGGAGTGGCCTGGTGCTGTAACATGTCAATCAACCGGCTGCTCACACTGAGTAAAAGGGAGTTTTTCCTCTCCACTGTCGCTACAAGCATGCTAAGTGTGAGGGATTGCCTTTGAGTCAATGAGTCGATGCAATCAGCTGGTTTTCCTTAGATAGAAAACTTTGAATCAAGTTTAATGGATGATCTGGTTGAACTGTAAAGTGCCTCGAGATGACATGAGTTGTGAATAAGCGCTATAGAAATAAACTGAATAGAACTACCAACCTGGATCGTGGTTCTGTCTGGTTTTAGTCAGCTGTTTCTAACAGTAAAGTGTGGAATAGTCAGGATGAAGACCAAAAACTGAGCAGGAAGTCTTTTAGAAGGAACCTTAGCTAGGGCAGATTTTCCAACATGGAGTTTCATTTTCAGATTAAAGGTGTTTAATGTGTTTATTTCTACAAAAAAACACAGCTCAAAAGATTTTAATACTGTATAATATTTCTATTGTCGTTTATGATAATTATGAAAGAAAGTTAAATTGACACCAAAACAAAACAAACAATCCAAGAAGAGATCAGTCACTCCTGCATAAAATATTACAATACAGAGAGAATTAGGGTCATGTGACCTCTTAATCGAAAGTGCAATTAAACTTTGACTCACTTCCTGTTAGATCACCTGACCCACCTGCAGGACATTGGATTATCATGGGGATAGTTTGGTCTCATGCAATTATCCATTTATCTCGGAGAGACCAAGTGATGCAATCGTGGAGGTGATAAAACACCAGTTTGCAGATTGCGGTCCATTTATGGCCGCTATAGCCATGGGTGCAGTAACAACAATGACCAAAAATAAACTGGGAGAAAATAGTAAATGAGTGAATGACTAAAGATTACTTGAAAGTAAAAAACAAAAAACGCATAAATTGTTCAAATTACTGTTGACGGGAGGAGCAGCACATTTGAATGAGGAAGAGTAGAACGCTCAAGCTGCCCTGAGTTTCTCATCTTGATTTTTGGGGCTTTTCTAGTTGAAATTTTCGGCTTGGAGTTTGGAAGTTCTGGCTTCAGGGTACAGATAAACTTGTTTTTGTTTCCGGCTTGTAGTGGTACCAGAGTTGGACACCTTTAAGAAAAAGAAAAAACATAAAACATTTGCTAAAAAAGACGGATGCATGTCACAGTCTTGGTTTTGTTATGTTTATTTAGAGTATTCAGTTTTACTTTGC
>NW_015150506.1:1313507-1315464 GCF_000732505.1 Cyprinodon variegatus
ATGATCTGGCACTGAATGCTCAGGCTGAACTGAATATAAACCAGAGGAAACAGGTGAGAGGAATAAATGATAATTGAAGCAGGGAGGGAAAACGACAGGTGAAAGGAATGACTAATTAAGGAGCAAACGGGCCAGATCATGACAAGTTTAGGACAGGTTTAGGGTTGGGTATCTAGAGTTAGAGTACGGGTCTGAATCAGACCTCTGTAAGCAGGGGGGAATTTACCCTTAGGCAATACTAGGCAGTAGCCAAGGGCCCCTAGTTCCTGGAGGCCTAATAGACCTCTGTTTACATGTATGGTTAATACAACTATTCCTTATTTTTGCACATTAATTATGTTTTAGATAAAAATCCTTTTGCTAAAATGCCATCAGAACGCTGATAATATTAAGCGTGTCTCATGTGTTGCTCTGCCTGTAGGGAGAGCAAAACAGAACCGCCAAGTTTACAAACAGACCCCCGCACTGACTGCTATCGCCTATTGGCACTGCTGGGGGGGCTGTGCTGCCATCTTGGAGGGGTCCACCGCTCCACTCAGCGTAATTCCTTTTGGCAGAATAAATCAGTTATCAGCATATTTAATCAACTGTAACTCGCTGAATATGAGACATTTCAAGCATTTATACTGCAAACCTTATAAATAAGGCTTTTAAAACATTATTCAGTGGATTTCCATATTTTAGCAGCGCTAACAATGATAGAATATGTAAATTTTGCAGATCAAAAAGCCACTCACACATTCATAATTTATTTCTATTCATAAATATACAGTATATAAACTATACACACAAAAAAGTATAATAAAAGATGACACAGTGACAGAGATACACCTGTCAAACATTTTTTGGGATATTTTGTAAAAATGGGCTGTATGGCTAACCTCAATAGTTCATGAACTTTAAATAGCTCCTTTGTTTCTTGTCATTCACTACAGGACAGACTGATCAATCCAGGTGTGTCTGGCCAATGTCGCCATGGTTACCGAGGTCTGACACACCTGGATTAATCATTCATAGCCCTGGTTTTACAAACATCATTATGCAATGTTGCACGAAATATGTTAGGAATGTATGAAACATTTACCTTTTGACCCAAACACTTTGCTTTCACAGTGAAAATGAAATAGTTCTAACATTCTTATAAATGACTTTATTTTAAGACACTGACTTCTGACAGTCACTCTATGATTAGCATATGAAAAGGTCCTTATTTTTCCCACTCAAATTCCAATATTATTCCAAATTGTTCCAAATGGGTTTTGTTATACATAAAGCAGATGTTATCACTTATACTTTATTGTTCAGGATTGAAGCAAGTTGATTTGTTTCCAAAACCTATGTTTGCTGCATTTTACCGAAATCGCAATTAGTGTTGCACCGATGCCATTTTTTTGGCCTTGATACCGATACCTGGCTGTGCAGTATCGGCCGATACCGATACCATCTGTTTGAAACTGATGTGTGTGTATATATGAAGAGCTGCATACTACTTGGATGTAAAATAATTGCCATCATGGCTTCATGTCAAGCTGCTGCCTTCCTTTGTGAAGCAGGAAAAAGACTAAAAGTGAATCCAGTAGAACTTTTTATTGCCTACCTGGAATGGGTGACAATAGTTGAATAAACTTTTGTCTCTCAAAATGTTATTGGTGCCCTCTTGGTTGGTACTTGCCGATACCGATATCATAATTTTAGTGCTGGATCGTGTCCCCGCCCGATACTGGTATCGGTATCGGTGCAACAACAATCACAATCTATAATGTTAAATAAAAACGTAGCATAAGCGGTGTACTACAGAGACACAGCTGTATGGATATAAGTGTCTTTAAATAGACTATTCTTTAATATTTAACACATTCAGCACTTTACCATAACCATCATAACCATTATTTATAAATGGTAAGAGACCATTTAATAACGATGAACAGAAATTGTAAGGCAAGGCAAATTTATTTGT
>NW_015150506.1:1316664-1320390 GCF_000732505.1 Cyprinodon variegatus
ATTTCCATTTTTTGCAGTCTAGATGCTGCTTCTCCATGTTTAGTTCTGGTTCTAGGTCTGCAGAGCAGGCTGGAGCCAGAAGACCTGAGTGGTCTGGAGGGTTGATACACTGATAGCAAGTCTGTGATGGATTAATGTTTCATAATCATTTTTCTCTGCCATGTTGATTTAGTCCTAAAATCCATGGACTGAAGACCTGAACCTTGCTTAGCCTTTATTTTTAAATTAATTTCTCCTGTCATGTTGGATTTATCCCAACCCAACATCAGTGAGCTTAATACCTTAATTGATCATTTATTCACCTTTTATAAATGGTTTAGATGCAGTAATCCGTAAATAAATATCTATAAATCATTAAAAAATGGTCTCTTTACCATTAATAAATAATTGTTATTGTAAAGCATAACCTACTAAAGGCTAAATACATAGTTGGACAAACAGAAAACTGTTTTATAACTAAGTAAACACCAAAGGGGTGAAGTTTGAATGTACAAGCGTTTTGCTCTGATCCCTGGAAACAAGCTTTTCTTTTCCATTTGTGTTTTAAGTTGTTTTGATTATTTTTAATTTATAGCAGGTTGTATTGCTTTGCACTTGAAATTTGCTTCATATAGGGGAGACAAAACCTCAGTATAGAGCTGGAGTCAGGATGTGTAATGCACAGTTACGCCACCAGATGGTGACAACTTCCCACAAATCAAGTCATGTTTTACGTCGCATGAACATAAAATTGGAAGATCAGTCATTTCAGGCTTTGCAACTTTATTAAGCTCAACAATTAATGAATGCAACTAATAGAAAAATGAACCAAGAGCTGTGAAAATGAAGGTGAACCGTAAAATGCCTTGAGATGACGTGTTGTGAATTGGTGCTGCATAGATAAACTGAATGGAATACAAAATGTAAATGATACAAAGTCTCAGAGAATTGCTTGTCCTGTAAATCTGCAGGATTTAAATTTGCACAGATTTGATGGATTTCGTATTAATGTTATAACCATGAAGTTCAAGAACAACAATCTTGATAAATTATTAATTTGATCCAAAGCAAAGCGCTGCAACTGTAGAGATTTGCTGTAAACCAACAACTGAAATCAAACTTCCTGTCTATTAATGGAGGTAGAGTTATAATTGAAAATACATCCGCTATGTGGAATTAGCATCTTTATAGATTGCTTTAATATGCTGAGGGTCTCCATGGAAACACATTGGTAGCTGCCATTAAAAAGGTCCTGAGTTTAAAACCGAATGTGTTCTCTCCGCAAATGTGTGAGTTTTTTCTGGTTACTCTGACGTCCATCTGCAGATAAAACATAGGACTGGAAGCTTAAGTGATTATTTAGCATTTCCATTAGGCATGCCAGCCCTTTTTAACATTGCTTTTTAAAGTTAATAATAAATAAATAAAATAATAATAACACTTTTTAAAAATTAAATATGACCTTCCTTTCTTTCAACTTTGTGTGGTTACTTCCACTGATTATTCTTCCTTCAGATATTTTTCAATTATACTAGAACTACAAGCCCATCTCTCCTCATGGACGCTCTGTTTAAAAGTTGTTTGCATCGCTCATACAAGCATACTTTCCCAAAGAACATTTGCAATTTTTCCACTATGTCAGACTCAGCACCAGTAAGGACCGCCTTACATAAACATATCACCAGAATGATTGACAGTTAGGAGGACCACTGATTGAGATGATCCACCCAGGGAAAGAGCATCTTCCACTACACCTCTAATTTATTCATTTTTTTTATAGTTCTGGGTTTTAAATATAGGAATATCTTTGTGTTGGGATAAAAAAAATTAAAAGAAAAAAGTGCAATAAAATAGTGCTTAGAAACCTTATTTATTTAAACTATTAGCTCAAACAGTGAATGGATTTAAGGGAATTAATATGTAAACCTGCTTCTATCATTTTTCAGACATCTTAATCTTTAATAAATGATCCAGAAAAAAATGGTTAAGTCCTTTAATAAAAACAATAAACTTGTCATGTTTCTTTTAAGGAATCTGACCAACATGCAGGAAACCACTCAGAGAACCAGAGAAAAGGTTTAACAGGTTTATTGAGATGCGTGGATCCAGAGTTACTCAGAACGCTGGTGAACCGGAACAGGAAGTGAGAAGGGAAGCTCAGAGTTTAGTTCGGGTTCCGTAGGAAACTTGGACGACTTGCAAAAACAAAGACTGAAAAGGGACTCACGTTTCCAGAAAAAGGTTTCCTTCCCAGAATCCAGTCGGTGTGGATTATTCCAGAACTTGGTTGACTCGTTGGAGGGCGGACAGGGTTTACTTAGGTTAGGTTGGTTCCTAAGGAGCGATGGAGCTGACTGCCACTTAGATTTCCAGGAGAACTTGAACAGCACGTGTGGAGATTTATCCCCTGCTCAGTGTGAAGCTCAAACAATCCTTTCAGGGGGAGAAGGCCAAAACATCCAGTTTGCAGGATGACTTCCTGCCGAGAGGCAAAGACAAAAACAACGTTAGACTCAGAGAAACAAAAGACTCAGTTAGACTCAGCTAAACTCAGCTTGGCTAGAGTACCCAAACTGGCAAACACTCTGGCGTCGAGGTAGTGGCAGTCAGCCGCTTAAGAGTCCTCAGATAATGAGCCAACCATCCGCAGGTGTTTGGGAGGGCCCACGAGAACCAGGCGCCACCTGGTGGTGGAGGGAGGAAACACAAACAACACACAACCCACACAAACTGGATTCCTAACAAAAACGTCCTATAGCTTTACTGTGAAAGCTATTATCTTAAATGTTTTCTTAGTGAAGTTTCCATGTTTTGATCTCTAATGTTGTGTCCTAAACTATTTTCTTATCTTTCAAGATGGTTGATACCTTGCTTGTTTTCTATGCTAGGTTTTATTAGCTCTCAGATGCCAAGAGCAGAGAGCAAAAGGATAATTACAGCAACATCTTTTAAGGTTCTCACTATCAGGAAACTATAAGCATCAGCATTATTATAATTATAAATTCATTTACTTTACATTTACATTTGTAACGTGCACTGCTAGCCTCGAGTTACTCTAGTTTAAGCAGTTCTCTAATGGTGAGACTTTGGAGGCAGCTAATTAAAAATACATTGCTATTTTTTGCAACTGTAATAAAAAAAACAACTATATTTTCAGACTTTGACCACATATGTGTGTATTTTTTTCAAAGGCTTCCCATAATGCGACTACGGAGCCCCCTAGGGGACATGGGGATTTTTTTTTTTCTTTTGCATTACCTCGCCAAAGGTATTGCGTTACCTTGCAAAATTTTGCATTACCTCGCAAAACCTTTTGCGTGAGAACGCAAAACCTTACTTCGGTCAAGTCAGAAAGATATTCACAGATTCGGACTTCCGGGATCAATAACTCTCGTTGTTGAAACACAAATGGCGCCTCTTTCATGACCTGATAGCACAGACTACGTTTTACAAGAATCAAAAAGCGTTATTTTTGAGAAAAACGAGCCGTTCTCCGAGCTGGATGTATTACATTGATCTCTATGCACAGGCGAGTGGTTAGGGACCGTCTGCAAATGGTAAAACAACAGCAAAACGTTGCAAATAAAAATCAATAACTCCACTGCCATAAAGTGCAGAGACTCCAAAATCACCACACACACTAAGGGGCTCTTGGTGATCGCACTACAACAGCTGGTTTGGAAAAATACACCTCTTTTTAGAATTTTTTTGTTATTATTAAGCATTAATATTATCCTATTTTAATCA
>NW_015150506.1:1321865-1323600 GCF_000732505.1 Cyprinodon variegatus
CTAGGGGGCTCCATATGAGACAGACTGTAGATAAAGAGTTTTTTTTTTCCACTTTTTTTTTAAACTAAACTGAAAAGATGTGATAGTCCTAAAAGGACTGAATATTCACATCAATAATAAACTAGACGGGACTCATAACACCGACGCCCTGCATAAGAAAGGCCAGAGTCGCCTCCACCTGTTAGTGAATTTAACATTTTAGACTTTTTTTTTTAGCAATCTCCTTCCTATCAGCACTACTTTCAATTAAAGGTAAAAAAAAAGAATCTCACAGCTATGTTCTAGCAGCTGTGATGTGAAAACCTCCCAACTCTAAGCAGCATGTGGTGAGACGTACCACTTTTCAGGGTCCTGAGATAGCGTACCTGTTTTTAAGCCTTTAAACCCTCACACACAATATGCTCTACACCACATTCAGATGTTAAGCGCCACGTGTGGAAATGTACTTTACATTGTGTGACACTCTGGTAAAGCTTGTGCTTGCTCAGCTAAGCTTTGGATGTCTCATCAAATTTCCATTTGATTCCGGAGAGACACCATCTTTTCTGCAGTCGACTGCATTTTTATGTGACTAGGGGGAGAAAATCTGCCCTGAAACCGCCCGAATATTCTAAAGTATCCTCCAAATGTACTTTGGAAGATGTTCTCCCTAATCCGACATGTGCAGAAATGTTTGATAAATGTGGCCTTTTCTCCCCCTCTATGTGTACCTGGCAGTCCCAGTGTGGGGTAAAGGTTTGTTGTTTAGGCATGCCACCATAAAGCAGACCGCCTGGTGCCTTAAAAAGAAATAGCACTAAAAATACGGTTAGTAAAATGGACTTTAGTGGAACATCAGCTGCTGCTACAGTTTAGATTTTATGAAGCGTTCATGTATGCTACACTGGAAAAAATGGAAATCTAGATAAGTCATTTTTTCTTTAAATAAGTGCATTTATTCTTAAATTGAGGAGGTAAAACTGACATTTTGCCAATGGAAAAAGACAATTTACAATTAAAATAAGAAAACACTATTGCATTATCTTATTTCAAGTGCATTTTATCTAATTATCTTATTTTAAGAGTAAAAATACTCATTCCATTGGCAAACTATCTCATTTACCTACTTAAAATGAGGATAAATACACTTAATTTAAGAAATTTTTACTTATTTCTAGATCGTTTTTGCAGTGTATTTTTCTGATATGAAGGGAGTCACATTAACACCAGAGTTGGGAGTAACTAGTTACATTCACATCTTTAAGAAAAATAAAAATACATTTGAAGCTAGATTAATTGCATCATATGTTTTATTTTAAAGTATTATGAACTGTCATTACTCTTGAGAATAAAATGCAGGCTAGCTTACTTTTAAGTTTAATGAATTTAGACGAAACTTACTTTGCCCCAAAATGGACCAAAAAAAGAAAAATAGCTAAGAGCCGTTTCTCAGTTCACTAGAATGCGAGTACGGACTCGTGTTCTCGTCAAGAACGCAGGAAAGTCTGGACTCTGGGAGAACGGGAGCATGCAGAATAAATCTGGGTCAGTTGGAGCAGAGGCGTCCTGGTGACGTCACCACGTTCAAAGCTATTCTAGAGCTGCTTTTCACCTCCTGTTATTAGTCTCTAGATGATAAATTATTACTTTTTTCATTTAGTGGAGGAATAATAATGAACACAGTCAGATAAACACAAATCAAATGAACATTTTGCCAAATAAAATAAAAACCTCGCCATGAGCCAACGGTCCTTCA
>NW_015150506.1:1326050-1329063 GCF_000732505.1 Cyprinodon variegatus
TTTAGTGTATTTATATATCCCATTTAAATCTATATATATTACATCCAAGGCTTTTTGTTCCAGCAATCATTTGAAAGGTTAAAGAGATGTTTCTTTAAGAAGAAAAAAAAAAAGCATGGACCATGAGGTGGCTGAGGAACCTTCACCAACCCTCTGATCATTTAGGCCTTTAAATCATGAATATTTCTTGATAATATTCCAGACCTCTAAAAAAGTTGATAGAAACTCTCTAATGATGCAGTGCCACAAACAGCTGCGTGTTATATAGCAGGTATCATAATCTGCTGTCATTTTCCCCGAGTTTTGTTGGAAGAAGAAGAAAAAAAAGGGTTTGGGTACGAGAGAGCTTGAAAGAACATTTCCACAGCTGCTTCCTTCGCCTCATTTTGAACTCCATTCAGGGGCCTCCATTACTACTCAGGCAACAATGCCGAAACACTAGAAAGAGCTGTGCTGAAATGATGAAAGGCTGTCCCGGGAAAATGGTAGAAAAATGGCCCATTTACTTTCTTGCACCTTTTTGGGGAGTCTAAATGGATTTTACTGAGTAGTCAGTGCAATTTCAGCTTAATTCCACTAGAGGGCAGACTGAGTGCGCTGAACATGTGGAGCCACCATAGCAGGAAGCAGGCTTACTGGCAGGTCTTTCACATGACAGGGAAAACACTTTCTTTGAGGCCTTTAGAACTTTTACAAAAAGTAAAAATGACAGAAAGGACAATCACAAATGCGGCCTTAAAAATAAAAGGGATATTTATCTATTTAGTCTTTTTTTTAAGAGGCTCAATGTGCACCATAGTTATAGGGCTTCTTTAGCCGCAGTGAATGAATCACATCCTCATCAAAAACCTTGAAACAATGAGCTCTACCTAAGCAGCCAGGGAGACGTCTGCACTCACTTTGAAGAATGAAGGAAAACTTCAAAAAATCCCTGTGCAATTAACCAATCACAGTCCAACAGGACAGTGTGACAGAGTGCACACATCATCGGCCGACAGGCCCGCATCCGTTATGCTTTCAGTGGGGCGAGATCTAAATTAGAGAGCCAATTAACTCTGCTAATAGCCCTCTCCTATTTAATCTGGAAGACAATGGGGATTGAAGAGGAAGCTTTTACAATATCCTCTTTCTGCCACGATTCTGAGGGTCTGCGTTTGCCTCCTTGTTTTCACTTCAATTAGCCCAGTGCTTTCTATGATTAAGTACCTATAATTATTTTTCAATTAAGGCTTTGATCTGCTGTGTACTGTATACAGCTTCTCGCCATGCCTGGAAGAATGAGGATGAAACAGTAAATTTGTTCCCTTCTGTGTTGTGCTGATGAGGGTGCAAGTCAGATTAAGCTGCTGGGAGAACAAGTGCAGCTGGAGAATTTGATTTGAAATTCCCCTCCAGTGTTAAACTTATTTTTTTAGTCAGTATTTTTCTTGTATGGTTCGTCTGTCTTGTTTGGAAGAAGCACGTTTTATTTTGAACTATCCATGTTCATTTGCTGACTGTTCTTACAAGGCTGAACTTCTTAAAATAATATGAACATTGATGATTTTCAGCACACTATTCTTCTCCAGGATGGAGAGTGTCCTTTCTGCTGCTCCCTTAACCCAAGGTCACTTTAGCAGGTCAAGTTTTCAGTCACCCTGGGCAACTAACACTACTGGGATCTAACCAGGCAACATATTCTCATTATCAGTTCGAATGAAATCGTAGAAAAAGTTATGCACAGTATTTCGTACGTTTTGGATGTTTTTCCTTAAAAAAACAGATCAGCTCGCCTGCGCAGGCAGACAGACGAAAAAAGCAGATCAGCGGACAGACGTAAAACTGGGAAAAACAGTGCAATAATTACTTCTTTAGGTCTCTAACTACGTTGCTTGCTGTTTTGTATCTTAGGGTCAGGGTTAGGGTTAATTGTGTGCGTAAGATGCGCATGCGCAAGGATATCTTGTCTCGAGGCAAGACGTAAAAATACGACGAAAAAAACGTCCAAAACTTACAAAATTACGGTGCATAACTTTTCGTACGATTTCATACAAACTCATAATGAGAATACACTGAACCAGGAGTGAGATTTGAGGGCGATACTCGATGCTGCTGCCTGCTCTAAAATACCGTGGTTACTTCTGTGCTACAACTTCAGCGCATAGTTACCAACATGATCAACCAGTAAAGCTGGTTGCAGCATTTAAATCTCACACCAAGTCTAATAAACTCTGCTCCACAGTAGATACTCGTGTGCAGCTCTGTCTTTGTTCTCTTCATCCTGGTGCAGCGCTCCTTGCTCAGTTATCATCTGTGAGCTTGGCTGTCTCTGCACATGGAAGACAACCTTTGAAAATGTTTAAGTTGGACTTTGAGGATTTTAATGAATTTTTTTTTCTCATGAGAAGTGGGTAGCACAGCTGTCTTGCAGCAAGAAGGTTCCAGGTTCGATTCCCAACCCGGGGTCTTTCTGCATGGAGTTGGTATGTTCTCCCTGATGATGCGTGGGTTCTCTCCGGGTACTCCTGCTTCCTCCCACAGTCTAAAAACATGACTGTTAGGTTAATCGGCTTCTCTAAATTCTCCTTAGGTGTGAGTGTGTATGGTTCTTTGTCCTGTGTGTCTCTGTCCAGCGGTCCGGGGTCCAGGGTGGACCCCGCCTCTTGCCCGTAGTCAGCTGGAGATAGACACCAGCACCCCTTGCGACCCCGCTTGGGATGAGCGTGATGGAAAATGGATGGATGAATGGAGTCTATAAATCATATCCCAAATAAATATTTCATTATTTCAAAGTAGATTTTGAATAAATGTCCAAATGTAAAAGCACGTCAACCTTTTTTTAATAGCTGTTAGCGATTAGAAGGTGGGCTGGAAGCCGACTGCAAGTAGTCATCTGTGCAGTGTACATTTTTCATCAAAAACACGTCGGGAGAGCTAGCTTAGGCTGTTATGTACTGGATTTAATGTCCTGTACATAACATTTTCTCTAGAAAATCATTGAATAGATTACAATGCTTAAACACCTTGTGAAAAA
>NW_015150506.1:1329488-1331853 GCF_000732505.1 Cyprinodon variegatus
TAGAGCCACAAAATGGAACACTAAGCCTAGTTCTGGTTTTGCTGGAGATTTATTCCTGTTAAAGGGGACTTTTCCTCCCCACTGTCACTACAAGCATGCTTGGTGTGAGGGATTGCTGAATGGTCAAGGAGTGGATGCTCTCAGCTTTTTTTCCATAGTTAGAACATTTCAGCCCAATCTGACTGGATGATCTGGTTAATTGTCTTTGTAAAGTGTCTTGAAATGACATGCATTGTGACTCGGCGCTATATAAATAAACTAGGTTTAGTTGAATAATAACATCAAACGATTTCACTACAGATGTTATAGTTGTGTTTAGCTGTTTAAATAAAGTTAGAATAAAAATCAGCAGAATGGGACTTACCTTTGCTTTACATACGAATATCTTATTGTTCTATTTTTGGGTCAATAACCCAGCCACCTTTGAAATACAGCCTTTAAACTTTCTCTGACTGGTTAGCTATGAGATATATGTATCAGTCATGAAAAGGAAAAATCTGGAAGCCTTTCAGTTGAAGAAAGTCTGAAGGGACTTTTTAATGATCACATCCAATAACATCGATTTTCTCTGAGGGTTATTTAAGTCAACAGGGTTTTTCATTCTGGCCAGAGGGGGGGCTCCACAGAGCTAAGTTAAGCGTTCGGTACCCAATATGGTGGTAAGATAGAATCGCCATTACGTTATGCTTCTGAAAAACACCTATAGGGCAGGTGTGGAGGTTCTCTGTAGTTTTTATCGTTTCATGGATGAATCTTTGGGTTTTATTTAGAGTAAAAATGACTGATTATGTTTTTCATCATTATGCAAAGAGCTGTGGTGCTTCACAAACCTCACAGATTACCTAAGAAACGTTAATTCAGTTCTATTCAGTTTATTTCTATAGCTCCAATTTACAACACATGTCATCTTAAGGCACTTTCCAGTTCACCAGATCATCCAGTCATAATGATTAAAAGTTTTCTACCTAAGGAAAACCAGCTGATTGCATCGACTCATCGACTCTTCAGCAATCCCTCACACTAAGCATGCTTGCAGCGACAGTGGAGAGGAAAAACTCCCTTTGAACAGGAAGAAACCTCCAGCACAACCAGGCTCAGTGTGAGCGGCCATCTGCTGAGGCCCACTGGGGTTCAAGGAGACAGAAGCAGACGTAGAAAAAGAAGCATAGATGCAAAAGGCAACTGTAAAAGGCGTCCCCATTACTATTATTCCTCGTAAGTTTCATTACCATGATAAAACTAAACGCTTTTCAATCTACTATTACAAACGCTGTGACCAATGGTGACAGGAAACTTTAAACTATTTAAAAATGAATAGAACAGTGATTTCTGGTTAGAAAGGATAAGGAATTACTTTAAGAAAAATTTTTAAAATTGTTTACCTTTGATAGAATTTTTATTTTACTTTCAAATATTATTTTAACTCAGAGTATCTGTGCTTTTGTTAAACCGGTTAGCAATATTTGCAGAGCCTTGCAAGTGTAAGTATTTCTATGCCCTAAACTGTCTTTACTCTTACTTCTACATTTTTATTTGGAATTAATGTGAAAGACTGAAATAAATGGTAAAATGTCTGAACGTGTTCCAATTATACTGACACATCAAAGCACTTATGCAGTTAATACACCGATGCAGAGATTGATGAACGACTTCAGGTTAAGTGCCCCATTAATATCCAGCAGGGAACCACAAAATGAACCAACAACCTTCTGATTGCACCACAAAGGCCCCAATCAGGCTGTGGATAACTGCAACATGGGAGGAAACTCATGCATTTTCTTCAATATTGGTTTTTCAAAAAATCTGTGAAAATATATGGTGTTTTCTTTTTATTCAGTTTTACTTTAATGAATCCAAAGTTCTTGCAATATTGGGTATGTCTGTACCAGCTTTGCACATCCAGAGACAGAAACCTTTGATTATTTTTCCTGCAAAATACTTAAAACTCATCCCGGTTGTATGTGAACAGCTATTGGTATAATGACAGAACATGGAGAGAGATTCTGTGTGAATGTAAATCTATTTGGCTTTGTAGGCAGGTGGGCACAAATGAATGCAGCAGGAAAGACAAACTTTATACATCAAACCAAAATAATAACATGTATGTTTATAAAAAAAAAAAAACGAATATTTTTCATATTTAACATTTATTATTTCAATCCTTTTTTATTTTGCTTGTTGCACTTCTAGACAGACTCTCTCAGGTGCACTGAGCAGTACTAAGCAAACTTCACAAAATAAACTTAAAGACTCTTCTGACCAATAAAACCCTCAGGGTTATTATTACTTAAAGGAATAGTACACCCAAAACATGATTAGCCTTCATTTTCTACTCACCCCCATGCTGAACAACACTCTGGAGTAC
>NW_015150506.1:1332640-1334799 GCF_000732505.1 Cyprinodon variegatus
TTGGGAGACTCTCGTTGGTCCGCCTGAGTCAGAAACCAAGCAACTTTCAGAACTCTCTCCAAGACTGTAGATTTGGAGTTAAAGACGCCGTTACGCTCCTGTGGATTGCCCATTTAACACAATTCTTCTTCATGTATTATTATTGATCATCTTCTGATTGCCTGACAAATGGACACGAGTTTGGGAAACTGAAAGGTCTTGTGATTAACTAGGTTTTGGGCAAAACAGGAGCACCACAGGGAACTGTTCTCTAACCATTACTTTCCCCTCTCTGTACCTCATATCCATTACAAGACAAACTCTTGTCAGATATTCGGATAGCTGGAAGACCACTGAATGTGTTGATATAAACTTTCAGTTCTCCAGAGCTGTTGATTCATCATTTTTACGAGTCACTGCTTCCAAACACACGTCACCAACATAAGCTCATTTTCAGAGCTCTGCAAAGCTTGACTTCATCCTTGTGAGACATTTTATTCATTTGATCCAGTTGTGTACAGCTAAAGGCAAATCTAAATGCAACAGGAAAATGGCCTTTGAGTATTTGAATTTGAGACCCAATGGCATGGAGGAAAAACAATCATCTTATATTGAATATAAGCAACCAAAAATAAATTATTGCAGTTTTCAAGGGAACCAGGAATTGGTTAAATATTTGTCAGTGGATATGGACCTTGATATTGCAGGATTTACTGAGGCCAAAACTCACAAAATAAGATTTCTGGTAAAACAGAGATAAAATACTAAATATACAAGGAAAAGGCACAAAGAGAAAACATCAAGAGAAAGTAAGAAAATAAGGAAATACACACACTGAGAAAAAGACAGGAAGAGAAAAAGGAGAAAGAAAAAAGAAAGAGAAAATGAAAGAAAGGAATAAAAGTAACAAACGTTTATTCTGTTAAACTGTCTGTGACCTGCTGTTTTGTGAGTTATCAGAAATACTGAAAGACTTTCTTATTTTCAGTTTTTAAAATGTTTCAATCTGCTGATTTCAGGTTTTGATTTTCGTTACACAGGAGAATCTGAGCGTTATAAACTTTTTAAAATTATGAACTTTTCTCATCTTTTCTGCATTAAAAGGTTATAAGTTTCTTATTTAATCATCATTTGCATGGCCATGTTGTTATAATAGAAAAGCAGTCCTGTGTTGCAGTTTAGACTTTTTAAAATCAAAGAGAGGTTTTAAACTGGCTTCCAGAATTACCTGTAGGGATTATTTCATGAGGAAGAATTCATAAAAATTAAGAAAACTATAAACAACCTTGAGTTTCCTCTTCAATAGACTGTTAAACAACCACAGTGTCTTCAGTCAAAGGCTACAACAACAACAGCTCATTAATAAAAAACCCAAAATGCTTTGAGTTACAGCAACCGTTGAATTTCCCTTCAGGATAAATAAAACAATATAACTTTGGCTTAAAATGAATTCTATATTCTTAATAAAGAGGATCAGCAGCTGCTGCAGCTCCAGCAGGTTCTGCAGCAGCTTTTTGCTGTTGAACTGCTGAATTCTAACCAAGTCTCTGCATCACACTTGAAAACATCATATTTTGCACCAACATGGCTGATTTTCTCATAATCCCTTTAAATAGAACTACCTAATTTGTGTTCTACCTAATTTTGCGCCATATTTATTTATTTTGCACTGCACTAAACATTTTATTTTCAATGCCTTTTAAACTATGACTTCAAACTGGTTTTCCTTCACTGCTGCACTTTATAAATGGAAATGTTAATTTCGCTGTTAAAAAGGTATATGCATTGAAATAAATAAAAATAAAGGTTTTCTAAGTCTAAGCGTCACTGAATTAAGTGTCTTTTGAATATCCTGAAAATGTAGATCTTTAGCTTTAAAACTAGTTTTTTGTCAGGACTCCTGTCTGTGTGTTTGTGTTTATGTGTTTGTCTCCCTTCCTCCACCAGGAGGTGCCTGGTTCTGGTCCGCCTCCTCACACACCTGCTGATGGTTTCCTCGTTAACGGAGTGTTCTTAAGCTGCTGACTGCCACTACCTCGACGCCAGAGTGTTTGCCAGTTTTGGGTACTCTACCCAAGCTGAGTTTTGCTGAGTCAAACTAAGTTTTAGTCAACCTGAGTTTTAACTATGTTCTTTGTCTTTGCCTCTTGGCAGGAAGTCATCCTGCAAGCTGGATGTTT
>NW_015150506.1:1335445-1338902 GCF_000732505.1 Cyprinodon variegatus
AAAAAGTTAATGGTGCATCTCCCAAATGTCCCGGCCGCAACAACGCTTTATTGGTTCCGCTATCGGGACGGAACCAATAATGGAGAGCCGTTATTTTTTTTAAATAAAAAAAAAAAAAAATTCAATTTCAATGTTTTATTAAGACTACAAAAATTAATCGTAATAAATATAATCCTATTTATGATTTTTTTTTAATTAAGACCTACGAAAGACTGATTGAAGACATTTTAATACCAATTAAGGCCTTAATTTTATTTTGAAGAATTCAATGCCTTTTAAGACTTTTAAGGACCTGTGGGAACCCTGGACTGGAGTCAAGGATTAAACAACTTCTCTGGAAACTTCTGGTTGAGCTGCGTTCAGAGCAACACTTCTCTCTGAATTATCTCTCCAAATAAACCTGTTAAACCTTTTCCCTGGTCTCCCTGTTTGGTCTTCTGCATTTGGGTCTGAACCTTAGTAAATCATGACATTTTTCCAGAATCCTGCACAATACAAAAATTATAACAGGTCATTTTCTTTCTAAAATAACTGCTTTTTAAAATTAAATAAAATTATACTTAAAATCTTGGGAAAAAAACAACAACTCTGTTATCTCATAGAGGTGGATAATACGTAATTGTATTTTTTAACGCTTCAAATACTAATTTAATCAGTGCATAATTTTATCTAACTACTTAATATAAGTTCAAATACTAAATACATTTCTTATGATGATGTAAGAGAAACAGAAGAGATCGTAACTAATTTGGCCCTCGGATCAATTTAATAATTCCTCTTATTTTAGAGATTATTTAGAAATTATATCAGCTTTAAGCTTCAGTCGTACCTTTGTGGCTCGCCTTATATAAAATAAAAATAAAAAAAGGCCCCTTCCTGCCAAGAACTGCCTTTAAAAACCAGCCAGTTCTGTAATTTAATGGTAAATAACATTTTTTACTGAGTTTAGCCTTGATGTTATCTCCTCAAAGTCTTGCTCTCTCTCACTTTCTTTCACACTGATTGAAGTTTACTTGCTCCTCACATCCGTCTTGATTCCTCAGCTTGTGTTTTGGACGGGTTTTAAGTGCAGGATCATTTGTTTTTCTTAATGTTAAAAATGCATGCACCACAGTACATCTACAACCATGTCACAGTTATTCTTTGTTTTAGCTCCATCCTTGTGCTTCAAACTTGTCTTGCAGCTAATAAAGAACGAGACAGTGAAATCCTCTGAGAGGCCAGTAATTAACTCCTTTACTGTAATTAAAACACTTGAGTCTCAAAAGGGTGCCGGGCTCCTAATGAGCTGTGACATCAAAACTGTACTGTCATCCAGAGGTATCTAACGAAAAGCAAGAAAAGAAACTCGGCGAGCGAGTGAAAAGGAAAAAAAAATGTTGAAATAAGAGCAGAAGGGGGAGAAGGAGGGAGATAGGATGCTTTCATTACCCTAGAAAGGAAATAATGCAATATCAGGGCTTTGTGAAAAATAGAAAACTTAAAATGGGAGGTGCAGGTATTGAGGGGAGGGAGGTGGGGTGGTTTGGAATTGTGTCTGAAATATTTTGTATGACCTCCTCTCTCGCCCATCCATCAGGCAGGCTGGCTCATTATTCTAACTAGCCAGTTCTTTTCTTCTGTAGCGGGACGCCATCAGCTGCAATCTGCATGCCAATTATCGGCCAGACCCCCTGATACCCCTGCATGGAAAATGATCTGTCAAAAAAAAAAAAAAAAAAAGGGGGGGGGGAGCAGCGAGAAGGCTTGGGCAATGTAGCCCCAATCCCTCCACCACTCCCCCCCCTCCATTTCTCTCCTTTTACACTCTTTTTCCCCCCCCTCTCCGTTCGCTTCCCCATACAGCAGTGACAGGGCTTCCTAGAAAATTAATCTATGGAAAGAGAAGAAAAAAAATTATAAATGTAGCTATTCTCCCGCTCCGGCCGCTCAGTTCTCTGGGATCCGCAGGGCAGGGGAAGTGGAGTTTGTGATAATTGCCAGGGAAAAGGGGGGCGATAACAAAGGGACACTCTTCCCTGAATGTTACACTAAGGGCAAGAGGAGCGGTCATGAAGCAACCATCACACTCTCAACGCTCCCAGGTATGCTCCCTATTCTCCCCTTTCATTCGCCTCCATTTTATCATCAAATTACAGATGAGATGAGCTGCCGTTTTCTGATCACTCTCTTGATCTCCTAACTTTGACAGATATGCAGACCAGGGAATAAAGAAGTTTGAACCCACTGGGGCATGAGGTAATCGCTAGAACTGCGGGAGCTCAACCCTCTGATCATAAACAAAGCCTAAATACCTTTAAAAGATTTTCTTTTCCTTGACTCAGATTCATGCAGGTTGGGTGGCAGCTTATAATGATCTTTAAGAGGTTGCAGAACGAAAATGTGTAGGCTATATTATTTGGGAAAAATATTAACAATAAAATAACAACCTTTGAAAAATGTTCATGCAACTATTTTAATTTCCATGATGTCAGAGCTCTGACCAAACATATGACCCGAACCATTTCATACACTCTGAATATTGCGTCATGATCTCAGCACTGATGCCTTGCCTGATCGCTAATTTCACACACCTGCTTAGCTCTGCCCGCTTCTCATTACCCGCTCATCTGATCCACCTGCATTAGTCTTTATTTAACCAGTCATCAGTGCCAGATTATTCTAAGCTGTTGATGAAACTCCAGTATTCTTGTGTTCTATCCTGACCTGTTCTGCCTCTCCACCTCTGAGCCTTCCTGTTCCCATCTGATCTGTTTGCCTGACCTGTCTTCTGACTCCTGCCTGATCTCTCCATGCCTCTGTGACAATAGAACGGGTTCCCGACCACTCAATCTGATTGGCCTCTTGCAGCCAGTCAGCCACATTGTGTACTGTACCTGGAACTGGGACCCGACTCCGTCCTGGATTTTCCATCAGAACCTCCCCAGATCTCTGACAATTGACCACCGACTCTGATCTCCAGCTTGACCTCCAACCTTTGATACATCAGTGCCTGGGACTCTCTGTGTGGCGACCATTGCACCTCGCTGGCAGCCAGCCTGCAGGAATCCTTCACTATCTCTCTATTCAGACTGAACTATAGGACCAGGTTAGTGGTTTGCAGATTCATGATCATTCACTTCCAGAGAGACGTGTTCACTAACCTGCTCTCTCCACCTGCAGAGGTTCCTGCCTTAGACACCGGCGCCACTTACTCTGATTCAATCAACTTTCTGAGAAATCAGTTTGTCCATCTTTAATACCTGGTCCTTCTGTTCTGAGCTGGCATTTTGGTTCGGTTTGCCCCCCGCATAACATCAATACTTCTATGGAGGGAATATTCTTCCATTATTACTTGATTAAATAATATGAAAACCACTTTTTGTGAACTTTTTTTTCCCAAACATTACTAATTTTCCAGCAGTTTTAGGCCCCGTCCACACGAAGTCAAACCCTGGCCTAAACGCACAAATTTTTC
>NW_015150506.1:1340083-1343486 GCF_000732505.1 Cyprinodon variegatus
GAACCTTTGGAAAGTTCTGGGTTCTTTCTTCTGGTTCCCAACAGTGTATGTTATCATTGACCATTATAAATGTCGTCATAAATGTTATTATATATGTGTATGATACCTACATTTTTGTATAAATTTCAATTTAGCAATGACTTAAAGGCAAAAAAACATATATATATATATTTATTTATATAGGTAAATAGTATAATTTGCTAATAGAATGAGTATTTTTACTCTGACAATAAGATAATTAGATAATATGTCCTTGAAATAAGACAATGCAATAGGTTTTTCTTATTTTAAATGTAAATCATCTTGTTCCATTGGCAAAGTGTCTCACTTTCCTCCGCAATTCAAGAAAAAAATCACTTATTAGAAGAAAAAATGACTTAGAATTGATTTTTTTCCTAGTGCACTTGAAAGTGTACATGTTACTTCCCTTTGTGGTAAATGGTCTTTACTTATATAGAGTTTTTTTCCAAGTCAGGAGACTAGACCAAAGTGCATTACACTACATTCATTCACGCACACACTGATGGTGGCGAGCTACATTGTAGCCACAGCTGCCCTGGGGCTCACTGACAGAAGCGGGGCTGCCGTACACTTGAACCGTCAATCCTTCTATTTCTGGGCAAACTCCTACACTGCAAAAAATCTAAATCTTGATAAGTCATTTTTTCTTAAAATAAGTGCATTTGTTCTTGAATTGAGGAGATAAAAGAGACATCTTCCCAATGGAACAAGACAATTTAGATTTAAAATAAGAAAACACAATTGCATTCTCTTATTTCAAGTGAATACTATCTAATTATCTTATTTTAAGAGTAAAAATACTGATTCCATTGGCAAACTATCTCATTTATCTACTCAAATCAAGGGTAAATGCACTTAATTTAAGAATTTTTTTACTTATTTCTAGATCGTTTTTCCAGTGTACATCCGACCCCACTGTCGCCCTATGCATTTCACACATGAAGTTCACTTTTTCTGTATTCCATTTTCAGACGATGAGCTAACGCTTTGTAAGATGTTTCAAGTTCTGCCGTTTCTTGTTCTACACAGAAAACCTGCATGAGATTCTTTAAACAAATAATATTTTCCTGAAAGCTGTTTGGAAACGTAATAAAGGAGGTTTTCAGATGTGAAAACCATATAAATTTTTCCGTTTTTCATCATAATTATAACACAATCAAAAAATGTCAAAGTTTGTTTCATTGTATAAAATTGTATTCCCTTACTTAAGAGATGAGGCAACGGATCTGTAAGAGGCAGGAAACAGTGACACAAACACACACAAAGCAAAGTGATTCCTAGTGCAGGAGCCAAGAGGAGAGGAGAAGAACAGCCACTCAGCAGAGGCAGTGGAGAATTGGGTTTGCTCTGTCTGCCTTTGTCGTGCATGTGTGTGAGCTTTGATTAAAGACAGAAGATTCTTTAAGCACATTAGGGCCATTTTGTCCAATTGTTTTACGCCCTCTCCCATATCCACCCGCACAAAAGATACCGACTGCAGCACAAAGCGAGGCTCACCCTCTTTACTCCTCTCTATCTCACTGAGCAGGCCCGGAGCAGACATAAACAGGCAACGACCAGAGGAATTATGCTCTTGTGCAGAACTAGCAGCAGCAGAAGCCACACTGTAATATCTTATCACTTTAAGGCTACATGAACTGTTGCCATACAAAGGCAAAGGAAACAAAAGACGCTGCGCTTTTTCTCATTTTTTGGAGCAGTATGCTTTCTTCTAACTAAATCCACTAATAAAATATCTGTATTTGGATAGCAATTCTCAATGGACAGCTGTAATACATTGTTAATAACAAATGGGTGCATGAGCAGTTTTATAGCCTGCAGTGCTCTTGTGTAAAATATGTTAAGCATTAAACCAAGAAGCCCATGCATTTCATTTGCAATCATTGGCTAAATTCAAAGTGGCGGGGTCTGGCAGAGAAATGCAGCGAGTTAAAACTGCATTTCAATATTCACAGAGAAAAAAGGGAGAAAAAAAAAACAACTCTGGGAGAATACTCTGGAAGAGAGCTGAACCCAGGCCAGCTAGCCACCATACCCTAGAGTAATAATTAAGAATCCTGTCGCCAAGTTGTCAGTAGTCAATTACACCTCCTGTTCGCTCGGGCGCACAATCTGACTGCGAGCAAAACGAAGACACTGGAGCTGTCATCAGAGATGGAAAAAGAAGGAAAATGAGTGAAATGAAGATTACTGTGGAGTAGGGATTTTGAGCAGGGTTTAACAGTCTCTGTCAGGAGGTGAGTGCTGAATGCGAGTGACCAGACGCCCTCCCAAACATGAAACCATTATTGCCGATTACACAGAACGGGGACTTTGGTGGGGCATTAATTGAAGCTTTGGCTCGCATCAGTTTCCAATTACTTTTATGCTAGCCTACGGTTAATGCGGTGACAATGGATGGTAGGAAGGCACTTCACTGACTGAGGATGGCTATGAAATGAGAGAGGCTCTTCTTGGCTCTGACTGTGAATAAAGTGGGCTCTGCAAGGCAGAAAAACTGCACTGCTGCTGCTGTGCAGATGACGAAGTCAATACTCAGCTGGTTTAAGCCTTCATCAACAGCTTGGAGCTCATTATGGCCCAGTGCTTTACTGGAAATTAGAGCCAACATTGGGGATTTAAGTCAACCCCAGCAAATTAATGCCATGAGTTGATGTTAGCAATTATATAGATATATAAAGTTAACGTTTTTACATTTTGACGTAAAGAACTCAATAAATCTTATTTGTTTTTTAAACTAAACAAAAATGAATGTCTGTTAAAAGAACAGCTGCAGTTATACTGGGACTATTGGCTAAAACACCACTAAATATGTTAAAACTAGGGCTGTCAAACGATTAACATTTTTAAGCTAATTAATCACAAGCTTTCTTGAATTTATTTCGATTAATCACTAGCCTAAATATTATTGAAGAAATACACATTTTCTGTGTAATGTTTTCAAAACAGAAAGATAAACAAGATGGTATTACATTTAGTTTTTATTAATGACAAATCCAAAAAATAAAGAATTTAATTCTCAACAATTTTGGCAACTTAGCAGATACAGGATGGATGAATGGAACTTTTTTTGTTTAAAACAAACAGCTTGACTTTTAAAAAATTACATGAGGTCATTTTACCCTATTATTTATTAATCTTTTAGCCAGTTGTTAAGGCAAATTAACTGGTTTACATTTTCTGAATGTTACTTAAAGGCACACTATGCAACATTTTTCAGTTAATTAATGTGTTCCATAACGTTTTGGATGATTAAATGAGTCATTTCAGGTCGAACAAAGGTTTTCTCGGCCGCCCTGGTGGTCTGTGGGGGAAATACCGCAATTGCAGGAGCCCTCGGCCCGCACCCACATTCTGAGATTAAAGTCAGAATTCTGACTTT
>NW_015150506.1:1344708-1347566 GCF_000732505.1 Cyprinodon variegatus
AAAATGGCCGCTCCCAGACTCAGAGATCACGATTACTAATTTTATTCTTTTACTGATTAACGCTAACGTATTAGTTTTAGGTATAAATAATGATGCACTGATCATTCGTTGCTGATCGGACTTTTCCTTTAAATATGAAAATACTTACTACAATCTAAAAAAAAAGCTGCAGATCGAGCTAGGTTTATTTGTTCTTTCCTTAAGTTAAAATCAACGAAGGAGTAATTCTCTGACCCACATTCAATACTCTAATGCAATCTACAAACTGTTTTGCCTGAAAGGTTTAAGAAATTCCTTGTGACACTTTGGTTCTCTTCTCCTCAACACCTGAGCAGAAAGAATCCCTCTGCAGACTTTTCACATTTAAAGCAAAAAGGCAGAAAGGGTTGCGGAGCGTCTTGACACCCCTGCTGTGAAAAAGGCTTCGCTCAGGCGTCAGCTCCACGTTTGCTCCTGCTCAGCATGTCTCAGATTCAAGCGCATCCAGATTTTTATCACTTTCCGAATTAAACCTTGATTTTCTGTCCAGTCAGCAACGTGAACTCCACATCATTTCACACTCTGGACAGGCAATCCGCAAAGGTGTAGAGACCAACACAAACTGACTTTCTTCTTCTTACCACAGATGGACTCCAATGCAGTTCCCGACACTGATTTGTATTTATTTATTTTATTCTTCCAGTACACGCTCATTTTCAGCCCCCTCTTCTGCACTGACCTGGTCTCTGTGGATCCGTGCTTTCAGGAAGGGAGGTGGGGAAAAAAAGAAAATTAAAATCCATCAGCTAATGTCTGGTCTAGTAATGAAATAAGAATCTGACACTCTCTAGCATTGAAATGCAAAAGAGGTGTCCTGGCCTTACCCGAGCAATTTATCATAAAAGCCAGTGAATTTCTACTTAATATACATGAGGTACAGTGAATTATTACAGGGCTTGGCACTATAACAAACTTCTCAAAGTATACAGACAAAAGGGTCAAGTATATTATTTTCCCTTACATCAGTCAGACGGATGATCTAAATGGTTTTTCAAAGTTGGAAATTTCCTACTTTCTTTGAATATGTTTGATGGTTTGTCTCATTTTGGACAATGAAAACCTTTTTACCCTCTGTTCCATTTTTTTTTTTCTGTGGACAGAAAATGGGGAGAGTGGGTATAGAAAGGCGGCGAAAAATGTCACCTGAGTGCTTTTCCTCAGCTCTAATTCATCTCTGCTGGTAGGAGCTCATCTCTGCTTTGCTTTTCCTCCCAAACTGCACTCCAGTGACTCAGACTGAACCAGCCTGCAGCTCCTCAAAAAGAAACCAACCCCCAAAAAATGGAAAAACTCATTTTAAACACATCCATGATTAATCATTTACTCCTAATCTCCGCATTCCTCTTGGTTTAAATAATCACCATTTAACAAAGCTTGTGATTGATATATGAGCCGGCTACAATTAAAAAGTGTAGTCACTGTAGGACAATGGTGAATAACGCTCGGTGGTATTAAAACCTGCTTCCCTGCATTGTGTGATTGATGAGTTTTATCAAGCAACAACCAAAAACAGTTTGTGCAATTGTCAAATTTGTATGATTGATGAAAAGGAAGTCTATTTTACCTTTGATAAGATCTGAGCTTATGTTAACTTTCTCGATGTCAACGTGTCCGCCATGTAATAGCAGAAATAATGATGTGCAAAAACGAAATAAATTCCTCGTGGACCTAGATAAAGTACAGCTTTTTTTTTTTATTAGGTGTCATTTGGTTATGGTGAATCTTTTTTTTTTCCCCAGTAAGTATATAATTTAAATGTCTACTAACCATATAATTAAAGATCATGCTTAAGCTGGAAGAGTTAATCCAACTAAAGGCGCGGTGAATGAGAAAAATGAATTTTAAGTGACGGAGTCAAGTTCTTGTCTTTAGCCTGAAGACTGTCCCATCGACCCGCGACTCATGCAGCCGCTGACACTGTATGATTTATATGACACATTTATACTGAGGTGAGCATAATGTCATTATCATATCATTGAACGTTTTGGTTTCTCCCAGAGGAATCTGCGTCTCCACCTAACCAGGGCCAAAGATTAATGATAAACATGACAAGGACAAATTAGAATATGCAGAAGCGGGCATGTGTCCCAAACCCCAAATATCCCCGAGCTAAATAAATGCACTCTCTTTCTGATCTGTTCCCTGTTCTCCTATTTTAGGGAAATATCTTTTGAGAGATTCATTAGTTACTGCATTATGTTTTGCCATGTTAGACGATGCCAATAGCTGTCAAATGCAATAGCTTTAAACACACAGCTGGACCGTAAAACGCGTTCAATCCCTACCCATCGATATTTTGACAAAAAAACATTTAAACCATGAAACTGATCATAGATTTGTGAAAGCTGGATATTTTGTGGTAGTCTTAGTTTGTGCTCTTTGAAGATTGGCTTTTTGAGATATATTCATGGTCTACGTTAATAAGATCCTGCTGATACTGAATGCAATCTATAAACTACAGAACTGTCTCAGGTTTAGTCAAAGCCAATTCTTAGCAATGCTAGTGGCAGCCTGGAATCAGAACATGAGCTTAGGCAATTTAAAAATCAAGAAAAAAAATGGAAAATCTCTCTTCAAAAACAGATTTAAAGCAGCACTAAGGCCTAAGGAAGGTTTCCAGATGGATATGCGGAGCATCACCTCAGTATGTACTTTTTAATTCAATTCAGTTCAATTCAGTTTATTTCTATAGCGCAAATTCACAACACGTGTCATCTCAAGGCACTTTGCAGTTCACCAAATCATCCAGTCAAAGTTTTCTATCCAAGGAAAACCAGCTGATTGCATCGACTCATTGACTCTTCAGCAATCCCTCACAC
>NW_015150506.1:1347916-1351181 GCF_000732505.1 Cyprinodon variegatus
AGATACAAAAGGCAACTGTAAAACGCGGCCCCGTCCAGGAAACACACAGCTTCACAGCAGCAGATAGAGCCAAACATCCTCTACATGTGCAGGGTCATCTTTGATCAATGTCATGTTCGTTTTTACGAATCTGACCCACATGCAGAGAAACAGCTCAGAGAACACGGGAAAAGGTTAACAGGTTCATTGAGGTAGCGTACAGGTGTTGGATCTGGTACTCAATGAGCTGGTGAACCGGAACTGGAAGTGAGAAGGGAAGTTCAGAGGTCAGTTCAGGGACCGTAGGAGTCTTGGATGTTGTTAGATAATGCTGGAATGGGATTCACGTTAAAGGGGGCCTTGTCAGTCCTTGAATCCAGTCTGTGTGGGGGAATCCAGAGAATAGAGCACACGTTGGAGGACAGACAGGTAGACAAGCGTTGGACCCGAAGGAGTAATGGAGCGGATTTCCGATGGGATATTGAACAGATCATGTGGTGGTTTTCCCCTGCTCAGTATGAACTCGGTATTTCCTTCCAGGGGGAGAAGGTCCAGGTATCCAGTAAAACCGGAACTCTTCATGCCGCGGAAACAAAGACAAAAGAACATAAGTCTCAGAGAAACAACGCTAGGTTAGACTCAGCTAACTCAGCTTGGCTAGAGTACCCAAAACTGGCAAACACTCGGGTGTCAAGGTAGTGACAGTCCACTGCTCAAATACTCCTCCGGATAAAGGTCCAATGAGCCGCAGGTGTGCAGGGAGGGCAACGAAGATAGGGCACCTCTTGGTGGTGGAAAAAAGGAAACACACAAACAGACCACACAAAATGGATTCCTAACAATCACGCCATTTCACTTTTCTTTCACCAGTTCACCGCAGTTCTTCCAGCAGTCCACACTTTCTCTGCTCTCTTTTTCTCATGGTCTTCTCNGCAACGGCATGAAAAAAGTGGTTTCTACTTTTACTTTTATACTTTAAGTAAATTTACAAGCCTGTACTTTGTTACTTTTACTTGAGTGAAGAAGTTTAATCAGTACTTCCACTTTTACCAGAGTATTTTTTTATCACAAGTAGGCTACCTGTACTTTTACTCAAGTACGGAAAGTGAGTACTTTTGCCATCTCTGACTACAGAACTGTCTTTAGAAATGGCCTTGAAGGACCACAGGTTTAGTCAAAGCCAATTCTCAGCAATGCTAGTGGCAGCCTGGAATCAGAACATGAGCTTAAGCGATTTAAAAAGCAAGGAAACATTTTAAAAATCTCTTATCAAAAATAGATTTAAAGCAGCACTAAGGCCTCGTTCACACTGCAGCCTGAAGTGACCCAAATCCGATTTTTTTGCCCATATACGACTTGTGTCGGATCTTTTCATGGCAGTCTGAACAACAACGATCCCATCTTTTTTCCAATGGGACCCAGGCCACTTGGCTCTTAGCCTCCAGAGCAGTGTTTTGCTCTTCTCTCAGTGAAGAAATACTCTGTAATTCCGATAAAACTTGCTTGATAGCCACGCTAACGCTAGTTTCATCGGCTGAAGCCGCCATGTTCTTTAGACTGAACTGTCGCGCTTCTCATTGCGTCACACCTCAACCCACCTCAAAGCCAACGCTGATTGGACGTTCGTTTGGTGAACGGCTCCAAATTTTCTTCAACGGAGAGCCTCCAGACTGATCTGCGAGTGAAACCTTGAAAGCTCGCGAGATCAGGATGGTCTCACGAGGCTAAATATCTCCAGCACTTCCAGAGAAATAGAGATGGAGAAAAGTTTCCAGTACGTGACCCAGTTTTTGTTACCTGAGTAATAGTTGATTTTATTAGTAAAATAACTAGGTATCTGCTGGGTACAACTACTTAGCTAATCGTCCTTAAGGTAGGAGGGGAATCCGGTCATTATTGATGCCAACCGGCCGGGGACTGCTGTTCATCTTAACCCTTTATAGTAGGGTGACCAAACGTCCGTATTTCCCGGGACATATCCGTATTTCATGTCCTGTCCCGGGCGTCCCGGGTTTTTTTAGAAAGTGAGGAAATGTCCTGATTTTTTTAAATGACCTTAATTGGACCATTAAATTTACAGGCAGTAGAGCACTGCGCACGACGCTGCATGTGACGTAATCCCTGAGCCGCGTCAGTGCGGGCAGCCCTGTTCTTAATCAGAGGCTCTGTTCGAAAACCTAAGACGCATCCTCCAAGGACGCGGTCTACCTAGACTGGATCCTTCGAAGTCCTTTAAAATAAGGAGGCCGGAAGAGTTTTGGCTGTNAGGGCTTTACCGTATTAACAGGAGAAGAGGAGAAAGTAAAATTAGACACTGCCGTTGGACAACATGCGGTAATTTTTAAATGTTTTATATTAGGTTGGGCTGATCCAGACCCAGCTAGTGGGTCGGGATCAGGACCCCGGTTCGCCAATCCTTGACCTCTGCTCTATAACATGCCTGAAATCGAAAAGTGCCAAATTTGAATCACTCGCAAAAGAACATGTGATGCACATGTTTACACATGTTCCTCAGATGTGATTCACTGTTTGCCCATTGTAGTTCACATGTAAATAAAATGTTATATGTTATTTTCTGTAAGGGTGAGGTTGTTGTTAACAGGAACCACCGGAACTTTGACCACCAACCACAGCCTAACCTAATAGGGCTGGGTAAAAAAAATCGATTTAATCGATTTTGAATCGATTCCTTTACATTTTTGCAAAATCGATGTCTTGGAAATGAGATCGATTCGTTTTATATTGACATTCAAATGAGCAGGAAAGATGCACTCAAGATGACTTCAAGCCAGACAGCTGCAAATATAGCCAATAGGTTGACTGAAGACATTAACAAATGGGGGCTGAGCAGCAAACACCCTGTAGTTGTTACAGACATATGGATTGTACAGTGGAGATAATGCAGCTCATGCATGTCCGCTGTTAGCCCGCTGTGTCACGTCTGCTTGCTTGAGTGAGGCTTCACTTTTTAACTTTTCACAAAAAAGTTTGCACTTTTGAGACAATTTTGTTGACATCTCAAGTTTAAACTGTCCAATTTAGAAGTTTGTACTAATATGACAGGAAAAAAATAGAATACATTTTCATTATTGTAAAAGTAGATCGAATCGAAATTAATCGATTTAGAACTGTGTGAATCAAAATCGAATTGATTCAGGACTTTGCCGAAAATACCCAGCCCTATAACCCAACCCTATCTCCCAGCTGAAGCCAAGCTGACTGACAGGTGTTGTGAATGAAACGGTGCCCAGCTTGAAAGAGCTCCTGTGTGTCGCTGAATGTGAGC
>NW_015150506.1:1351477-1357780 GCF_000732505.1 Cyprinodon variegatus
AATGAGTCGATGCAATCAGCTGGTTTTCCTTAGATAGAAAACTTTGAATCAATCTGACTGGATGATCTGGTGAACTGGAAAGTGACCTGAGATGACATGATGTGAATTGGAGCTATAGAAATAAACTGAATTGAATTGAAGTCAGGCTGACTGACAGGTGTTGTGAATGAAATGGTGTCCTGCTTAAAGAGCTCCTGTGTGTCGCTGAATGTTTGCATTGCTGACTGAAAGACATCTTCTGCCTCCATTTATCTGTTTACTACAGTGTGTTGAATTCATGTTAATGTGGATTTAAAGACATTTCAATTAGTGGGAAAAAAATTCCAGGGGGGAATATTAAAAAAAAAGTCTAATTAACCAAATTTTTCGCCACCCCCATGCAGTACCTCCATGGACACCCTGTTAAAGACCTTTGGTCAACATGTTAGTTGAACTGATGGATCAAGTTTGCTCAATAAGTTAATTCCCTCCTTTAAAGTCATAATTTTAATCAGCTGCATGTCTCTTTACATTCCTTAGTGTTTTTTTTAAATAAAACATCATCCATTTATTTTGCATAATATTAATGTAAAATGCTCTTCTTGTCGGTGGATTTTTCAGTTAACCTCATTGTTTCTGATATAGAACATAAATCCTAATAACCAACAGGATGGATCACTGAGCCATTACCCCCCCTGAGTGAATGTCACATCCGATGGTGAGGGCTCTCCTCCAACCCCACCTGAGGCCATGGAGATGGATGGGCTGCCGCTCAGTGGTGTGCAGCCTCATCGCTGCCCCGCTACAGAAGTCAGTACTGATTAAAATATCCACACAGGGTCCTTATTTTCTATTACCGACTCACTGAGGCAGCCCAGACCCTCTCAATTAAAGAGCTTGGGCCCAGATGAATGGTGATGAGGGGGTGAATGGTGGCTGACAGAATTACAAACGCTCACAGTCACAATTTATCCTCCTGACAATTAGGAGCAATTTGTTTCATGCCAACTCATGCTTAAGGTTTCAGAAGGTCTTATTTGATATCAACAGGACTGGCTGGAGCTGTCACAACCCACTAAGTGCTTCTTTCTGTTTTTATTATGCACAGCTGACTTCACTTTACTGTAACATGAGATCATTTGCTCAGTCCTGATCCTTAATTAGAGGGGTTGGAGGACGCCATGCATGTGGGGATGACTGCAGGACTTGGCCTCCAGGACACAGATTTAATCGTCCTGCTCTGCTGTGAGATCCGCAAAAGTAATTACTATAAGAATTTTAAAGATCCTAATGTAAGCTTTTCCAACAAGCGCTTTAACTCCAGCTTAGAAAAGTGAGAAACGATGGTGAGTTTTCAGCCTGGATGTCTTAGGCTCGGGCACAATGCGCTACAGCTTTTCAGCCACTGAGCCACATTCTCCGGCAGGAGCGGCTAAAACTTCTGTGTCCCCATTGTGCTTTGAAAAAGGGCTTTTGAAATGCATTAGCACTACACACTTTCTGAAGAAAGAGCGAGCACGGATTTGAAACACAGCGACGGCGCGAAGAATGAGGAAGGAAATAAGAAATAAATAAAACCGGGGAATGCAATCGGTTTTCAAATAATAAAAAAAAAAATCCCTTTCAGATCTCTCTTTCATTGTTCGCTGACGACTTGATGCTGCAAAACTTCCATCTCTCTATATATTTATTTTATTTTTGTCCTCCCCTTTTCTTTTCTTTTTTTTCTGCCGTGGCAAATTTGTTTTCAGGCTCCATAAAACAGCCTTTTCTTATTTCAAGCAGCAGTGTATGCAGTGGAAAATCTGTCACATAATATATCCTTAAAAGCACATTACTGTGTCCCATACGCCGTTAAGAGTTAAGAACACAGTTAATATTTACAGTTGGAGAAAAAAAAGAAGAAATGGGAGAAAAGGAACGGATTTTGCTGGGGAATAAAACACCCCCACCCACGTATACACACTCACTCTGAGTGCAGCACTTGAACAATTGCTCTTCACAATCCTATCCTTAATGCCTAAGACCAACATAAAAGAGGGGAGTTTAAGAATATAGGGATAAGCCCTTTCAGCTTTTCTAAGTCTTAAGGCTGGTTTATGCTCCATGAATACTGAGCATCGGCAGCCAGTGCTGTTGCCACTCTAAATAGATATTACAATGATTTGGGAACAATGAGTTCCACTGATTCCCTCAGACACAAAAATACATATATGTGTATATATAGTGAATAGGAGGCAAAACATTAGCGCTCCATGACAATACAAGCATTTTTTGATGTAGAACGGTGGAGTAAGATTAATGTCTGAGCGAGAGAAAAGGCAAGATACCACTTTGGTTGTTTGCTTGGGAAAGCTGCAGTGCGAAGATGCTTTGAGAGCCTAAATCCCCCCCGGAGTACAATGCAGGGCTGCTGATACAACCAGCAGACACGGGGTCACCTCCCCTCAGGGAGACAATGGAGGCACAACAAACCCAAGTGAGGAAGCACCGGCGGCACAAAGGCGTCACGAAGAAAGGGGAAGAAGTATGGATAGGGGGGGGTGCAATTTGCCTTCGTTTTCCATCGCGATTATTATTGCTAATAAGCGTCAAGGGCTGCTGAATGTCAGCAGTGACCGTTCTCTGGAAGGCCCATCCATGCAAAAACAACAGAATATAAGAAGCTAAAAGATGCATCGGATGATTTAGCAGAAGGACCGTCGTCTCGCAGCACAAGAGAAGTACGGATAAGCAGTTTTTTTTTTTGCCACTTAAGCTTTCCAACCGGCCTCAGGGCTCCAGAACAACTCCGACCCTTGTGTCTCCTTTCCCAATCCAAGATTAGCCTGTCTTCTTGTCTTAATCCAGCAGAAACGCTGCATCCTGACTCCAACACCTCTCCACAATTACTGCACTCCATAATCCCCTGCCTGCCTCCATTTTCCCTACTGCTTTAAGAGGGGTAAAGATCAGGGGTGAGCACTCATCCCCCGGCCCTCCCCTGCCTCTCACCATGGCAGTTAAGTGTCTGTGGAAATCATAGAATGAGTAAGCCTTGTGACAGCTTATTAATACTCCTCTCTTCTCTGAGGGTTTACCACTGGTCAGTCCTTAAGTACACTGTACTGGATTAAAAGGATTTGCTTGTACCTCAGGTTGGCGCCTGCAAAGAGGTACTCCAGCATAGTTCTGCTGTTCTGTTTGCGCTAGGATGTGGCTTTAAGGGTCTTGGGTTGCATTGTGAGCCAGGCTGATGGTTGGAGAGATATGTTCCGGAACAAGAGGCTGAGGTCTTGGTCACCAGAGTTAAAGACCTCCTTTATCCGCTTTCAGCCTGAAACAGGTCAAACACTTTCACGTTCAACTTTTGAGAGTTTCTGCTCATTCTGAAGGATGACCATCACAGATCCTCTCATATCAGGGCTGGTGTTTCCTGCAGCGCTCGGCTGGAGCAACAATAACTGCTTACAGAGACGAGCTTAAATGAATCATCCCGCTGGCTTAGCGTAGCTTGGCTGCCTCTGTGCTCTGGATGCCTTTAAAGCGTTTGTTTGCCCGCGGGCCTTCTGATTCTTTCTCCCCGCTCTCTTTGCATTCCCGCCCTGGATAGATTATGCGTTTATATATATTTATTTCAAACCCTAAATGGACTCGAATCGATCAATACCTCATTGTGCGTGTGACGAAAGCGTCGCAGGAGAGAGGGGCGGGGAGCCCAATGTGACAGATGTTACAATTCAGATTTTCTTTTCACTCTTTTGCAAGTAAACACAATGGCATATCGAAAGGCATTTCAAAAGCTGTTCAAATTGATTTAAGTTAGCTCCTTGTCATAAAGCTGCGTTCACAAGTATCACAGAGATGACTGGGAAAAGAAAGCAGCCTCCTCCAAGAAGTCTAAGCCATTGTAGGCTTCTACCCAAACCTTAGATTTAAAAAGAGACCAGGCCTGGACAGATTTGCTCTGAAGCTGTTTTCAGAAGACTTTTCTTTTTTTTTTTTTTGGAAGCTGAAGATAGTTATCATGGAGAATAAACAACTTATTTTCAGAGAAGGGAGAAGACATGAAAGAATACGGAGGCAAAAATGTCCCACTGGTAACAAAATCAAGGAAAATAGAAGGGCATCGGAATCCTCTGAGCCTCCATATCAAATGTCCCTCCCTGATGTGGAAACCACAAAAAAAAGGCAGCACTTGTGCATAATATACCGATTGACATGACATATCAGTGCATCAGAGGGAGTAAAAAGAAGGGGGGGGCGGCTTTTATGTTCCCGAAAAGACAATATGATTAAGACTTTTCTTGCTGGAAGGAAGCAAGTCCCCATTTTCTCCCTCCCAGCATCAAAGGTGAGATCTTAGTTCTCCACGTTTCTACTCTGTCCTCATATCTTCAGAAATTATTACTGCAGCATAACTGAATTAATCGATGGAAGTACAATTGAGCTGGAACCTCAGTTGCCCCGGCTACAGGGACAAAGCAGGGGGTTCTCATCCAGGCTCATCTGCTCCATTTATAGGAGCTTTTTTCTTCTTTTTTTTTGGATCTGCTAATCTTCCATACCTCTTTCCAACAGGAAGATGACCACAAGTGTGCAGCAAGCTGTGATGGATGGGTGAGGAGGAGCAGAAGAAGAGTGAGTTTCTTGGAGGGGGGGAAGGGGGAGAGATGGGTTCCTCTGTGAGGTGGCGGAGCCTCCTAAAGAACAAAAACATGCAATTAGAGCTGCGGCACACTGTGAAGTGGTCATTACTAGAGCTAATGAGCGCTGCTATCTGTCCACACATTAAAGTGCTTGCTAACGAGGGCTTGTTCATCATCAGGCGAACACAAGGCATCACATAATCCTATCTCCTGTCCTCTCATCCCCATGGCAGGGAGAGAGGCTCATCCGGGCAGCCGCCGAACAAAAGGATCCAAACAAGCATTTGGCTCTGAACTCTTTCAAACTTGAGTTAAACTGTTTCTTCTCGGTCCTTCACCCTTAATTTTAGTATTATTATACTATAATATTATGTTTTTGCTTTTTAAATATCTTTTAAAAGTGCTGCATTGTTGTTGTTTTTTAACAGATGAACAATCATGAGGATGAAAAGGACTTGACCCTGGTTTGAAATCAGAGCTCCTCCACTAGAGGGCACTGCAGCCAAGCCTTTTCCTCTGCACTGCCTGCTGTGTGGCGCATTAAACTGTATTAAAATAAGAAAAGTGATAGTTGTATGAGATAAAAAGGGGGCTCAGAGATTCTTAAAGACTTCTTATCAGCTTGATTCATTCCTGATTACAAAATATTTAAAATCCTCCCACAGGGTGAACAACTTCTAACTGATTGTACTGGAAAGAGAGAGAAAAGCAAAATGAGGCCTTAAACCATTTGTGACCTTCTATCTACCTGAGGGGGGATTGAAGGAATAAAACAGGAGGATGTTCCATCATTCTGTCTGTCCGTAGACCTTTATCAGAGGAAAAATTAAGATCTTTGGAATCCAGCAGCTTAAGAAGAAAAGCTTCATGGCTTAAAAAAAGACGTAAAGAAAAGCATGAGGTGGAAGGACAAAATAAAAGCATAAAGGAAGAGAATAAAGAGCTGAGTTTGGATTTATTTATCCTTCAGTGCGTTTGTCTCCCTTCTCGTCTCCATGGGGCCATGTTCTGGCAGTTACGAACGGATGAACAAGTTTTCTCCTTCTGTCATTTTTAAATCTCAAATGCTCCACTGTGACTCATCTCACGCTCTGTAATTATGCTGGGAAGAAAACAGACTTTAATTCTCTTTAATTGTGGAAGACTTTCAGAAGAAAAGGAAAAATTACAGCGCTGGCTGACATATAATGTAACTTTGGGCTGTAAAGATCAACAGCCATAACCGTTGCTTTAGGTGGGACCCTTCTGGTCCCAGGGTCTTGCTCAGGGACCCAGAGTGGCAGTCTGTGGGAGAACCTCAGGATTCCCAGCTCTATGGCCCAACCACTAGTCTGCCACTCCACCACATGTAAAAAAAGAAAGAAAATGGAAATTTTTTTTAAAATGAGTGATTAGGTAAAGTATTTTTAATCAGATTTATATTTTTTTTAAATCTCCATATAGAAATAGGATTTGAAAATCCATTTTCAAATGTCAGTATTCACTGTTATAATGGATTAACAAATGGGATTTATAATTCTCTTTAATAATTCAATGTAAAATATTCCATTGCTTTTCATATTGCCTGATTTAAATGTTAGGTTTGAAATGGTGGGTTTTCTTTTTCAGTGGCACTCAGGGTCCTCCATACAATACAAACTCACTCTTTAAAGACGAATTGACCAAAAAAATATTCCAATATTCCAAGTCCATACAG
>NW_015150506.1:1358556-1368390 GCF_000732505.1 Cyprinodon variegatus
ACATAGGAACCTTCAGGTAAACTCCACATAGGGATCTTAAGGTTGGCTCACCAGGGCAGATTAGCAGGTTAGGCTCACCTAGAGCTTCAGGCTAGAGACAGGTTTCCAGAGAGGCACAGACAAAGGAGAGATTAGAATCTGATCTCACACTAGAGACAACTAAGATTCAATCTTTAACAGCGGCTCAGGTAGCTAACCAACTAAGATCAACACTGCAGCGTGGAAGCAAGGTCTGGCAGGTGTTTATAAAGGGGAGGTCTCCTGATGAGTAGATGAATAACAGCTGTGCTGGAAGATTCCAGCTCCAGAAGACCCACGGCGCACTCTGCTGGAGGAAGGTGGTAAAGCTCCAGATCCCAACAGTAACTCCAGTCTAAGAGAAAATAACAAAGAGCAAAAGAGGAGCCTCGGCGCCCTCTGGTGGGCAAGCCTGAGGATCCCAACACCCTACCTGTCTTTGCCTCGGGCCCCAAATTTCCTAAATCCACCCCTGGCTAGCTCCCACAAGTTTGATCTGTAAAATAAAATATAAAAATTAGAAATGTTAAAACATGAAGTCAGAAAAAAATTAAACATCAAAAAGAATTTTTTAATGAAAAGAATAAAATTTGTGTTAATCTCACAAAATCTTCTCCAAAGAAGCGTTATTTCTAAATTGCATTTTTTTTTTCAAATTTCAACAAATATTGAAACAAAATTCTCTCCATATGAATTTTCCTCTAATATGAATACAGCAGAACTCAAACACATTTTAAATATATTTCTTGTGATTGCTTACATTAAAATTGATCTTATGAAATTCAGACAACTTTTCTTTTCCTTTCCAATGAGAATATTGGAGTTAATAAAATAATTGTCAAACAGGACTGTGTTGGACGCTTTGAAGAGATTTCATTACTTCCCCCCCAATCATCATTTTGCAGTTTGCCCCCCAGGCATCAATAAACTACTGTCATGGATCCAAGTGATGTCATATCAGTCAACATTCCCACCACAAAGCAACTAAAGCACTTCTATTGTTCATCACTTTTCCCTCTTATTACATCCAGGTACCAGAATAGGAGGCCTCATGTTAGATTATCTCAGCTTAAAATAGTGTTTTCTGTGAACCTGATTACCATCTTCCTGCAAACCCGCTTCAATCTCAGTCTATTATATCTTCATGCCCACTGTTCAGGTATCAACTGTACCTTAACTGCGCGTCCGCAGAATGAATTCATCTATGCATAGACAGATAAAGGCACAAACAGATGCACGGGCTGATGTGGATTCAGAGGCATCAGAGGGCTTAGCTGCCAGCAGCAGCCCCCCCGCCCCCACCCCTGAGGGACCGCTGCTGTGCATGTGCGAACATGTGGACCTCGCTCTGCCACCTGGGAGCGCAAAAAGGGGAAAACAATCAAGATCAACTGGTCAGATAATCTCTGTTTAGGACACCACATGCATTCGGGCTGAAACGCGAGACTCCATGGGAGATGTTTTTTTTTTTCTTTTTTAGATCTGCAGATCTTTCCTCAGTGTCTAAATGAAGCAACCGGCAATAATCACGGAGAAAAGGGAGAAGTAAGAATGTTGGCGCAACGGAAGTGGATGATTTTTGGAGCAAGTTTGCTAGATGGGAGTTTTAATAAATTTAATGGGACGAAATCTGCGTGCAGAACCAATTTCAAAGCGTTCATTTCGAAGGTCGGCCTCATCTCAGCTGTGCTCGGCAGCAATTGCCCTGAAGGCGCACAAATGATGTTTAAACCACAATTAACCTGCAGGGTCTACCATGTACACAGACGCCATTCAATCTCACTTCCATATCGCCAACAAGTTAGAAGTTAAGAGATTGTCTTGGCCTCACTCTCATCAAGCATCAATAATTGATTGAGGCCTCTGGGACACATTGCTGCTGATCAGGATGTGGACACCTGGAGTGGGAGGAGAGGGCACCCACTGGTGCTCTGCTTGACCCCACCAATCCTTTATTATTTATTACAGCAGAAAGGATCCCGCTGGGCGGGTTAAGGAGGTCAGTTCACATTTAGTGCTTTCTCAACCTAAGTCCCAACAGTTTAGATTGAGCATTTCGCGCTACGCTGCCTCTCCTCACACTGCGCTGATATAATATTAATATCAATCCTTTTTGTACCACTCTCTTCATTGAGATTAGCACTTTTTTTTTTTAGCTTTCTTGCAACCATTTGGGTCTTAAACAGACATATGATTTCATTTCTCACATGATGAAAGCCAAGAAGATTTTTACCAAGAAAGGGAATCTCATATTTGGAACCTCTATATATCTATATAATCATCATATGCCATCAGCCAACACAAACTGTTCACAAAATAAAAGACGGTGTTTGTATTAAGCTCCTAATAGCAAATCATTTGTAGAACCACCTTTCGGTTCTTTATCTGCCATGACCTTTGATCATACTTGCCAAGTAAGTTAAGCTTACTTTACTTTAAACACGTGTTTAAAGTCTTGCAAAAATGTCTGAATTAGAATTACTACTGGACTTTGATTAGGCCACTTTAACAGGTGCATATTATTTGATGCAAACCTTTGCTTTGCATCTCTGGCATTTGATAAATTCATGTTTTTTCTCCTGCAAAGTTAAAAACTTTCCCAAAGTCATAAGTCTGTCTCGTCATGGAACCATTTTCCCTTATGGAGGGAATAGGGTTCCATTAAGCAAATAACTATAAATTAGGTTTTATTTGATTTGAACAAGATGCAATCAAGATGTAAAGCTTTGAAAAAGGTTTTAATTAAAATAAAGCTTTGAGAGTAACTTGGCTGTTTTCTCTGTTTTGTTTTTGGAGTTTTTCAACTTTTTCATATTTTAAGTTTTTAATTTTAATTTTTTTTTAAACTTTCTTTATTTAAAAAGAATGTCTTTTATTTTAGAATTGAAGATTGTACATTTTTTATTGCAATTGTTTTAATTAGTATTTCTTATTATTTTTTTTTATATTATATATTTTCTTTTTCACTCTTTATTTTTCAGATCGAGTTCAAGAAGTTGCAGTATTTTCAAACTGTTGTTGATAAAAACGTTTTTTCAAAATCAGAAATACTTTAATAATCCCAGAGGGAAAATACTTTAAAAACAGCACAAAAAAGCACAGAAACTCTCCGAAAAATACCTCATTATAGAGGATAATACTTCACAGAGTCACTGTGAAAAAATAAGAGCAATCAAAAAAAGATAAAAATAAGAAAGTTAAAAGCGTAACTGGAGCGGTGTAACTGCAGCATGCTGCTTTCGCGCATGCGCACTCCATATTTCAAATGTTCCTTTTGGAACAAGATTCACTCCATAATAACAGGTTTGTCTTGTTTTGCAGGACTTTCTAATTTGAATTTAACTGTAAAATAGTTTTGTGCTTGAATGATGCTATGCCGCTAACAGAGGTGGGCGCTAATTAGTTACATTTACTCCGTTTCAATTACTTGAGAAACTTTAAGAAACAAATTACTTCTAAAGGGCGGATTATACTTTTCAACTGCACATATCAAATGTCACTTGGGTCTGGTTGCGAACCAGTTTTGCTGGTATGCTTCTGCAACGTCGGTTTGGAATTTCTCGGGAGCCTATTCAAGAATTCGCAAGAACTTCGGCAGATGGTCACGAAAAATTTGTTTTGGCAGAGACCTTGGCTTCTTTATATAATTTGTCTGAAGCATCGTAAAGTGGTTTTACTTCCGTCTTTTGTCGCAGTTGTCCATTGTAATTTTTAAAAATGGTGCCCCCCTGCATTCGGTGCAGGGGCGCATTCGGCGCATTCGGTCAAGACAGCCGGAAAGGCATACCAAGCACCAATCACAGCTGCTTTTTGTCTGCACACCCCCCTTGTGGTCTTCGCAGGTCTGCGACCGTCCGACACGTAGTCAGGATTTTTTTGAGGCAGAGACAGATTTGACGGTTGCAGAGGCTATGCGTCAGAAGCATAAATTGGCCTTAGGAGTTGTACTTTACTGTACTTTTTAACTATTAGGTAATATTCTTGTGTATCTCTACTTTTTCTTAACTAGTATTACTTATTTTTCTACCCATCAAAAGTAACTCAATCTCTGCAGGTGAGGTACTTTATTTACCCATACTTGAGTCATTTCCTAGTGCGACTTCTACTTGACTAAGGCTACGTTCACACTGCAGGCCTAGAAGCTCAATTCCTGATTTTTTTGTGAAATCTGATTTTTTTTGCGTTGCCGATCACATTTCCAGATATATGCGAATTCTATGTGATCTCCTGTGTAAACTGCATTCATACAGCTTAAGTGTCCCGCATGCACAGTAAAGGACGCAATGACGTCACAGGCTAGCGTGCTTCGTGTTTACGGAGGTAAACATGGATGGTAGTGATGGAACGCATCTAGCAATCTTTCCAAACCTTAAAATCTCAATCTTTTCAAGATGGTTAAACATAAATACTGCTCTCTGCATCATCGTCCGCCATGGTTGTTGTTTTTCTTGCCATTTCTTCATAGCAAGACGTAGAATAGTGACCTTTTAGGGGTAATGATGGCTTCCAGGTCGGATGAATGCGACATGGCCTTTCAGACGCAGGTCGCATTTGAAAAGCTCAGATTCGTATCGGATTCAGGACCACATAGCCAAGTGACCTGGGTCGCATTCGACAAAATCGGATCTGTGTTGTTCAGACTGCCATGAAAAGATCAGATCCAGGTTGCATGAGGGCAAAAAAATCGGATTTGGATCACCTCAGGCTGCAGTGTGAATGTAGCCTAAAACTTTTGGGTACTCCGCCCACCTCTGGTTTATAAAAATAGTTTTTCAACATTCCAATACAGATGGTGTTTTCAGGGTTATTTATTTTCCATAAAGTCTTTAATGTGAGTCAAAAAAAATTTTTTTTGTTTTTATCTTTTCTGACCTGATAATCTTCCATAAAAGTTAATTTGTGGAGAATCTAGAGATTTCTGCAGCTACTCTAGAGCCGCTATAAGTCTTGGAAGCATCTTCTCCATTTATAGGTGTCCTTCCTTGGATTTTGATTTTACTGACATGATCCTGTAGGTTTGAGGTAATGTTAAACTTTTGCCATTCTCTGATGATGGGTATGGCATTGTTTTATGCTTTGAACGCCTCCACAGCTTTGGCTGCTCATACTGTGCTTCAAGGACATGATCTTCAAAATTCCAGATAAGGACACTAAATTGCAAGTCCATTTTTTATTTTTTATTTTATTTTTTTTTGCAATAAGTGGGGGTGTTGCAGGTGATCTACAAATAGAGCTGAGTAGAGTAACCAAAAAAAGTACTTAATTAAAAGTAACACTACTTTATAATATGTTTACTTAAAAAGTAAAAAGTAAAATGTAAAGAAATCACTCACGTAAGGGTAAAAAAGAACAGTAGTTGGTAAAAATGCTACTCAAGTATTGAGTAACTGATCTACTTTCTACCCATTAACACAGCGACAGATTTAATATTTTTCAGTATAACTTACAAAATCAGTATTACAGTATGTAGAATATGTTTAATTACTATGTGCTGTTTACTGTTATATCACTCAAACTCAGCTGATCAAAAAACTCTTTTATCCAATAAGCATTGAGTAAAAAATAAAAAAAAGCACGACTCTTAATGGTGCATAATTTTTTTAAAACAATATTGTTTTTACAAATTTCTGGCCTCTGGGAGGAGAGGTAGAAAGATTAGTAATATCTCATCTTATGTTGACTCAGGTAAATGTAGAAAATATAATATCATAAAACTACTCCTAAAAGTACTTTTTATGAGTAAATGTAACTAGTTACTACCCACCTCTATCTGCGAAGGCGTAAAACCTTTGCAGTGTTTGCTTCAGACCCATTGAAACATAGATAAGGCTCTAATCCATTTAGCTGTAGATAATGACAAAAAATATTTATTAGGGTAATATTTTTTATACTATATAAAGTTTATTTTAAAATATACTACAAACAAAATTAAATGTCACGATTCTGCCATTAGTGGAATTTTTGGTTCTGGGAAAACAATAGGTTTCTTTTAATCATCTGATAGGGAGCAGGTGTGGATAGAAGCAACTAGATAGAAGCTCCCAGTGTGTTTTTTTCTCCAACACTGTTTAAATTTGATCACTGCTGTGTTTTAATAAATGGAAATATCATGAAAGATGTACAAAATGAAATTTTGTTTTGTGTAGACTCTGTGTATACAAAAAGAGTAAAAGTTCTCTAAGTCTTGCGTTTTTATTTACACTTAGTTACCATCTTTTTATGTCATTCTGTGTTTTCTTGGTCATTGTTTTATTTTCCATTTTGTGTCATTCTTGTTGTTTTCTACTTATATTTAATCAGTGTTATATTTTTTTGAGTTACTCTCTGTCCCCTTTGTGCTATCCTCCTTTCCCCTGGCTCCCCTCTAGTTGCTTCTATCCACACCTGCTCCCTATTAGCTAATTAGCCCGTTCTTTGTTCTGTCTCAGATATATTTCCTATACCTCCTGTACATTTCCTAACGGCTCATTCCTCTCTACATTACTTCCTTCCTCTGGCTTGTTTTCCCTCTAGTGTCTCCTAGTTTTTGATTCCTGGGTTTCTTGTTAATCCGTTCTGGATTATAGGTTCTGTATTTTTGTTCCTCAATAAAAAATTACAGCCTATCCTGGCCTCTCTGGCTCCACATCTGGATCCTCAATAGATATCCATTAATCCTGACAGTAAAAAATGCAATGATGCAAAAAAACTAAATATCTAAAAGTTCATTAAATTATCAAAACACGAGAAAGCTGTCTATGTTGTTGTCTTTCATTTTTTGTTAAGTCAGGGAGGAAAAAAATCCCTTTTTCGCAGCATAAGAATTGAGAATCCCCCCGTTTTATATTATATTTTTTTTAGGGGGGGCGCTAATGACAACTGATATTTTTGAAGAGTTCATATTTGAGTCAGTTTACACCTGACTTTCAGAGAACTAAATAAACTGCAGTCACAGTTACGTTTCAGATTTAGAGAATTGCTCGCCTTGTGGTTAAAATGTTTACATTCGCATATCCCCATCCATAAATTAACCTGGTTTGGTTATTAGAATATGGTCTACATACTGATGAAGGGACATGTGCCAATAAAGAAAAAAAAAAGATCTACACATACACTCTGCTGATTCTCGAATGTGCATCGATTATGCACCTAAATATTTGCTCTGCACATGCAAAGATGTTTGCAAATGTTTCAACACACGCAAACTTTCTAAAGATTAGAAATTTGGATTCCTAATGATCTAGAGCAGGCAGATCCCCAGAGTCGGCCCTTGATGGCTGCTGTCCTGCAGGTTTTAGAGGTGCTTCTCCTCCAGCACAGCTGATTTAAATTGATAGTTGATTAAAAGGCTTTTGCTGAACTGCAATCATCAGAATCAGCTGTGCTGAAGCAGAGAAACGTCTAAAGCCTGCAGGACAGCGGCCCTCCAGGACAGACTTTGGAGATGCCTGATCTAGAGCTACTATTTTGCAATTACTATTGCAATATCACTGTCGATCATTAACAAACAAAAATGCAGAATTTGATAGCTTATTTTAAATAATATCTTTAAAGCAGATTAAATTAAATTAAATTCAGTTTATTTCTATAGCGCCAATTCACAACACGTCATCTCAAGGCACTTTTTACAGTTCAACCAGAACATCCAGTCAGATTGATTCAAAGTTTTCTATCTAAGGAAAACCAGCTGATTGCATCGACTCATTGACTCTTCAGCAATCCCTCACACTAAGCATGCTTGTAGCGACAGTGGAGAGGAAAAACTCCCTTTGAACAGGAAGAAACCTCCAGCAGAACCAGGCTCAGTGTGAGCGGCCATCTGCTGAGGCCCACTGGTGTTCAAGGAGACAGAAGCAGACATAGAAAAAGAAGCATAGATACAAAAGGCAGCTGCAAAAGGCGGCCCCGTCCAGGAAACACACAGCCAGGCCGACGAGCACCGAGCCGGCTCCCATGCCATCCCATGATTCAAACAATACATCATGAAAAATATCTTCATTATTAAAAAATGTCCATCTTCTTGTTTTCCTCTCCAACAATTGGCCACTTTAAGTTCATATATTACCAAAAAAAACAATATACAGCATCAATGTTTGTGGCTTTAATGATATAATATGTGAAAATATTTGACCTTACTATGACATTATGACATTCTGTTTATCTACTGTGCATGTATGCAAGTTATAAACTCTCGTCTTAAGCAGGTAGTAAAAAAGCAAAATGGACTCTCATGGAAATAAGAAATGCTGAATGATCATTGAGGCAGTTTCCTAGCTGACATGTTCCTATGCTAACAGCTCCATTGGCCAGAATCTGGACGTTTAGCCCTGGGGCAGAGGCTTCGACCATAACATATCAGTCTACAGTGTCACCCCTCCATTGTCTGGCAGCCGGCTCAGACATGAGCAAGGTCAGAGTTCACTCCTGTATCGCTTACACGTGTGCTAAGAAATCACATCTAAACATGACCCAAGGCCCCGAGGCTTAAACAAAGAGGGGATACAACACAGTTTCCAACACCCATTGTGCCCGAGTGTGGCGATAATTCCTTATGAAAAAGTTAGACCCGGGAAATAATGACATGAAGTCATCAATCAAAGGCTAACAAAGCTAAGGCCAAAGCACTCCAAGGAAATCTGTGAGAACAAACCTTTAAGTCTCTTATCAGCTGATGGAGGAAATTACACGGCTGCAACCCTGAAACATTTAATTAGCAATTTATGTACAATCATGCTGTATCGCATCTCTTCCTCCACTTCTCTGCAGTCGCTCTCAATGCTTGCAGCAATTTGCTGTTACTGAACACTCCTCAGCTCTTTTGTTTCTGTTGGTATCTGCCTTCTGTCTCTGTCTCAACTCTCAGCAACAGTTCCTGTGTCAGATATCCTTATTTCCGTGATACAACAGAATTCATAACAAATGCAACAACTGAGGGCACCTAGCAAATTAACCTCAAAGAAGTGAGAGATTTGGAAGATTTTTCCAAAGGGAAGATCCTTTCCCCTGCGATCACAATCTGAGCTGTGTGTTCATTGTGTGTGCGGCTGCTAAATTTGTCTTGGTGCAGGGTCACCTTGAGCATTGCGGTGCACATGGCATGAGGGTCCCGTCGCTGTTTCTGGCGCGCTTCGCTGAGTACTTCCTCAAGCGCGACACTCCCACTCCAGCAGGGATTTACACACACCAAACTCGGATCTCCCTTTTGGCCTCCATTGCTAACCATTAGTGGTGGATTAGGAGAGGTAAACGGAAGAGGAACAGCCTCAGGGCCCAGCTATCGGGTGCCTCTAATATCTGATTTTCTCACATGACCATCCAGAGTACGAAACTCAGTTAGGACATGAAACTGCTCATATTTTTTGTCCCTATTTCGACTCATTTCCCCCTTAAAAACAAAAAATAATAATGGATGATTTTTATGTTTCGTTGCGTGAGTCTTTACCTCCCAGGCTGAGGATGAATAGGTTTACTTTTCTACAAAGACAGGGTTGGATTTGGCGATACAGACTTTCCTTCCAAGTTCAATTCAATTAATAAATTAACAATCTATTAATAAATAACGGTATAAATTTAAACAGTGTGCTGATTTAAAATTATAATAAAGACATAGAACTAAGATGAAAATCTATTTTTATAAACCTTTCATTAAACTGCAGCCATTTAAAGAAACAAGGCTGTTAAAAATGTGTCAAAGACCATAAATATAAGTTTAAAATAACAGCTGGTCAATTTTTGGAGCCTTGATTGAAATGTCTACTTAATTCTGATTGGTTTTTGGAAAAACAGAAAGTGGCCATTAAAGTTTCTTTTTCTTATAGATAAATACATCCTTTTCCT
>NW_015150506.1:1370139-1374140 GCF_000732505.1 Cyprinodon variegatus
CTTAGAGGAACAGCCAAGGACCCATCAATGAAAGTAGGGAAACTTGAACGGCTACTGCTGGTTCTTGACTGCATGTAATCCAAGCCATGACTGTTTCTGAAAGTGGTACGCAGTGTTGAAACTTATTAGCTGACTATCATTCCTGTCAGGGCTCCAGTCTGTTTGTCTGTTTTTGTGTTTGTCTCCCTTCCACCAGCAGGAGGCGCCTGGTTCCGGTCTGCCTCCTCACACACCTGCTGACGGTTACCTCGTTAACGGAGTGTTCTTAAGCTGCTGACTGCCACTACCTCGACGCCAGAGTGTTTGCCAGTTTTGGGTACTCTAGCCAAGCTGAGTTTTTGCTGAGTAAGACTGAGTTCTTGTCCCCCTGAGTTTAACTCTGTTTTTGTCTTTGCCTCTCAGCAGGAAGTCATCCTGCAAACTGGACCTTTTCGGACCTCCTCTCCCAGGAGGGATCTACTGAGCCTTAAACTGAGCCGGGGATTCAAACAGGAGGTTAGGATCCAGTCTCCTTGAGAGGACGTTGAATTTACTCTCTGAGCAAGGGAATCACCTGCACCACGACCCGTTCAAGTACAGCAGGAAATCTGAGTGGCAATCAGCGTCTCCGTTCACCTACACCGTCCGAGTTCTGGGTAAACCCTGTTCCGCCCTCCGCCGAATCAGACATACACTGGAAAACCAACACACAGATTGGAGTCAAAGATTCTTCACTTCTCTGAAAAAGTGAGTCAACATCCAGATCCTCTTCTTCAAATCAACGAATGAAATTTCCCACTGAGCCTGAACTAATAGTCTGTCTTCCCCTCACCTTCCAGTTCCGGCTGAGCAGAGTTCAGAGCAACACTGCACCGTGCTTACTCTCTTCAATAAAACCTGTTAAACCTTTCCCCTGGTCTCTCTGAATTGGTTTCTCTGCATGTGGGTCCGAGCTGTAGATAAAATCATGCCTTTATAATTGTTAGCATGCTACCAAGTAGCCACAGTAGCAGGTTTTAAAGGCAAATTCTCAATCCGGAAATGGACGGGAGCAGATTAGGAATGAAAAAGAAAAACAAAGATTACTTTTTTATCATGTTGAGAGGAAAGACATTTTCTAAGACAAAAAGTTATTAAATCAGCTTCAGGCTTTGACTCTAATCAAAAATCAGGGTCCAGAAGCAAAGCTGTCACTCAACCATCTTCACAGACGCTGTCACATTGTGACCACATAAGGAGCCTGCAGGCCACGAAACCAGGGGCCACTGAGGTGTAACCAAGTGAATCAGGACGTTAGCTTCTATTTGTCAGGAAGACAAAGGCCTGAATTTCACACTGAAGTCACAGTTGCATGGAGAAGAAAGCCGGACCCCGCCAGGTAAATAGGATGTCATTGTGCCACAACAAAAGCATAGTCTTAACCCTGTGACCTCATCAGCTTTGGGGAATGCTTCTCTATTCACAGGCAGTCATCAGAGGAGGGAGCCTCGCTCTTTTCATGACACTGCCCACACACCACAGGTATTAGTTCCCTCAGGTCATCCTGTTGCACTTACAGAAGAGGATACAAGCATTGCAACCTGTGAGGACATGAGCATTTAATCCAATGGTTTAATGAAAGAACGCAAGGGAATATCTTTAGAAGAAAGTATGGCAGAAGTATCATTTCATCTTAGCTTTCCTTGTCCTACATCTAAGACGTCATTCCGCTTGAAAAATAGGTTTTATAAGTAATTTGAGCTACACCTTTGTTTTTTTCTTCCTTTACTGCCTTGCATTTCCTTCAAAGCTGGCCTAGAATGACTCTCAGAAATGCAGTATCACTTGTTCTCTGATCAAGCCAATCTGACTGCTGTAGCAGACGGAAAGCTTTGAAACCAGCGGCAACTCAAGCTTACAATCTAAAAGGCTCCCTTTCTTTTTTTTCCCGTTTTTTTTTTTTTTTTGCTCCATACAGCCTGCAGCCAAATGGCACTTGTGTTCTGACACGCCACATAAACACACACAAAGGAAGTTATTAGCGTAGATGCAAATCAAATTACTTGCAGTGTAAACTGCTATTCCTCCCCGCGCTTGGGCCTGTAATTACTCTCGCTTATAGGACTATAATGAATGCTAATCACACACCACTGCACGGCCATCAGCTAACACTTGTGTGAGGTTGGGTGATTCTCCCTTAAGTTAAAAAGTTGAGAAGCCCATCTTCGTCCGTCTAGCTTCCCACCGGCTCCTGTGTCAGTAATATTCAGTAATTTAGACCTCTGATATATTTAAACAGCAAATTGTGTCAATATTAAAGGACATAATGGAATGCAATCAAGCATATCGTACAATTTTGCATTTAAAACGGGATTACACATTCAGTTAGACAAAGACTGATTGTGGAAATTACAAGTTGCATATATCCTGGGAACATGGATGTGCCTTTGTTCGTAACTTCTAGAGCCAATTTTGTTCCTTAATTGGTGCAAGCAAAGACTACAATTAGTAAATTTGTAAAAAAAAAAAAAAAAAAGGTACATTTTGAGAGTAACCTTATTGTTTTCTCAGATTTTTTTAAACATTTATTGTTTTCAAATTGACAGAGATGGCAAAAGTACTCACTTTCCGTACTTGAGTAAAAGTACAGATACTTGTGTTAAAAAATACTCTGGTAAAAGTGGAAGTACTGATTAAACTTCTTTACTCAAGTAAAAGTAACAAAGTACAGGCTTGTAAATTTACTTAAAGTATAAAAGTAAAAGTAGAAACCACTTTTTTCATGCCGTTGCCTACATTTTAAATGGATGTCTGCCAATAGGACTAGATCTCCGTTGTGTTCATTTTCAATCATCTCGTCGTCCATGCTACTATGCTAACGCCACCGCCACCAAGCTGCAATGATTTGCCGCGAATGAATACCGCCGAATCTGTCGATTCATCTTGTAGTGGTGCGTCAAATGCAACGTAGATTCCCATCCAATTAGATTGAATTTGGTATTGATGACGTGAAAAATAATAACGGTAACTCCATTGAAATGATTCAAAACTAAAGTAACGAGCCAATTTTTTAAAATGTAAGGAGTAGAAAGTACAGATATTTGTGTAAAAATGTAAGGAGTAGAAGTAAAAAGTCGCCATAAAAATAAGTAGTAAAGTAAAGTAAAAATATAAGAAAAATCTACTTGAGTACAGTAACAAAGTATTTGTACTTCATTACTTCCCATCTCTGCAAATTGAGTATTAGATATTGCATCCTCTTCTAGAGGTGGGCTTTCCCTGACAGTGGGAAATCATGTTGTTGATTAGGTCTCCATGGACCTAATCAACAACATGATTTATTTTTTTATATATATAATGTTTTCTGTTAGAGTGTCTTACACAAACAACTATAAAACAAAAAGTACGAGTCGTCGTGGAGAATAATCCCTTTCTCAATGGAAAGCTCAAACGATCTCTTGGGGAAAGTGGATCCAAACCTCCTGTTTGTAACCCCTGCTCAGCTTAAGCTCAGTTGATCCTTCCAGGGAGTGAAGGTCCGAGAGATCCAGTCAGCAGGACAACTTCCCTAAACTGGCAAACTCTCTGGCCTCGAGGTAGTGGAAGTCAGCAGCTTAAAAACACTTCGTTTAACGAGGAAACCATCAGCAGGTGTGAGAGGAGGCGGACCGGAACCAGGCGCCTCCTGGTGGAGGAAGCGAGACAAACACAGAAACACAAAAACAGGAGTCCTGACAGTAGAGAGCTTCTGATGGTTTTTTTTGGGAGACTTTGTGACCCCAAGATTCCACTCTTTGTCGCAATTCTGTGACAGTAAGCCTGGGAATTTTTTTTTACTTCTCTTATCATCCTCCTTACTGTGCGTTGTAGCAAGATAAACTTGGGACCTCTTCCAGCCTTGTTTGTAACTGTTCCAGTTGTTTTAAACTTCTTAATGATTCCTCTGACTGTAGATAAAGGCAAGTTAAGGCAAGTGGCTATTTTCTTGTAACCATTCCCTGACTTATGAAGGTCGATGTACATCTGCCTTACTTGAATTGTGT
>NW_015150506.1:1374350-1377352 GCF_000732505.1 Cyprinodon variegatus
AAGTCCTCGACCGCATCTTAAACAGGGGGGGCCAATAATTGTGGAGGGCACTGTATTTGGCAGAAGGGAGGTTTGTCCAAATCTAAAGTATTTTCTTATGATACTATACTTTATGTTATTTACTCTTACAACATTCTTTTGATTATATATCTTCTGCTGATGCTAATACAGGAAGAGACAACAGGAACAAAGTGGAGTTTGTGACAGAAAAAAAAAAACAACATAACAAACTTGTCCACCTTTAGCATACATTAGCAGCATGCTATCCTGGCATCGTTAACTTAAAATAAACCAGGTTTTAAAAACTAGCCTACTTGTAAAAAATTCACTGTCGTAAAGGGGAACTTTTCCATCTTTAATGTGGTACTTCAATCAGTTTTCAAAGTAATTACAATTCATAATTATCATGAGCTATCCTAAAAACAGAGATAATTATTTTGGCTACATCTTTAGAAAATGTTATTGCAGGGCTTAAGTGTAGCAGGATGCATTGCGTGTGAGTGCAATCCCTGATGTTGCACATTAGAAGTTATTTATAGACTTTACAGAGACATCACAGAGAATAGCGGTGCTGTGAAAACACCTAATGTTCCCACTCACTCTGGAAGACATGTCGCCCATGGCAAGGGAAAGTCCAGATATGTCCCGACAGGCTCCGCTGGAAAGGGATACTGTGAGCTGTTCACAACTTACAGTAAAAGAATTGGCAGCAGGTTGAGGGAAAATGTGTTCATAAACTGCAGCTCAAGATCATGGAGGTTCCTTCTGCCCTGCATGTGCCGACCGTTAGATGGAATAAACTTTGACAATCAACTGATGACAACTGTTGCCAGTCCATCAGGGGCTAACACTGATACAAAACAAATAGGAATACACTCTCTCTCACCCATGAGAAATTAAGAGACACTAATTCATACCAGGGAGGAAGAATTTTTAATTTTGCGTCTCTGCAGTCTTGCCAATGGCCTTGGGGGGGCGCTAAACATGGATAAAGTTACAGCTCAAAGTGCTCCTGGTGGCTAAAAGCTATATGGTGTTGCTTTAAACATATTTCTTTTGCTTGTTTGCTGTTTTATCTTCTATTTTCATTAATTGTTTTCTGTGCTTGCTCAACCTTTTGTTTAGTTTCTCTGTTCTTTGTTTTAGATCAGAAGTTTGGAATTGATCTTCAAAGAATCCAAATAAAATACCAATAACAATGCTAATGCAAAAACTGGGATTCTATAAAAGATTGATAAGATTGAAAGATAAGATGTGCAAACAAGTTTCAAATGCAAACTGGTACTGATGCTAATAATGCTTGGAAATAACAACAATGATCATATATACTAAATAGAAATTTTATTAAAAGGGTCAATATCAAGTTTTTATTTTTTCATTTATTTTTTTATTTTAGTAAGTTCTAAATTTTTTTAGCTTTTTTTGTAGCTTTTCAACCTCAAACCTCATTGTGGCACTGATACCTGGTCTGATTACTTATTTCACAAACCTGTTTAGCTCCGCCCAGTTCTCATAATTTGCTTATCTGATCCACCTGTACTTGTCTCTATTTAACCAGCCTTCCCACCAGTCATCAGTACCAGATTATTTGGAGCCGTTGGTGAGACATATTCTAGCGTTCCTGTATTCGGATTGCCAGATCCTGGCCAGTTCTGCCTCCTGAACTCTGAGCCTGCCTGTTCCCGTCTGATCTGTTTGTCTGACCTGTCCTCTGATTCCTGTTGGATCTCATCCTTTTTGTGTACCGAACCTGGAACTGTTACCTGACTATGTTCTGGATTCTCCCCCGGCACCTCATCGGATCTCTGACCTCCTGGCTCTAACAACCAAGCATGTCACCAACATTGGCTTTGCCCTCTGGACTATCCAGCCTACATTCGTCTGCTCGGTTCTGATCTCCTGCATATTCTTTGACCATTGATACATCAGCGTCTGGGAGTCTCTGTGCGGCTACTGCAGCGCCGCGTTGGCACCCGGGCGGCTGACACAAGCATCTACCTCTGGACTCAGACTGAACTACAAGACACGGTCAGTGAGTCACACATTCGTTATCGATGACGCCTCTTACTCTGATTCCATTTGCAATAAATGTTTGGAGAAATCTGTTTTCCTGCTTTAAATACTAGATCTTTCAGTGGTGAGGCTGACATTACTTTTAACATCCTCTGAGGGAAATTTGGTTTGCAGGAGGGCAAAAACATGGGGGAAAAAACCATAGGAAGACAATCACATAATTTCACAAACAACACGTAAACAAACAACATCAAACCATGACTGACAACTGAGGGCAGGACCAGTATTACACATCACAACTTTTCACTTTTTACAGTTCAAGTTTAGTTGTGCGATGGTGTGATGGAAAAGTCTTAAGCCTGTCTAATGCCGGCAAAAATCCGAAGCCAAACTCTTCCTATGCCAAATTCCATCAACACCTCCAAGGTCTTATAATGATGCCACAAGTCAGTCAAATTATTATCCAAACATCGTACAGCGGTCATCTGGAAGTTAAAGAGACAAAAATAAAAGTAGAGAGATTTTCCCTTAATTTCAGACCCATGAAGGAATAGCATACAGCTGCTGTTAGCTGCTATCGATTTAGAAAATCACCCAACAAATTTAGATCAGCAAACATGTTGCTACCATTTGTCAAAACAATAAAAAAAAATATTTTTAAATTAAAACAAATCTGAGTCAAACAGAGAGAACATTCATAAAATCAATGAATAAAAAACACAATTTCATTTAAAGCAACTTTTAAATTTAAAGACAACTTTTTATTTCTTAATAATGAATATTCAGAAATAAATGACTTTATGGAAACCTTAAGGAAAAACATATTAAATCTTATTAAACTGGGACCAGTTCACAGAAGAAGAAGTAATTTCCATACTATGTTCTCGCAGACAACCCTGAAAACAAGTTTCCATCTGTTTATCAAACAATAGAATGATATGAATATTGAACAGAAGTGCTTTACAAATGTTTATACGTTGAAAAAGTTG
>NW_015150506.1:1378131-1380202 GCF_000732505.1 Cyprinodon variegatus
AGGCGCCTCCTGGTGGAGGAAGGGAGACAAACACAGAAACACAAAAACAGGAGTCCTGACAAAATTTAACAAATGTCTGAACAAATAAATAATCCTAAACTTCTTTGTGCATTCTTTGGAAATGAAACTATTTGTAATATTTGATAAGCTTATTTAAAATGCGTTCTATAGTTTTAATAGTTTTGTTGTAGTTATTTTTTTCCCAGAAACATTAAAAGTGACCCTTAGATCCCCATCATCAGCCTGGAAAACAGAAATCTTCTAATTAGAATTGACCAGAGATGATGCTTCTGTACTGGTGGTATGAGTTTGAGAGAACTGGGAGCTTTCCAGTCTGGTGTTGCTAACAGCAGATGGTGGATCCTGCTGAACGTCGGAGTCTGCCTCCCTTTCTGCTTAGACCTTAATAACATGGTGTCGCTTCTGTCGGCATGCCATTCCTGAACATTGCATGATGTATCGACATTCCACAATTTGAGAGCTGTTTTTCCAGCCTTTGCTGTTCATCCACATTTCTTTTAAAGGAGCGCTCACCCTTTTATTTTCTTCTTTTTTAGGGCAATTCTCCAAACAGACAATCTGTTGCAACTAATGTTTCATGGCCCGGTCCAAAACATTTCTGTCTGAAAGCAAACCAGGCCCAATAAGGGTGTTTTTTGTTTTTTATATGGAGTGCATTTTGTCCCATTATTGGTGCAAGCAATTAAAAACATTTTAATTCAAAACAAAAAAACAAAAACGCAATACATAAATGAAAACAAAAATGTTTTTGAGAGTAACTTTGCTTTTTTCTCAGATAATTTTTTTCTATATTTTTCCATATTTATTTTTTCATACTTTCATTTTGACAAACTTTATTTTTACTGATTTTATATTTAAAAAATTAGATCTTTAGATTTTCAGTCCTTTTTTTTTTTTTTAACAGATGTTACTTTTTTAGATTAAGTTTTTATGAATTGTGTTCTTTTGCAGCTGTTTTACTGATCATTATTTTCATTTCAAGCCAAATACTAACGTTCCCTCTTGACGAAAACGTTCAATAAAAAGAAGTTGCAGCTAACCTTCATGCAGACCAATGGAAAGGCTTCTTTGCTTCTCACTCCAGACAAAAACTCGCCCTCAGGAATGAAGAGAATAAGAGCTTGAAAGATGCTAATTAAAAAGAGTGCAATTTGTAAAACTAAATGTGTAAAAGAGAAGTTTGAAAAAAATAATAAAAAGCTAAAATTTACTAAAAAGAATAAAAAAAAAATAAAATGTGACAATATAAAATGAAAAAAGAATCTTTAAATATGAAAACTAAATTTGAAAATAATAATTTTTGAAAAGATAAATTCTGAGAAAACAGTAAAGTTACTCTCAAACTCTGCTTAATTCAAAAGTTTTTTTTCAAAAGCTTATATGGTTTTATTTTTTCATTTTTATTTCTATTTGCAACCTGTTCTTTGCTTGCAACCATATTGGAACAAAATGAATTGGCGGAACACGTACTTGATCTTTATTCACTTAGAAAATCCAAAGAAAACTTCCAGCATGATTTACCAGATTTGAACAGTCAAATGATCGATGATTAAATATTAGTAGAGCTAAATTAAAGCAGCTTTTTTAAATGTACCAACAAATTTCCTAAAAGCTTTTTCTACTTCTATTTTTTCTATCTTCCATTTTGTTTGGAAAATAATGTTGTCCCTACTGTGCTCCTTTACTCTGCTTCACAGCAACATCTAGTCCCTAAAAGTTCTCACAACAAAACACCAAAGTACTTCCATGACATACGTCAATAGTGACCCCGTCTGTTGCTGGAATCATTTTCCGGACTAAAAGGCGAACTTCACTATAAGATACACCCTCATAGTAAAAAGAAAAATGGAAATGTACAGAAAGTATTTTTTTTCCAAACTTTTACTTTCGGAAAAATCTACAGAAAAGCCCAAGGCACTTTTGTATGAACCGTATTATTATAAATGCAAGGAAAAAATAGCGGCTTAAAGTCCAGAAAATGCAGTAATGTGTAAATCTGTTGCTCCGGTCGAGAAAAACATATTTGATGTGAAATCAACTGTAGCATTTA
>NW_015150506.1:1381367-1387607 GCF_000732505.1 Cyprinodon variegatus
GCCAGACCGAACTTCCCGACCTCAAACCTTGTGGGCGGGACTAAGTTCGGAATGGCACCCAGGCTAATAAATAATGACCCATCGATCATTCATTGCTGACCGGACTTTTCCTTTAAGTGACTTTCTAAGGGAGGTATCACTAATGAAACAACCTTTGATCTTAAAAGGTCTTTAAGTTTGTAAATATAAATATAAGAAAACAAAAAAGAAACTTTTCCTTACAATTAACAGGGATATTTCTTCTTTTATTTTCCTAAAAAAAAAGAGAGAGAGAGAGAGAGAGAAAGTAGGAAGTTGGAAACCTGTTTTGGTCAGGTCAGTCATTGTTATATTTTCACTTCCCTGCAGATTCTCAATGCTCTAAGAGCAACACTGGAGTTTTTGCAGTAGTGATAAAGTTTTGAATGTTATGAGCAACAAAAAATCCTTTTTCCTCAATCAATTTTCTCCTGGTTTTAAGATGTATAGAAATGTAAAGGTGAAGTTTTGGGTTTGTTGTACAGGTTATTAGCAGGGTAAGGCCTTAGAGCCTGGTTCTCTCTGTAGTTCTCTCTCACTCTAACCTTAAAAAAAGTCTCATTAAAGTTTTCCCAGTATAAAACAATCAAGTTGAATCATCGTTATCTAAATGTTTTGTGGTCTGAATGGACTAGACTAGAACCTGGCCAGCCAGACTAATTTAATATGAACATAGTCTTGAAAATAGCGGGTTCAACTGAAATTCGAGGGCGGGACTAACAGATTCAAGGGAAACAGGTTTGAACCAATCGGATGAAGGTGACCCAAACATATTTTTTAAGTTAAAGCTTTAACAGCAGCCAGTTGCTGAAGCATTGCAGGTATATCAACCTTAATATTTAAAGGCATCATTTAAACATTGATCCATTGCAGCTGTAATCTTAGTAGATATGGTAACAGAGAAGCACTCTTGTATTATTGGAAAGTAAAATAAAGATAAACCGGATCTAAAACTTGTGTCAAAGCTTTTTAAATACAACATGTTGCTTGTGGCCTTATATTAGTGTAAATGTATAGCGCTGCAGACCGTCCTGCTTTTAAAACAAATACTTAAGTTTGGGATAAAACGGCTGTCAATAAAAATGGAAAATTGGAAGTTAGTGTATGTGAAAAAATTAAGGTTTGAATTTGCTTCTTGTTGTTAAATTGAAATATCAAATACATTTTTTGTGTGTTTTGTTTTAGTGTGGTTGTGTAGATGAGTAGCCAGGTAGAGTAGCAGGAACACAACTATTTTGTTGCTGTCAAAGGATACATTTTTGAACTGCAGCAGACAAAGGTTCTGCAGTAAATCTTACATCAAACAACATCCTGTAAAGTTGAGTCGCTGCTTAAATGGCTGCCGACAAAGAAGCTGCTTCTCCGAAAAAGGAATGGAAGATTGTCTCAAATGAAAGACACCCTATTGAAATCCCATTGAACTTTTTTCGTTGTGAACCCCCCCTCCCCCACAAAAAAAATAGAGAAAAGAGTGCAGCAGTAAAGGTCAGCGTAAACTCAGATCAGAGAACCTTGAAACATGCTACAAAGATAAAGGGCCCGCAGAGAAATATCAATTACACCTTGACATTTTCCTGAGAGACAAAAGAGGCTTGTATAGGACCCAACTATAGGATGGTGCTGGGACGCCACGGCCTCCAGACGTCCCCAGCACAGTCCAATTTAATCCTACTGGTTTATTCTTTTTAGAGATTAGAAACAGTAGCTGTGTCTAACGTAGCAGAATGAGTCACAATCAGTGTTAGATTTCATATACTGGTAAAGTCAAACAAATAAAAAAGGATGCTTGATTTGAAGGTTTGTCTGTTGTACTTTATTTTTATTGCAACATTGGGACATGCCTGTTCACTTCCAATAGATTCAATGAAGAAAACATAAAAATGTAAAGAAACAAACTTCTGAAAGTGCTTTAAATGTGAAAATAATACATACCTTTCAATAAATGAGAACGTTTTTTAAATTAATTTTCATGTGAATGTGCTTTACTGGAGGCATCCATGTTTGTCAAAGAACACTACTGCCACCTACTGGTTAGTGACATTGTCACGGTGCGGTATCGGCTGTTGATCAAGTCCCAGTGCTGTATCTGGTGTTTGTCACAACGCGCTATTATCCAAGTCATCTTGAAAACATTCTTCTTCCAAATGTTGGCTACATATTACGGGTTTTTTCTCTGGCCAGAAGTTCGATGGCAAATCCTCCCTCTTCAAGTTGGCGATCCAACGACCAACCCGTCCGTGGAGGATCAGGAATCAGAAAGGTGGAATAACTCTTTTTTTCACTTTTCCCCAATGTATTCCAGCATTCAGCTGCCATGCACGTGGGCATTGTCAGTTTCACTATAGCTCTGGTGAATTTCAATGGTGAAGTCCTCTGGAAATCTTCAATAATTGTTGTTGATTGCAGATGTGTCTAGTAGTTCCCATTGATTTAGCTTGGAAAGCGGGGAGAATGGCGCTAGGCTTACCGCACCGTGACGTCACTGCTGGAAGATGGCAGGAGGGAGGGGCTACTATATTTGGGCAGAAATGGCCGCTCCCAGACTCAGTGATCGCAACAAAAACTATTGTTGTTTTTTTTAACTGATCAACACTAAATTCATTAAATCACTGCAAACACATTAGTTTTAGGTATAAATAAGGATCCATTGATCGTTCCTTGCAGACCAGAGTTTTCCTTTAAACAGATATATCTAATCCCAGACCCAGCTTGTTTAATCAAACATCCTCCCATCAACACAATATTATAATTATGTTAAAAAAAAAAAAAACTTCCAGAATTGTCCGTTTCCATTTAACCAGGTAAGTGACCTGCTAGAATTAGCAGAGCTATCATGCAACTCATTGAAAGACTTTTAAAATACAATTTCATCTCAAGAGTGTTATTGGAGGTCAGGACAAGACCTTATTACTTATGTAACATTCAAAAAGATGTATATTTGATGGTAAAAACGAAGGTCAATGTAATAAAAAGAATCGACTGCTTGCCCCGATTAACAAAAATAACAAAAGTGCTTCTATAAGAAATTTGTGAAAAGAACTCACAGAGTAAAAGAAAAACTTTTTTATTGTGACAACATAACCTTAGAGGCATTAATGCTGATATTGCCACTTACATTTTTTGCAGTTTTTTAACTTGGCTTATTAACTTTATAAATTAACTTTTTAGCTTTCTCATTTAGCCGTTTACATTTTTTTCTTAACTTCTCTCAACTTTATTCAGCTTAATTTACAGTAGGTAATAAATCATTCATCTAACTGGTCAAATGCCATGATAACATGTAAAGCAAAGTAGAAGAACCTTTGCTGAATGTCTACATATAAATCTTGTGCTTTTAAACCTCACTGAGGGATGGAGGATGGGAGTCTATTTGTAAGGATGATCAAGTGATCAAAACGATAACTTGCTCTATAAAGGATTAACAACCGAGATGCAACATCTGAGTCAATGATGGTCCAACATGACCATTTATAGTTTCTGTGTTAAGTTTTTGTTAACCTTACCAGTTGCCGTGGGGCCGGTGCCTGTATCCAAAAGTCTACGGGCAACAGGTGGGTTCCACCCGCCAGGTCACCAGTCTTTCACAGGGCACCACAGAGACATACAAAGACACGCAACATGCACACACTCACACCTAAGGAGAACTTAGAGAAGCCAATTAACCTAACAGTCTAGTTTTTGGACTGTGGGAGGAAGCTGGAGTACCTGGAGAGAACCCACGCATCATCAGGGAGAACTTGCAAACTGCATGCAGAAAGATGCAAACCCGGAACCTTCTTGCTGCAAGGCCACATTGCTACCCCCTGCTCAACCGTTCAGCCCCGCTTTGACATACCAGTCATCCCATTTTATGAATTTCAGTATATTGTTTATAAAACAAGAAACAAGAATATTAAAACCAATCCACTGGACTTTGTTTACTAGTTGGAAGACGTTTCTCTTCCCATCCAGGAAGCTTTTTCAGTTAAAAAATGTCAGAAATAGAGTTGAGTTCCAAGTTTTTAAGAGTGGACCAACAAAGACTTGTTTTTGTTTTAAAACGTGGAAATTGAAACGGATGAACATGTCCACCCATTTGGAAAGGGGTTGTTTTGGTTCTTTGTTAGCGTGCAATGCCCTAACCTGACTCCGCCAGATGGATTTGCTCCGCATATCCATCTGGAAACCTTCCGTTGAAGTACTTTTGGGAAGGGGCGAAAATACTGGTTAGCTGATTGGCCTATGTTGGTGATAGACGGGCCAAATAAACCAATCAGATCAACGAAGCATATGACGTACTAACAGAGCGACGACGAGGAGGAGCCAATTGATAGATCAAACTCTTGCCGAAACCAGTCGGGTGAAGAGCAAAAACACCTTTTCCTCTGAGAAAAGCCTCCAGAGCAGTGTTTTGCTCTTCTTTCAGTGAAGAAATACTCTGTAATTCCGATAAAACTTGCTCGATAGCCACGCTAACGCTAGTTTCATCGGCTGAAGCCGCCATGTTCTTTAGACTGAACTGTCACGCTTCTCGTTGCGTCACACCTCAACCCGCCTCAAAGCCAACGCTGATTGGACGTTCGTTTGGTGAACGGCTCAAATTTTCTTTAACGGAGAGTCTCCAGACTGATCTGCAAGTGAAACCTTGAAAGCTTGCGAGATCAGGATGGTCTCACGAGGCTAGCAATGTCCCATACCTGTCTATGTCTCAGAAAGGGGGGTCATTAAAGAGGATTGTTGGCCTGGCTGAATAGGTGAGGTCCTATACTCTCCTGTACAGGAGCTGAGGCTGCGATGATACCTGGAAGGGATAAACTAAATTGCTGCATTGTAGGGTTTTGAAAGCACAATGCTATTTCTGACATTTTGAATGAAAACAACTTCCTGGATGGGAAGCAAAACATCTTCAAACTTGGAAACAAAGTCCAGTGGATTGTTGTTAAGTTTTTCTTCTTTTTTGGAATGGCTACGACCTGGATGACTGAGAATCTTCACCAGCATTGTTTATAGAAGAATGCGCTTTAATTTTAATCTACTGGATGACTTTATCCAATAATGTCGGCTTCTTTTCCTGACAGAAATCTGATTACATCCATTTTTAAATTCAGAATCTTTACTTATATCTTCCTTTTTGCTGGTAGCTGGCTGCTAAAGACAACATTAAGTAGTCCAGAAGTAAATAATATGAAAAAGAGCACCATTTCTGCAGCAGTGAGGTTGGTCTGTTTCCTCCCTCTGTTGGATGGATCTGGTTGCATGTGGAGCTTCAGACTCGGCGGTGGACGTATTAGCCGGGCAGCTTTCACAGCTAACAAGCTTTTAAACTGTATTTGAATCTTTGTGTCTTTGCTGGTTATGTTCACTTGTTCACGGCTTTCATTTGGATTTTTGTTCCACCGGTTTTAATCCTGAGTTAACCGGCGCTGTACTCCATGTATTTCTCACTTATCTGTTTTCAGTATTCATGGCGCTCTTTCACTTCGTTCTGACAGCCCAGATTTGTTCAGCTTTATTCAAAGGAGGCGACTTGTTTACTGTTCCCTCAAGCTTGAACAGCAACGTATTTCATTTCCATTACATCAGAAAAGTGTACTGTACTTTCAGGAGGCATTGAGAATCAGATTCTCTAACTGTACTCACGCACATGCACAAGAGGATACAGGAAAAATTATTTATTTTACACTTATCATGAAACATCTGTTCTTTTTTTTTACTTCTTTTTTATCCAATAAGTTGAAACAAGGTGAATTAAAGCATCCGTCTTGTACGTCATGTTCTGAGAGTCGTACCTTATTCAACAATATGTTAAATGGAGCTTTAGTACAAGGCTGAAATCTCATTCATCTGCTGCTCTGCGCTGCCTTCTGCATTTGCTGGGATAATTAGTTGGCATAATCAACTCTGTACAGCTTTGTGTTGATAACCGTGTCAAACGGTGCATATCGTATTCTTTTGCAATGGGCAAATTAAAAGTGAAAAGGACACGTCTCATTCTGTAAAGCTATACAGTAAACCAACAGATTTGGGTCTTGATTTTCCTATTTTGTAAATAATATAAAAGCTTTATGATAAATCCAGGAATATTAAAGGACTGTAATAAAAAGCCACTGTAATTATGGAGCTGCAAACAAGCACTATTGTAAAGCAGTGAAAGCCGGTCATTGGGTTTCATGAATGGCTGTTTATTCTGACACTGAATGAGGTTTAGCAGCCTATGAACAAACTGAAGTAACTTATTAGCCT
>NW_015150506.1:1389547-1391458 GCF_000732505.1 Cyprinodon variegatus
GGATGGATGGATGGATGGATGGATGGATGGATGGCTGGTTGGATGGATGGATGGATGGATGGATGGGTGGATGGATGGATGGATGGATGGATGGATGGATGGATGGATGGATGGATGGATGGATGGATGGATGGATGGAAGCATTTTAAGGTGCCTTTATTTCTGCTCCTGCAATCTGAACAATCTATGAAACAGGTTATAATGTTACCTAACTTTTCACTACACCAGAGTTATGTCACATTCTGTTTTCAAGCATTACTAAACACTTAGCAATTCTCTCTTAAGGTCAACTTTATTTTTGCACATGGGTGTTCCCTGCTTGGTGTGTGCAAATGGAAAAGTATTATCACCTTTTCGTAGCTTGCAAACGTATTTACAGCCTATTAACTTTTTAATTTATTTTTTTCACATGATATTTTAACCATAACATACCACTTAATATATTTTAATTGGAATTTTTTCTCAAGTGGTAAAAGAAATGTATGTATTATTGTTAACTGAAGGTAACATACTGCATGTTATTTTTGTGTTTGAAAATAAGAAAAAACAAACATGAAAAATGTGCTTTGCAGGCTCCTAAACACTGATACGCCTAAAAATCCAACTGTAAATAGAAGTTCCCTAATTAGTAAATAAAGTAAACCACTTTGTCTTTATTTCAGAGTAAATCACTGTACAAATCCACTTTTCTAAAAAGATTTTATCCAATATCCGTGTTTAAGATTTACTCCCATATTCTGCTGGCCTAAATAAAGGAATCCTTATCTATTTTTTCTTGATAATGAAAACATGAAACACAAAGAAAAATCTCTGATTATCGTTGCCTACTGGTCTGATTAATAATAATAATAGCAGCTGATAACTGTTGGGTGTAGCTCATCCAGTGTAGGCAAAAAAAAAATAAATAAAACTCTGCTGGAGGTTCAGCCTAGTTGCTGGACATCACTGTCCTTTTCTAACAAATTATTAAAATACACTTTATTGTAGGAATGAATTAACTTACCTGTTCAACAAAAGCCTGTAAACTGAACCGGACCTTCCTGTTAAAGACAGCGCCACTCCGTTGGTGTTTCTTTCCTCTGTGGTCCTACGTGGCGAATGTAAACCTTTTAAAAACAGTTTTCAGGATCGTCTCACGTGTAATTCAGCTTTTACAGCATTAAGCCGTGACAAAATCATGCCAGAGAAGGCAGAGAGGAGGCAGATCAGATGTGAGCAATAAAAACAAACAAAGAACAATGATGGCTGCAACCATCGATGGAACTCATAATAACGACTTGTTATAAACATGCAGACGTGTAGCATCCGTGCTGCCTTTCATGATAATTGCGTTGAGTTGGACATAACGTCTTGTTCTTTGCATTCTGGTCTTTTTTTTCAACATTTTATTGAGAATTATGATCTGTGAAGCAAATCTAGCCGACACCCAGGTTCTCTTCTAGAAATAAAATTACACTGGACTGATCATTTTCTGAAATGGAGGAGACCTGTGCTGATGTAAAACCAGAGGTGGCTGGAGTGCTCTGATATTTGACTTAATTAAGGACGGCACAACATAAACTGAAGTGAAAGTAGAAAGCAGCCACTCTGTATGAGAGTTAAAGAACTTATGGGGACATCCTTCTGGCCCCAAGAACATCACTTATCCATGTGTCAATATAACATCCACAGGATGGCACAACCAAAGGTTTCCCAGGACAACATTACCCAGACATGATGTTGCCTCCTATGGTTTGTTATCTTCCAGTAGTTTTTTTTATGGCATATTTTCTCCAGGTGAAAAGAGACACACCCAGGCATCCATGTAGTTTAAAGGAAAACTTTCATCAGACCAGACAACCTTCATCCTCTGACATGGGAGCTGGATCGGAGCTCGTCTTCCTGGCTGTGTGTTTCCTTTTGTATCTATGC
>NW_015150506.1:1392964-1397529 GCF_000732505.1 Cyprinodon variegatus
TGTTGGGTGATGTTGACGGATGAATACAGCTCTAATGCAAAGCATCTATGAGCTCATTTAGCGTACGCTGCAAAAGCTGATCTGAAAAAAGGTAGAACTTATTAAAATAAATGTATTTGGCTTAATTTGAGTAGAGAAATAAGATCATCTGTAAATGTTTTTAGTATAAAATAAACATTAAATAAGAATTAGATATCCTGCACTTAAAATAAAATGCCTTTTTATTGTTTTAACTTAAATTTCTTATTCTATAGATAAATTGTCTTACCTGCACACTTTCTTTAAGGAGAAATTACTAATTATTGTCATCAGTGTTATCCGCCTCCCCTTTTATCCATCCATCCATCCATCCATCCATCCATCCATCCATCCATCCATCCATCCATCCATCCATCCATCCATCCATTATGTTCATGAGCTGTGGATCATTCATGAAAGAACGAGATCCTGGATACTGAGGAGCTCAGTCAGAGTAGAGCCGCTGCTCCTCCACATCGAGAGGAGCCAGTTGAGGTGGCTGGGGCATCTGGTTAGGATGCCTCCTGGACGTCTCCCTGGTGAGGTGTTCCAGGCACGTCCCACCGGGGGGAGGCCCAGAGGGAGACCCAGGACACGCTGGAGGGACTATGTTTCTCGGCTGGCCTGGGAGCGCCTTGGGATTCACCTGGAGGAGCTGTCCCTGGTGGCTGGGGAGAGGGACGTCTGAGCCTCCCTACTGAACACTGCAGGGTTTTACTTTTTCTTCCCGTCAGCATGGTATCCCAGATTCAGATGTCTTTGTATTGAAGGTTAAGCAAAAATTAAACCTTGAAGACTCTTTATCAGCCTCACCTGGACCACCTGATGATGCAACTCGCTCAAGCTTTATCCAATGGACGATGGACCACACCCTCTCCGCGGCCAGTCGTCATTCAGGACGCTCCTCATTAAGACGAAGACCTTCAGCGCATCAGCCCAACTTTGACCCACCTCCACCCCAAACCTCGTAGACCATTCTTAGGATTACTCCACCACCAGAGTCCGGGTCCCGGGTGAAAGACTTCTCTAATCTTCTTCCTAAGCTAGTCATCCAAGCTAATATCGACTTACAGCCTCATGTCTTCTGCAGGGATCTGAGCGCCAAATAACTTGTTTCATTCATGTCAATAAAATATTTCTAATCACTTCTTTTCTCCATGTGAGTTTCTCCAGGTTGAATTTATATTGGAAGATGCTTTTTTTGTTGTTATTTTCTATGCAGATCATTTTTCAGCTACATACTTTTATGCAACTTAGACTAAGATAAAATATTAGTTTCTCCACCAAATATCCCTCCTAGAAACAGATTAATTTGAAGGTAATCATAAGTGTGAAAACTGCTGTTATCTTTCTGGTATTGCCTTGAATGCTAACGGCGCCATCGGGCTCAGAAGTCATCCTTGTAATAAATATTCATTTACCTTTCAGGGTCTTTGTCATTCCGACTACCTTCCATCAGCCTCGACCTGCTGCGCCATGAGAAACACACGCTGGAGATAAATTAGGAAAAATAATCGAGGTAAATATTTAAATGTGGAAGACAAAGAGTAAAGGAGGGGGGGTATTTTGGAGATCAAAGGCTCCTCTATCTGTTTAGCTTGTAAACAGTGCGTGCCCTCAGTGAGGAGAAGAGCCCCTTTTCTTAATGATTCCATGGAAGATTGCCACATCGACAAGAATCCTGTAATAAATGGAATTAACAAACATTTCTGTAGGGTCTGTTCAAAGGGAAAGAGAGCCCAATTTTGCTTCTCTTCAGATAAGTGGTCCATACATCCCCTGCTCCTTTCTGATTAGTCTAATCCAGAGAGAAGTGCATGCGGGGTTTTGATTGAGTCAGCCGTCGAGGACCCCGGAGGGAACCCTCCCGATAAGTGCCTTTACCTTTCACCTCCAGAACCCCACGCACGTCATTTCACTGTATCCCACTCCCTCTAATCTCATTTGTCCCAGGAAGACATGCTCAGGCACATGAAGCTCCTGATTAACGTCCTATTTACCAAGGGATTCCATTGGCTCGGACTGCCCTCAGCCTGGGCTGCTGGAGGCGCAGCATCAAACGGGAACCTGTGTGTGTTTCTACATTCAAGGTTTCCTTTACTTACCTGAACAAGGGCAGGAATGGTCCTTATTTTAGAGCAAAGACAGGCCTGCAACAAGGCTTCTTTAGTCAAACAGATCAAAGTTTAAACAGCATAAAGCTCTACAACAGGGGGGAGGCAATGTCGGTCCTCCATGCCACTGTCCTGCAGCTTTTACATGCATCCCTGCTCCAACACACCTGAAACAAAAGGCCTAATTACCGCCTTGGTATGTGGGAAAGTTTAGCCGAGGTCTGCCGTTTAACCATTTATTATTTTCACCCCTACTGTACAATCTCTCCAAAGTAAAACTTTGAAATGAGCATTTATGATTGATGAAAAAGAAATCCACATAACGATGTCCACTGATATCTGATATGTTGGAAAGGTCGTTTGATTTCGATCCCATTGCCTGAAAAGAGTCTATTTTCTGACATATTTATTTGGGTTAAATAAATAAAAAGAATTGGTAAACATTTTGGAGCATTTACTCTGAAAATGCATTTTTCATCCTAAAAATAAAATTACTTTCCAATCCTCCGGGTTTAGTTTCTGCTATTTGAACTCCAACCAGTTCAGAATTACCCTGTAAACACACCGCTGTACCAAACACGACACGTTTGCCAATGTGATTACATTCGTCTCTCAGTTCAACACTCAGCAGCAGTCTGTGTCTGCTGCTGGATGTACAGCAGAGGAACCTTTTTTCTTTTTTTGGTGGAGATGATCTGAAAGGATTGTTTGGGTTAAAGAAGCAAAGACACGATTAAAAAGGAGAGCTGATGCAGCAGGTAGTCTGATGATTACCGAGCATTCACCGTTAAGTTAATACACGACGAGCACGACATCCACGATGGGCCCAAAAAATGTCAATTTAGGAAAAGGACGACTTTGTTGAGTACCTAGAGAGAGATAACTGAATTCCTCCTCAAAATATTCCATTTTTTTATGGGAAAAAATGGAAACAACTGATCACTCACTGCAAAAACAATATAGAAATAAGTAAAAAAAAAAATGCATTTACTCTTAATTTAAGCAGGTAAATAATAATTGGATAATATGCCTTTGAAATAAGACAAAGCAATTGTTTTTTTATTATTATTATTTTAAATGTAAATAGTTTTGTTCCAGTGGCAAAGTGTCTCATTTTCCTCCTAAATTCAAGAAAAATTTTTTACTTATTTTAAGAAAAATTACTTATTTAGATTATTTTTTGCAGTGCTGAAACCAAAATAGGAGTCATGCTGTAAAGTGACAAAGCTACAATAAATGGTTCCTAATCTGTCATTAGAAATACAGCAGGACTCAGTTCTGTGTGTGAAGGTGAATCAAATCAGAAAGAATAAAAAAAATCCTCAAAGTGCGTCCAGCTTCAAAAATCACGCACTTATCATCTTTATTGCTTTTATTTTATTATTGATTTAAAAAGGTTGGAAAGGTTGTGATCAGTAGCTTCATCGTTAATCAATCTTAATAAACTTTTGATGAAAAGGTGTCAAGAAAATATTAGTCACAGCTGATGCATGAAAGCTTCAGAGAAATGAAGGAATGTTGTTCATAATCTGGACGCTTTCCGTCTTCCAGGATTACAACATAAAGAAAGGTCAGCAGAGATTAAAGGAAAGGGAATTCTGAAAAGTATTTCAATATTTTGATCTGGCACATACTTTAAGCCTTTTTTAAATTAAATAAAATCTCTAAAACAGATAAAAAAAACAATAAAAAACACTGATATTATTGAAATAATCTGCCTTTTCTATGTGCATCTATATGTTGTTGCTGAATGTTAACCTGATGAAAAGTTGAATGATATTTTGACAAAGTCAGACACCAGAGCTAAAAAAAAACAAAAAAACTGGCCTTTTGATGCTTCTCCCTTTTAAAATCCCCTTTCTCTAACACACTGATAAAATTATTGGGTAATCTAAATGCTGTAGCTAATTATTTCAGAAAAATAATTCAATATAGGATGGATTTATTCCCTTTTGAAAAAGAGTGATTGTAAAAAAAAATCAGGTGATTCTATTTTGATGCATGAAATGATTGGAGGGGGGGGGGTGCAGATGTTTGCAGATGAAGCATCACATCTGATGCCCTCTGATTGCCCCAAAATATAAATGAAATCAGATCATTTTCCTTTTTTTTCTGCATCAGCAGGAGAAATAAAGACTCTGAATCATATTTTCTCATCCGATGCGGAGCTTTAAACAACTGCGGCATTATTCCCTCTGCTTTTCCACTCAATCTGTTTTATTTTATTTCTTTATCAGCATCATTTCCTTCAAATGAGAATTCAGGGACCCCCAAAAATCCCCCCCCACACCGCCCTGTCTTCAAACAACACTGTACGGTTTTACTTTTCCTTCCTTCCCGTCAAAATGGTATCCCAGATTCAATTTTAGATAGAGCGGGATTTAGGCCATGATGATTTTTTTTTTTTTTTTTTTTTTTAAAAAAAAAAAAAAA
>NW_015150506.1:1397539-1416962 GCF_000732505.1 Cyprinodon variegatus
GACAATATTTAATATGCTGAAATGAGACCCCCCCCTCCCTCCTTTCCTTATATATTGGGACTAATCTGGCGCTGAAACTCTGCCAACATCATCTCCCTTGTTAAAAAAAAAACTTTGATTTAGAGGAAAATCTCTCATCAAGTTTGTTCCCTGTTTTGATTTCAGGAGCTTAAATTAAAGCACAATGATGGAAATTAATTAAACACGCCCTACCTCCCACAGTCTCCATTTTATTCCATCTGATTCTTTCTTTTTTTAAGTTAAGTGTGTAAAAAAGAAATAAAGAAGAAGTCAAAGCGGGCACCTTCCTCTGCCCCCCTCCCTCGTTGACTTTTATCGCTAAATGAAGCATATAAATGACCTGAAAGCGGCGGCTGTCGCGTTAAATGAAATAAAATAAAGAACAATTATCCTCTCCTTTTTCTCTCCTCTCTGATCTGACGCTGAAAAGGAGTCCTGCAGAGATAAGGAGGATTGAATTCTCTCTGTTGTGCGGCAATAAAAACGTCGGGGGAAAAAAAGGGGGGGGTAAAAAGAAGGAGAGATTTAAATGCACCCCCCCCCCCCCCCCCCCCCCCTGCTATAATTTCAAATCATAATTTCCCTCCCATTATATTCCTCTCCGATGCCGTTTTTCTTTTTTATCTGTATTTATTGCAGGGAGTTGTAACCGCAGTCAAATTCCCGTGACTAAGTTGGATAATTACAGGTGTGGTGAGTGAATCTGAGAGCTGAAACAAAAGCGTTTTTTCTCCTCTAGATTTGACCGACTGCGCGGCTCCAGCTCTGGAAGTAATTATTCTGAGCTGAATTAGGATGCTTCAGGGGGCTGATGTAAAACTTGGGTTCAATGAGGTATCATCCTAATTTACAGCTGCAGATAAGGCTCGAGTCTGTCACAGGAAAAGAGAAAAAACTACCCCCCCCTTACCACCATACTCCCACCGCCTCCCTCCCCAGGACTGGATTGCACCCCGGGCAGAACGGGGGCCGCTCTGCCATATGTTCTTGGCAGATAAGTAAATAATTTGAATGTGCCATGTTTCCTTCTTTTAATTAATGCCCACACTATGAATGTGAGCCAACTACATGGAAAAAGCTCAACTGTCATCTGAATTTCAACAAAAGAATAAAACATCAACAACAAGATGCGGGTTCGATTCCCGCTCATGTCCTGCATGTCGGCCGCAACGGAAGCGGACTAGTGGGCATTCAGTCTGCAGGCTGGATTATTTAGCAATGGATGCATGATGCTTTTAAAGAAACTAAAAAAAAAAAAACCTCCCATCGCTTTCAGCTTGTGCTAAATAGTTAAAGGTATAATTAAGCGGCTCCTAGAAGTGATTAAGCAGTCAAACGGGTCGGACGGGGCGGAATCCCTCCAGGGGAAGGCCTCTTGTTGTGAACTGTCAAACATCAAAACATAAAAAAGAAAGAAAGGAAAACCGGTTGATCTCAGGCGGTGTCACAGAAAATAGCTTCACCGTCTGCAGAGCGCAACACGCCCGGAGCCGCTGCTGCTGCAGCAGCATCAATCATCATCACTGAGAAAAAAATAAAATAAAGAAGCAGGTAAAAGCGGAAGACTTTAGGTGCTGCTGAGAAAATAATCCGAGGAGGAAACAAGAGAAAACCAAATAAAAAAAGGGATTAATTTTAAGATTATTGTTCATTTTGGGAGGTGGTTCATATCCGGGATTAAATCCAGTTCATTATAGGCGAGATTCTAACAATATGGTTAGATTTTATTCAGGAAATCAAATTAAACTCCTTGTGTTGATCGTTTAAAATGGATATAATTTTATAGCTTTTTATGGATAAATACAGCAATTAAATGAAAGTTTAGAGCCGTAATTAGGTTTAATTTTAGCTAAAATTAAGATACAGTCTGGAAAAACTTCTTTTTATTCTATTTTTTTTAATAATTGTTTCATCTTAAAAATTATTTGTGTTGTTTCTTTTAACATAATTTGATAAACTGGATTATATTATAATTAGTTAGACTTTATAGAATTAGTTTCTGTTTTTTTCCTTTTTGTTGTTTTGCTTTTCAACTTAAAAAATTTAAACTTAGAAATCCATTAATGAAAAATCCCATCCAAGTTAAAATAAATGCAAAAATTAATCCAGATTTAATTGTGTATCATGAAAAAAACAATATATTATATTATAAAATCACATTTTTAGATTTTTTTTATTCCGATCTATTATTTTTTTAGCTGCTTAAACAGCAAATATCATATTAATATCTACAGATGCAGGGAATTGATCTGGTTGAAGACAGATTGTCTTTATTCAAAAAGTCTTTGCTCAGCACTTGAACAAAGAGCAGGAGGTATCAACCTACCATACAGGATCCTTTCCATAACATGACAGCTTTAAAGTACCATCTCAGATAGAAAATACACATAGAACTCCTTGAATTCAATTTGAAGATATCCTTAAAAATTAAAAGAATTCAAAAAAAAAATGAACTAAAGAATAAAAACTGAAATGATGATAGGGACTATATTATCACTGAACCACATGGAAAAATGTAAAAACCAAATATTTTGCTTTGCCCTCTTTTTTTTTTAGCTTAAATAGACGGTCTACTTTTATGCTTTTTTTCTTTTTTTTTTATTACTTTTGATTAATATAAACAATTAAACCCGTATAAAAAGCAGCCTATGAGTCTGAATGTTGATCATATCTTCAGATTCACATCCTAAAATTGCAAAAAGAAAGAAAAAAAGTAGACTTATTCTGCAAACGCAGGTATTTGCTCTGTAATTGTCAAAGCCAAATTTTTCTCCCCTTTCCAAATAAAACGTGTAGCCTACATCAGAATCATCAACACAAATCAGCATATCATTGAAATGTACATAATAAATAAAGTTAAAGGCCTCCATTTTTTTTTTTCTGGTTGCCATAAAAGTTATAACATTTACATTTCTTACAGTTCACTGCGCTCCGTCCTTCACATCCAACTGCAGCTCCTTTGCTTCTCAGGAACTTGTTGGATTTAAAGTTTTTCATCTTTTCGTCCCTTCAGATAACACCGATCATGCCTTCTAACGGGCCGCGCTGTTTTATTTACATGCATCTCTGTATTCAAATGACTTTAAAAACAGGGTGAGAGTCTTTAAGGTGGGGGGGTTACATGGCAGTGGCGTGTGCGGATGAGTAGGGGTCTATCCCAGTCTTGGTCATACCTGGAAACAGTATGTAAGCCACGGGGGGCTGTAAACTTGACGCCGACCAGGCCGTGCAGTTGCACGGCACGACGTAGCCCGGGTTCGTTGGCGACGGGTGGGTGTGGGTGTGCTGGCTGGGGCACCCGAGGGTCCCGAACGCGCCGTTCTGGTATCCCAGCGAGGAGGCGTAGGGCAAAGTGCTGGTGCTCAACGTGTGGGGCATCTCCTGGGTCATCTTCTGGATGGCGCTGGAGCTGAACTGGCTCGGGTCGAGGAAAGAGTAGGGGGCGGAGGTGGGGGGCAGGAACGCCCGGGCTTTCTCCGAGGAGCCCAGGAGGGAGTCAGCGGCCGACACGGGCAGTCCCTTCAGGTGGTCGGTGTCTCCCAGGTAAGGCAGGGGGAAGACGTAGCGGTCCTTCTTCAGCAGGTTTTTGGGTTTGCGCCTGGGTCGGTACTTGTAGTCTGGATGCTCCTTCATGTGTTGCGCCCTCAGCCTCTTGGCCTCATCGATGTACGGTCTCTTCTCAGACTCGGACAGCAGCTTCCACTCCGCGCCCAGCCTTTTGCTGATCTCTGAGTTGTGCATCTTGGGGTTCTCCTGAGCCATTTTCCTCCGCTGGCCCCTGGACCAGACCATGAACGCGTTCATGGGTCTCTTGATGTGATCAGCGGGCTTCGACATCTTCAAACTTCACCTGTTTGGGTTATTTATTTATTTTATTTTATCCCAAGCGGTAACGACAAGGAAAAAGTTCTATCGGAAGGAAGGGAAGCTATTCACCTGCGTAAATGCCAAGTATCGGTCATGCCAGGATGTTCAGCGCCTGGGAAAATCAAAAACGAACCGGAGAGGAAAAGTAAAGAAAGATCCAGCGCCCGTTCAGTTCTTCCCGAAGTGAAACACTGAAGCGCGATCTCTGCAGTCCGCTTAAAACTCTGTCAGACCTGCGGCATGGAGGAAAACCAAAACACGCATGCAAGATGCGCGCAGGTTGAAAAAATCCACCAAGGTGAAAGCGACGCTCCGCATTCGGTTTGCAGGGGTCATCAAAAAAGTCTCCAGCCTTATTATTATTATCAGGATTAATAATAACATATACTTTTTTTTCCGTCTCCTCCTCTGTCACGACTTTCTCTCTCTCTGTGAGGTTCGTCGTCAAGCACCTGGCTTGGAAATGAGCGGAAGAGCGTGAATACGAGCCAAAAGCGGTGAAGTTCAAAGGCTGGGCTGGTTTGGTTTCTGCACGCAATCTGACATAATCTGCAGGGCGTTCACTCACCAACCTGGGCGCCCAATCAGCACAGAGACCGGCTCTCAGGATACCTTCAGGAAAGAAAGAGAGGAAAAATATAGGCTATGTACATTACAACATAAACAAAGAGACGGTGGCAGCAAAAAGGTGGGAGCAGGGGTGTGTAGGTGGGATGGGGGGGTTAACGAGATTCCTCCTTGTTTCCAGCTTCTGACAACAAGCAGCAGCTTCCAGCATCTTTCCAACTTAAACTTCAGTGCAGGTGATGGGACTCAGGCAGGAAAAGTATCTTAACATTATTTTGTCCCAATCTATACTGACATACAGGAAGACTTTTTATATCTAAACTTAATAATTGGATTTTATTTTTGTGATTGTATCTGACTCTGAGTTTGATTTAAGGAGAATTAAAGATTCTAAGGAATTTGGATTCATGTTTTTACTGAAATCTAAGACCTGTTTGTCATGTTAAATGACTTCATATTAACTGAAAAAATATAAAAAGAAATACAAGAGTAATAAAAGAAAGGAAAAACATTAAATAATCATAATTTTACTATACATTTAGGGCACTTATGAAATTAGATATAACCTCTGGAATGAGGCACTCAATCTAAAATTTAAAGGAAAAAATCTTAAATTAAAGAAAATTAAAGGCAAAAAATATGACTTTAGGAATTGCATAGCTATTATGTGTATCTACTTTAAAAAAAAGCCTTTTTTCTAATTATAAGGTGCACCAAACGAAGCGCGTGCGTGTTTTCTGGTCCTGACATTGACGCACGCGCCCCGTTTCGCGTGTCGTCATTGGGAAAGTGGCGGTACCACAAAGCACCCGAAAATGTGACGTCAAAAAACCCCAGAAGGAGGACTCCTGTGTTTTTTGTTCATGTCCCATTTTGACAGGGTGGTTTTAAAGAGGCACGCGGGGCGGGGCGGGGCGCGAGGGGTTATTTTACACATGCTAATTTTTAAACCATGGTTGTTCCTAATGGCCGCGGGCTTCTGTGGGCCTGTGTGATCTAGGATTCCACCCCCCATAAAAAAAACAACTATTAGAAATGCTATTAAAAGGAAATGCTTCTACTTATTGATGATTTAACTGCTAATGCAAATTAGCTTTTATGTTGTCTCATGCTATTGATATAAATTATATCAGAAACACATTGAGAAGTGTCCCTTTTTTCTTCTTCCATTGCACTATAAAAAATATTTCCATGGGTGTGAATATTAGCAGCTGAAATTATTTGATTTCAATCAAACATCAATGTGACTCTGATGGTGAACTTTAGTCAAGTTCTGAGAAAAGCAGCCATTTTCTTTTACAGACATCCTGCCTAAACAGTTTTTTGCAACAATATTCTGCTATTATTAAATATTCTTAATTTAGGAAATATTAGTAAACTTCTGAGTTTAGCATTAGCATGTTGCTAAACACTTAATGCATACATGAGAGCAAGCTGAAGTATTTTTTTTCCTGCAAAGAGCCACCTTAGCTGCTGAAAAAAGCCACATGGCATCTTTATAATTTAAATAGTTAATGCTTCATGTGTCTTTTTCCTTAATCATAAATAAAATTACATATTTTAAGCTACTTTAGGCATACAACAGACTATATAAGCAAAACAAGTATATTAATAATCAATAACTTAAGTTCTTTTTTTTAAATCAGAAATGCTGGTTAAAATGTGTGAAGATGTTGGATTTATTTTATTGGTTATTAAGCTATTTTATCCCTGTATTTTTTAAATATTCTTTCAAAATCACATATTTTTTTAATTTATCTTGCACCAAATATGTTTCCCTATTTCATTTTTTTTTTTATTTTACTTTCTTCTGTCATTCCCATTATTCCCATATTTTACCTTCATGTGTCTCTTTCTCACGCCCTCTCCATCGCTTCCTTTCTCTCTCCTTCTGCTTCACGTCATTTCAGATGCGCATGCGTCACCCGGCAGCTGCTTAAAAGATTTCCATCATATTTGTTGTGAAGGGGAGAAAAAAAAAAAAGGTCTAAACGTAAAAAGAAAAACAAGCATAAACGATCCTCCTCATCCAGAGTCAGAGCAATCATCTGAGCAATTTTTATTTTTTATTTTTGGGCCAGAAACAAATGAAATATCTGCTCCAGTCCTACCAATCGGCTGTCTCTATGTTCATCTGCTACCGTGAGGTTGTATATATATATATATATATGCAGCATGTGTTTTGCAGTGTATATTGTGAGTCGCCTTGAAGTTTTAAATGGTGTTATGCTATCTTACGCAGACATGTGGCGTTCGGGTTTGTGCATAGACCCACACCGGCTTATAGACTTCATTTGAGATGGGTGAGTCAGATAACGGGGAATTATTTTAGGGGGGGTTCAGCCTCCCACTCACGGGAGGGGAGGGATGGGGGGGCAGTCAGCTATGTTTCTTATTCAAACACTGATTGTCTCATAAACGCGCGCCTGAAAGTTCCCTCGACAATTTAACGGGGGTAATGAGAAATGCAATAGGTTTTGATTTTCGTGGAGGAGCGAAGTGATTATTGGTTCCTGCATTTTCTCTTCGGCCGGTTCAGCGCAGCTCGGCCATGTTCGGCAATAAATACGCCGGGAAATGGAATAAATGATGCTGCGTCAACGTTGAAAAAACAACAAAAAAATCCATCTCAGGGTTCAAACTTGAGGTCATTATAAAATGTCAACATTTGTTCATAGTTACACATTTTTAGAAAATACATAAAAAAGTCAGGATTAGTTTTTTTTTCTATAAGTTTAAGGCTTTATAACTAGAGTCATAAGATCTGTAATAGATATTAAACTGATAAACAGCCAATTTAAAGCGCGCGGGACAAATGGAAAACGTGCACGCGCATAAAAAAACAAAAAACAAAAAAACAGATTATCTCCGGACTCGTGTCTCCATCCATTTAGTGAGGGGGGAGCGGCCTGACCCCATAGAGCCTGTTAGTCCGCTGGGGGCCCCGCGGAGCTCCGAGGTAAGCTCCATCCGCTGTAGCTGTCCATGGTGCTGAAGCACCGTGGACAGCAGTAAGAGGGTTTCTTCCCCGCGATACTGCCTCGACCCCCCCACCGCCACTATATAGATATCTATATATAGATCTATATATATATATAGATCTATATATATATAGATCTATATATATATATGTGTGTGTGTATACATGTTGAAATTTCAGCGTGTTTCACTGGACTTTCATCCTTTTTAGCAGTTCTCCGTGACAAACATAAAATGAAATGTCATGAACTGACACAGCTTGACTGATCTACAGCTTTACAATTTTTAGCAGAATGCACAGTGTTATATTTTTGTTAAAAATCAAAAATTAGGCGGAACTGACAGGGTGTCAGCGTGCAATGTTTAGTGAAATTATTCACACAACTTAAAGGAGAATTCCGGTTTTTAACACTTTTAGCCCATTTTCTGTAGTGTCCAGGATGAAATCGAATGATCGACACCAAAATTTTGACAATTGGTCCTGTCTCTGCTATTTGGCTCATGCAGAATCACCCCCTGGCTGCTTCAGAATGGCTTCCATAGTGCATGTCCGATAATGTCCTTAAAACAACCTTAAACGTTCTTTTTTTAAAATATGCTACTCACCGGGTCGTCAGCGCTGTTCAATGACGTTCCAAAAAAAGTTTCGTGAAGAAAAACCGTTCCTGTAGTGTTTTATTTAGCATTTTGTAAATCCCATTGAGTTCTGTTGGAATAGTCAATATTCCGCTGCCACCGGAAACGGAAATGGGGCCTGTTTACACAGTTGTAGTCTTTTCGCTTCACTCTGTGTACTCCGACGTCGAGGTGCTAACGTCTCTGTTAAACACTTTAAAAAACTCTGAAAATGGAATACGAAAGGTGGATTCTTGAGGAGGACATATTGGACTTTGAGTTTGACGGTAGAGGATACCGTCGCCAACTAGTGGTCTGGAGTGTGCAACGCTTCAGATTCGAATGGGAAGCGGAAGTTTATAAGCGGTTGTGATGTATCGGAAAAAATAGTTCTGGGATTTACAAAATGCTAAATAAAACAAGACAGGAACGTTTTTTCTTCACAAAACTTTTTTTGGAACGTCATTGAACAGCGCTGACGACCCGGTGAGTAGCATATTTTAAAAAAAGAACGTTTAAGGTTGTTTTAAGGACATTATCGGACATGCACTATGGAAGCCATTCTGAAGCAGCCAGGGGGGGATTCTGCATGAGCCAAATAGCAGAGACAGGACCAATTGTCAAAATGTTGGTGTCGATCATTCGATTTCATCCTGGACACTACAGAAAATGGGCTAAAAGTGTTAAAAACCGGAATTCTCCTTTAATGTACTTATGTGAAAGAACACACATCTCTAGTGATTCCCAGTTTCTTGTTTTTTTTGTCCAGCTAGGTGCGATTATCTATTTTTAAATCTTTTCACAGTCTCTGTGCTGCTTTAGGTCTAAAGACGTAATTACGTATTTGTATCTTTCTTCCCATCAGCTTTCACATCCCTGCTGAATAAAACGATTTACACAGCATGATGCTGCCACCACCATGTTTCATGGTGTTCATTGCACAGAGGTAAAAGGTTTTAGTTCTATAAAACCTGCATCACATGGTTCATAGAAAGGTTTTAATATGAATCCTTTATGGGGGTTTTTTTTAACCACAACTTTCCTGTTTTGTCCTTTCGGTGGCAACCAGATTTAGATAAATAATAATTATACAGTTGATATTCTTCAAGCTCATGTGTGTATTTCCATAGCTCTTTCATAGCTACCAAAGGCCACTGTTTGTTATAAAGACAACCTTTTAATGGGGGCAAAGAACAAGAAAAATTACACACACAAAGGCCAGGTTTCAGATTCCTGATCTAACAGATAAAACTTGTGATCCTTTTTTAATACACCTGGAACTTAAAGCTGACTATACTTAAATTGTAAATTGTAAATATGAAATATTAGTCCAAGTCAGTGCAAATCATAAGAAATAGATTTAGTAGTACACTGCAAAAATGGATCTAAAAGAGCAAAGATCACAACATCGCCATATTTGCCCTTAAATTAAGCAGGTAGATAAAACGATCTGCCAATAAACTGACTTTTTTTCATAAAGTTCATCTTTCATTAAGTCCAGTCCTGTACCCTCACTCAGAAATCCTCTATAATTGTGACAAACTAGAATATTTGATTTCTAATGAGATGATCAAGACACAGACATTAAGGTGATTAAAGCATGGGATATGTCACATATCGTTTTTCCAACATTCCCAGACATGTTTCTTATTGAATTATTCACCCATGTATAGAGAAAGTTCCTCTCTGCTCAGAAACCCGTTGTTGCAAAGCACTTGGCAGCATCTGGTGTATGTACACCTTAACAGGGGCCAGCTCTAAAGGTGTGCTGGCCCCTGTAGGTTCCTGTCTAGAACCACCCATGGGGATAAATGTTTGAAGTACTGGTTTAAACAAATTAAAGCAGGTATTAAACATCTACGTCAAGTTTCACTTTCAAATATGTACACATCATCACTGAGCTCCAGCATAAACATTTTAACCACAAAGCTTTGTTTACAATAATGCACATTTCTGAACCCTTCATAAAACAAATGAATTGCAGGAATGTGAAGGAGCTTGGAGTGAAACAAGCCGTGTGAAGGTATCTGTTTGTGTGGGAAGAGCTGCGTTAGACTCACCGCTGTTGTTCTAAACGTGTTTAACACAAACATGCGCTCCGTCTCTCAGGAAGCAATTATAAAACTCATATTCTGCTCATAATGCTGCAGACCTTTTTGACAGGATCCCTTTTCAGGCTTCATTCATTGATACTGAGAAGCAATCAAAACAGCAATAAGCCGCTTCTGAGCTGCATTTTCCAACATGTGGACTATATTACAGACGGGATTGGTGTGTATCACATCTTTGTGATTGGAATGGTTCCTCAGTATGATAGTGAAATCAGACCTGAATAAAATTCAAAATGACTGAACTTGAGCTGCTCTCCCCTTTTATTCCACAGAAGCGGATAACACAGAACAGAGCAGCGAGAGAAGAAAAGTAAGCAGAGGTTCAAGGCATCAGGTAATAATGAAAGGATAGGCCAATGCTTCAAAGACCGCGAGGTCCAAATCACCACAATTATACAATACAATTAGGATTAAAGGGGCCAAAACAGAGATAACAGAAGATAGGGATAAATTATCACATAAGGAAAGATGTGACTCTCTCCTGACCTTCATTAAGAGGGAAAAAAAATCTAATTTACAGCCTGCCTTCCTTGCAGGGGGATTTCAGCTTTCCACATGAGACTGGCTCAGTAGATAAAATGTATTTAATATAAAGTTTAGCTGCAGCTGCACCAAACAATAACAAAGAAACTGCAAATGAATATGCTGTTTGCATTATACGACTCTTTTATGACCAGATTACAAACAAAAATCTACTTTTTTGTTTTATGCCAAACATAAGAAGGTTAAAAGGGACTTTAACACAATCCTGTCACCTAATACTGTATAGGTTTATATGTTAATTATTATTGTCTGCAGTTTTTTCCTGTATAAGAAAGTAAATTGGGACATTGCTAATTTTAAGTAATCATATGCTCAGATTAAAACTTAAAAATCAAGGTTTTATTGTATTTATTTTATTGTTTTTAAATAAAAACAAACTACTTTAGAGCAACCCTGTAACTTTAAACGTAACGAATGTATTTAGAAAAATGAATAGCAGTTAACCAGAACGGACTTCCTGTCGTTTCCCAGGATGCTTAGCAGTATGTTTATCCTCTGTGGCTCCATGAGAGACATGAGAGCGGGTTACAACGAGAGGCCTCTTAAACATAATTAGGGTTTTCTTTTCATTTTTGAAGTTATAATTAATTCTAATCCACTTTCCTCTTTTAAAATGTGACTTTTTAAAATAAACTTAAGTTGGTTATATGTATGATTTAAGTAATATTAAGAAACATAAGGAAAAGCAGTTCTATCACCTGCTTCCACTTAACTTGATTGTTTAGCTGCAGCATAAATATAATAAATCCAATCAGTGAATCCAATAACATTAATGCAACATGATGGTATAACTTAAAGGGAACTAAACTGGCAATATTAGCTGTAATTAGCAATGGTTAAGTTTAACTTCACGGCATTAGGTTATCCAAACTTCAGTTTACATTTGTAGGATTTGATGATCTTCCCCTGTTTGGCTTTACTTAACCCTTTATTGGTCACTCAGGGAAATCCATAAAAAAAAAAAATCTAAATTTTAAGCTAATAATGTTATTGGAATTTATTATTACATATATTAAGAAAAATAACAAAAGGTCCTCTATGAGAAATTCATGAAAAACACTCTGAGAGTGAAAGAAACAAATTTTTTAGTCCAAAAAAACTTTAGAGGCTTTAATGCTGATACTGGAACTGACAGTTTACAGTTTATAAACCTAAATATAATTGTTAACTAGGCTAATTAACTTTTTAACTTTTCAATTAACTTTTTACCTTTCTTTCTCTACTTGTTAACTTTTTAAACTTAATTTACAGTAGATAATATATCATTCAAAGGCTCATCGCAATTGTTCAAATGCCAAAATAAGATGAATGGCTGAATATAGATCCAGTGCATCTAGACCTCACTGAGGCCCTATAAAGGGTTAAACTGTTATGTTGAAAATATATAAAAGTCTTTGCATTTAAATAACTACGTTTAGTTGAACCAGATGACATAACTTAATTCCAACATGTCATTTTTTAGAGTGTATTAGTAATACTCATATTCATAAATGCAAATAAACAAATGGATTCATTTCCATTTTAACATTTTCAGCCCTTCCTCAGGGTCCTAAAGAGGAGAACTTGAATCAAACCGAGTTTACTACGAGAATTATAAATTTAACTTTATGTTAACATGTTTCACAAGCTGGAGAGGCTCTATGACTTATTTTTAGTTGTTTGTACCCGCATTTATATCCTATAAAGCATAAAACACTATACAAAATGGCAACATAAATTACAAACCTGTAACTTTTCCTTAATGATGAGAAAAAAATATATATATATATATAAATATATATCAACAGGTTTCATTTGGTTGAAGGTTTTGTTTCTATTTATGTTCAGGTGATTTAGTTTGTTTGGGAATTGGAGTTTGTTTTGGTTTGATGTTAACTAGTCTCTTTCTCTTCATTCATTAATTCATTCATTCATTCATTCATTCATTCATTCATTCATTCATTCATTCATTCATTCATTCATTCATTCATGTGACCTTTGACAGGAAACCTATTTAACCAGTAAAGCACTCAGATAGTGCAGACATCCAGCAGGCAGCAAATTGTGTCCATACTTGCGATTTACACCTATAGCTAAAGCTAGCACGTGATCTGCACTGTTACCAAATTTGAATGAATTGTTCTTTGGCACGAGGAGCAGCTATGGTAAAAAAAAAAATCCATTCTTAAGTTTTCAATGGATCCTGCTAACGAACCAACAGCGTTCTCTTTTCTTGTTTTTGTCTTCAGTAAAATCCCTCTGGACGTTTTGAGTCCGATGCTGAGGCTGTCCATAGTCTCTGCTGCCACCCTCAGGCTAAATGAAGAACTGCTTGTTCTGCCAAATATCCCAATCTCTCAATGTTAGAGAATCTTTTTACAAAATCCCTGCATCCACTTTATGATCTGGATTATCAGTAAAATGTAACGGATTGTTTCTTGGTGAAGCGCTTGAATTACTCAGCCAGTCTTGAGAGGGGAATTACCGTAAGTGTTTTATTTTATTTGATGAATATCCTCATCACAGTCACCACAGTTACCACTATAGAAACAACAAAACTAAACTTACTTTCTACTTTCACTGGGGAACACTAATGCTACGTTCACACCTAAAGCAGCAGAGGCAGCAGAAGCAGCTAGTTTACATGCAAAGTCAGTGGTTTATGCACATCGAGACGCAGCAAAAAGTCCTGCAGCGCGTCTGATCAGCTGAAGCAGCGCCTCATGATCTTTTAGGCATCTAAAGCGCGGGACGCGCTGCAAAAAATTGAACTTCTGCTGCTCGACGCGCCACATCCACCAATCAGAGAAGCTGATCTGGGAGCTGGCAGGGAGTCAGACGCAGCACTGCTGATGCAGAGCGCTATGATCACTCCTCTGAAACTGTTTATTAACGCCTAAATTAACATTAAAGGTCGAAACCTGCCGGCAGAATATGTTGGCTTTTATTATCCTGCTGCCTGCAGTTTGCATTACGTAGGTGAAAACATTAACACCTACTTCCAGCAGCTGCGAACGGCGAGGAGGCGACCGGGCCAGAAGCTGCTGCTGAACGGGATTCCTAGTGACAGCGCACCGCAACGGGTCTGAGCGGCTCCGACAGCGAAATAATATTTGAAGACAGGATCATATCAGGTGGATTTTCTCACTTAAAAATATATTAAAATTTCTTTCTACCCACTGATCACAGCAAATATAGCTGCCATTGTTATAGGCAAATAAAGGATAGGGTAGCTCCACTCAACACGCATCAGACCCAGTTGTCGACCAAACAGCTAGAGCAGCAAAGATGCTTCAGCCGTGCGTCAGAACTAAACTTGCACGAGCATCAAACATGAAGCAGCACGCGCGCTTTTGCTTCTCCTGCTGCTTGCGGTCTGATTCATCTGAACGTAGCATAAGTTTTGATTGTTTGATGACAAACAGCTTGACAGTTCAAGTCATTAATTGGAACGATGATTCTACCAGCTTTTATACGGTCTGCCTTCATCAGCTACGGCAAGCCGTGAGGTACAAAAAAACCCTTAGTACAAATACCAATAAACAAACCACAAACGATGCTGATCAGGACAGACAAACATCTATAAACAATGTGCAACATTTAGAAAATTCACTTCCAATAATTTACATTAAATAGTCTACAAAAAACAAATTAGACAATTCATTTTAAATAGCTCACTATCCATTACACTTAGCATGAGAGACACCTCTGCCAAAACTTTAATTAAAATCCCTCCATAACTTTTCAAGTTATCCTGTACACAGACAGACAGACAGACAGACAGACTGTCAGACAGATGGACAGACAGACAGACAGAGTCTCCTAAAAACCTGACCTCACAGGCGGAGCTAAATATGGGATCATTACAGCTTTAATGTTATACTAAATTAAGACAAAAGGCTTTAGACGCTTTTGAACTCTTTAGAACAATTGATATATTAAAATTTGGAGTAAATGCGGACAAAAATGTAAAGTTAGTCCCAAATTCTGGCATTTAAAAAATAAAATAAGAAAACCAAAACAAAGAAATGTTAGGTTTATTCTTTATACATCAAAGAAGCAATGAATGAATATGACAACCATGAGCCCAGGCTCCTTCTCTGTGCTCTTTATTTTTGCTTATTGTCTCCTGCTTGCATATGAAATGAGAATTAGTGCTTTCTTCTCTGATTTCCAACTTTGATTTCCTGACAAAGTAGCCAATCACAGGCAGTTTCCTTTCTCCGGTTGGTTTCACACCAAAAGTGACAAAAGTTTAACCTGACTCCGTTAAACCTTCCGTTGAAGTAATTTTGGGAAGGGGCGAAAATACTGGTTAGCTGATTGGCCTATGTTGGTGATAGACGGGCCAAATAAACCAATCAGATCAACGAAGCATATGACGTACTAACGAAGAAATACTCTGTAATTCCGATAAAACTTGCTCGATAGCCACGCTAACGCTAGTTTCATCGGCTGAAGCCGCCATGTTCTTTAGACTGAACTGTCGCGCTTCTCGTTGCGTCACACCTCAACCCGCCTCAAAGCCAACGCTGATTGGACGTTCGTTTGGTGAACGGCTCCAAATTTTCTTCAACGGAGAGTCTCCAGACTGATCTGCGAGTGAAACCTTGAAAGCTCGCGAGATCAGGATGGTCTCACGAGGCTAACAAAAGTTGAATCTACAGGAATAAAAAGCATGAGCCCAGAAAAGGAGAATGAACCAATGGTCGGGTTTAAATTGTGAGCAACAAAAAGGGGCAGCAGTGAAAAAAACATCAGAGTATCAGAAAGATGGAAGAAATACTATTTCACCAATCTGTACTAGTGACTGATTAATTAATTCCAGCCAAATGATCCGTCAGAGACTTGTGAGATATCAGCGCCTAATACTTTAGGATCTCAAGAGAGTACGGGGTTCAAACAGCGCCTCAATTTGGAGCTCCCAGTGGAGACGATTCAGGAAGTCTTTACCAATCATTTGGCTTTGATGTGATTTAACTCTCTTAATCTGAAAATAAACGTTTTCTGGTGTTCTTTGCTTCCACATACACTTTATTAAGGCTACATCACACATTTGATTATCTTCCTTCTGGAAGGTTCTAATTGATTCGCAGTAAAAGGACGCGTTTTTTTTTCCTAATCTGCCCATGTCTGAATGTGTTCCAACTGCACATTTATCTCTCTGGTCACAGAGTTTTTCTTTTCTTCCAACCAGCAGCTTCTGTTTCCCTCACCTGCCTCCCAAGTCAAGTCTCTCACTCGTTTTTCTGTGCATTCTCCAGCAGATGTGTGATAGCTGTTTATTCAACAGCAAACAAAACTTGAAAAGAAGGTTATAGCCTGGAGCTGAAACTCTGCAGGGTGGACGGAAGATTGAAATTGGTCCGACTCTCCTCTCTCTCCTCTCTCTCTCGAGCTGAGGGTCCATTGTCGAGTGTCAAACAAAAGGTTTTTTATCAGAGGCTCTTAATGTAACCCCCCCACCCCTCTCTTCACCCTCTTGGCCACCAACTCGTTCTTCTCTTCCTCTCCTTTCTCATTCATTTATTCCACTGTGTGTGGAAATAGGCTGGGCAACAATTAATTTCAGAGCGAATTCAGCCAGGATCTATTACCCCCTCTCTGCCTCTATTGCTCTAATGGAAATCTATTTCACTTCTCTTTTGTGTCCAATATAATTTAATGCCCATTTTATTAATGGCCTGAAATAATTACGGGAGGCTTTTGTGATTCTTGAGTATGTTTCATTTAATTGTGTAATAAATGTCTAATCTGAGCTCCCATCTGAAGCCATTATGGCATTAAAATTAACAATTACGCCACAAATGTCTTGGTGAATGCGTCGGGGTCTATAGAAATCGTTGCTGATAACAAGACACATATAAATCATTCATGAGAATTTTTTTTTTTTTTTTTTGCAGAGAAAAGCGGCGAGAGAGAGATAGCAGTGAGGGAGGGAGTAAAGAAAAAAAGATGGAGAAGAAAAGAGGAAAAGAAAGAGGCTGAGTTTTCTTTATTCCATTGAAAAACGGGGATGGCCAGAAGATAGGGCATTCTAAAACTGTGTCACCCTCTCCAGTCCCTTTCTTCCCCCGTCTCTCTCTATCTCCCTTTAATTTGCCTCCCTCTTTATTTCTGAAGTGACAGATTTCACTTTGGGAATTCATTAACCGTTAACTTGAGCGATAAAATATCTATCAGGCCCCTCTGCCCGGTTCCTCTGCTAAGCTGCGTGGCGCTCCAGTTCAACGTTGTGGGTGACCGAAGGCAATTAAAGAGGCTTCACACTCCCTCACTCGCCCAGCGACACTCTCTGTGCGAGAACGGAAAGGCTGCTCAACGCACCAGCGAGAATTGTTTTCTTAGTGGCCAAGTATACAAATTTCATGGTGTGGGGGGAACTCCTACTACCACAAAGACCCTTCGTCATTTTTCTCTCTGTCATTTCCAAGCTAATATAACACAATTGGTTTTGGTGAATCTATTTTAATAGTGTAAGGTTTTGGCCTTCTTTGTTCTCTCTCGTGATGTCAAAAGTCCGTACTGTACCCAGTGTCTAACCAGGCTCTTCAAAGTGACAGAAGGGAGAAGGTGGCTGTGATGGAGTGGAAGTCTTACTTTAATCAGAGGCTGAAATTATCAGAATATCCGGTTCTGAGCCCAATATTAGCTCTATAGAGAGCTGCTGCTGAAGGGAACTAAAAGTTTAAGGACATGCTGAATGTTGGCAATGATATTAATCAGGGATGCACGATATTGGGATTTTGGCCGATATCCGATATCCGATATTTTAAAACTCATGTAGCCGATAACCGATATCGATACCGATGTTAAAGCTGGACAAAAATAAGTAGTAATTGAAAATAGCAGTTTTGTTATCCATTTCTGACACTTTAAAAAATAATATACTCAAATATATTTTCATATGCTGATATCAAATAGATTTTTAAAAACGCGGTATCGATCTATTTTACTTTCAAAATCTGGTGAAATTTCATCGTTCTGTTACAAACTCTCGTGATATTTTGCAAATTCTTGTGAGATTTTGTTAGTAAAATAGATCGATACCGCGTCAATATATCAACATATAAAAATATGGCAACATTTGGTGAATTTTCGGGGGATTTCGTAGCATAACGATGACATATAGCAATATTTCATTAGTAAAAGAGATTGATATGGTGTTTTTAAATGGCAATATATCAGCATATGAAGATATTGGGATATTTTAATGGATCAATATTTTTTCCCTCGTCTTTAGAAGTTTTTAAGTCTGTAAAAAAGAAGTTTTTGAGGAAGAAGAAGAAGTAGTATTTTTTTATTTTTTTTAGACTTTAGAAACTCAGAAGCTGATCAAATATCGGGTTAAATATCGGTGGGGGGGCCGATGTCCGATATTCAGTTTTACGGCCGATACCGATAGGGGGCCGATTATATCGTGCATCCCTAATTGTAAACGTTAAATTAACCTGTTATGTTTTGTCTTTAAATTGGGCTTTGAATGATTTCTTTAAATATTTATTTCTTAGCTTTTGCTCCGCTTTAAATAGGCCCTCTTACCATAACATTAATCTGTGACACTATAACCCTAAAGCAGGGGGGGGCAATTCCAGTTCCTTGGAGCTAATATCCTTAAACTTTTAGACCCATCGTTGGTCCAACACACCTGACTCCAATGACTGAATTACCTCCTAAGTATGCAGTCAGTTCCTTCAGATTCCTCTCAATCATCGAAATACTTGACTCAGGTGTGTTGAACCAAAGGCACATCTAAAAGTTGCAGGATACCTGCTCTCAAGCCCTCTGTCACACCGTGACGATTTAGACCAGCGTATGCCTGACGTATGAAAAATCTGGCAAAAAGCTGGCATCCGTTAGGTCAGGGTATGTTTTGTATAAGTTATGAGCACGCTGAAACACGCTGGCACGCATCGACATACGGCGAGTACGTCGGACGACATACGTCCGAATGTATGCCAGCTTATGCCATCCGTGGGTTATAAGTTACAGGTCAGTTATCTGATCGTTGACATATGTTAAGTGTAAGTTACTCATAAGTCGTGGCGTCTAGCTTATCCTAAACCTATGAGTAAGTTGTGCATAACTTCTAATGTCAGGATTTCATTGAGGTTTGAGGACCCAAAAGCAGAGACAGGTAGGCAGAGGTGAGTGTCTTGTGGATTTAATCAAGGGTTAACTGAACACAGAGGCAGGAACCAAAAAAATCAAACATTAAAAAACACAGACAAAAACAAACCAGAAACCATGGAGACATCAGGGAGGAAGACTATCACGAGGAGGAAGACTCAGAGAGACGGAGTTGGAGGAAGTTTGACGAGGAACCAGCACTGAGGAACTGAACAGAGAGCGTATTTATGGGAGACTGAAACAAAGAGAGGACTAACGAGCAGATTGGGAGCAGGTGTGAGCAGAGCAGAACAGAAAAGGAGCTAGGGAAAAAGGAGAACACTAGAGGGCAGCAGAGGGCAACAAATAAAAAACTGAAAAATAACCAGAGAAAACAACAAAATAGGAATTAAACCAATAAAACTAGAAGACATGGAGCAAAGTAAAAATGAAAACTCAAAAGAAAACATAACAGAACCAGAACTCTGACAATCCAGAACTTCTCTCCAACATATCAGCGTATCTGACATGTTCCAGACGAGCGCTGAACGTGTTTCTACCTTCCAGCTACTGTATAATGGCGTATTGGCAGCGTTTTGGTATAAAGGGGGTTCACAGGAGGAAACCGTCAG
>NW_015150506.1:1418487-1420364 GCF_000732505.1 Cyprinodon variegatus
TACATCAATACTGGGGGTTTGGTAAAATTACGAGGTCATGTAGCAGCTGGACCCACTGGTGGGTCCGTAGGGTTCAAGGGGTTAAAGGAACCTCTGCAAACTGGGTCAAGCCCAGGGGTCCAAATCTATGGAATCAAATCGTTACCATATTTCAAATGAAAAAGCATTTCCAGAAATGCTTTTTCATTATAAGAATGTGGCTGCATTGTTTGACTCATAAATGAAATTAGTCAATAATCCTGTTTGCATTTTCATTTTCTTCTTCAACACTGGACGTCATTTGAAATATGGTAACGATTTGCTTCCATACAAATCCTGCTGAATCCGGTCAAGAATAGGAGGTAATCCAGGTTAGGATATCTTTTGGTATAAAGGTTGAATCATATTCCAGGCGTATTAAAACGGCACTATCCAACTAAAATAAAAAAATAAAAACAGGGTGAAAGAAAAAGCGGGCTTTGTTCTAACTTCTATAAAATAATAAAAAGGAGAAGGACAGTACATTCTTCCACGGCCATCTTCCAACAGCACACATGCTGAAGACAGCTGGTGATGTTATGGTAAAACACAAAAAAGCTTCATTTTTTTCATTATCAAAAGGTATGAAACGAATTTCTTTTTCCATAAATTCTTTGTAAGCCGGATTTTGGTTGACAACAAAGCGACAGTTGAAAAATGTTTCGTAAGGTAAAAGATGCCATCAGTCTGCAGGTAAGAGCCATCACACCTCAGAGTGAATCGACTGATGCATTCAAGGAAGAGAAAGACGCGACTGAATCCACAGATAAATGGATTCATTGCAAAGAAGTTGGTTTGAAAAGGGAGGTTCATTTCAAAGCACGCCAGAAATTCCTCCAGCTAATAAAGAACATTTCTGGATCTTTCTCAGAAGCATAAAAACACAAGGCAAACTTTTCAAAACCTTCTTGTAACCTTGATGGACGAAACGCTTTTCACTTTAATTGGTAAAACCTCAAAGTCAAGTTTCAGCTGATTTGAATCATTGTGTCCCAGGAAAAATGGCGGCGCCTGAAAGTCAGGGACAATGATGAAAAAGAAAATGCATGTTTATTTGGGTTTGGCAGCGTAGAAAGGAATAATAAGGTCAATTTAACAATCACACACCATCATTAATGGTAATCTGGATTATGCTAAACCGATTCCATAATCTGCATTTATTTTCCCATCTTAACCAGTCCATGAAACATCGTTTCTAAATCCTTGATTTCTTTACAGGCAGATGATGGTCCTTAGTAGAAAGTGTATCACTTCCCTGCTGCATAGAAACTGTTAGGATTATTTCTTATTATTAATGTATGTGCAGTTTAAACCCTTAATATTATTTGTTGAACTATATGAAAAGTTTAGAGGACAAGTAGAAAACAAAGAGCATTATCCATGTTTATATTAGTGTATTTTCATGATTTATAAAGGCATCTAGAACAATAAGTAACCCTATTCTGGTGGATATTGTATGAACAACAACGATGCTCCCATTTCTTCCCCAAATCGTTGTCATATTCATATTGAAGACGATTACTTTTTATCCTAACTGAAGAAATGGAAAACATTAGTCCAGACCAGAGGTCTTCAACCTTTTCCAGGCCAAGGACCCCCAAATCGTTGGGGAGATGGAGCGGGGACCCCCTAACAGTGTTCTATCAAACTGGTCCTACAGTCACTCTGTTACATATGGAGTAATGTAACTAAAGTAATCCCTCCCTGGGATCATTACAGTATTTCTGATTCCTGATTGATGGGACAGGTGTTGTGACTGAAACGGTGCCCAGCTTGAAAGAGCTCCTGTGTGTCGCTAAATGTGTGCATTGATCATGGGCGGTTCTAGGCAGGGGCCAACGAGGGCCAGTGCTCCTGCA
>NW_015150506.1:1421766-1422716 GCF_000732505.1 Cyprinodon variegatus
AATCATAGACAGGTTTCAGATATTGCAGGTTAACAATGGAACCAAGCGACCCATTCATCGGTTTCCATTTGCATGTTTCCAAGCGATACAAGGCCTTATCTATATCTAGACTCAAACTTGCGGCGGATCCAGACATTTGAATTGAGAAAGCTTCCTGGAGAGGAAGCGAAATTACTTGAAACCTTGGAAACCAAGTCCAGTTGAGTTTTTAAACATTTACGGAATTTTACAAAGAAAGAATCTGAATTTACACACATTTTGTTTGTTTTAATATTTCAATTAATTCACTGAGTACATAATCCTTGAAGAAAAACTCCCAGTTAGTTCAACACTGAAATAAAAAGGATTTTCAGTTTAACAGTAAACATTTACATCAGTACTTGTTACACTAATTTAGCCAAGCATTGAACTAAATCAATGGAGAAAAGTGAATCCACAGCTCAATGATTCGCTCAGCATTGGCTCCTTTGCAACTAAGCAACATTATATTCATTAATATGAATCATTTATTGAACATTTTTTTCCCATTTAATAATCTTTATTATAGAAATAAAAACAAGAATCAGCTTGGGATCATGCATACAAACATGAGGCAGAGATTCAGATCATTTAGGATCAATCAGGAACTTTAAAACTGCAGAGAGAAATGGTTTTATTAATCCACTTGTTCCACACGTTAGAAAATGGTGATCCTATTGCTCCAATGTTTGTACAAGAAGTTTTTATTAAATGCATTATGCATTATCTTGTATTTGTGGCTGAAAATAATTAGACAATAAACTTTGGGAGGAAATATGCATGTTTACTAAGAATAAGGTTAGGTGCCAATTATCAAAGAAAAGAAAATGTCTCAGTTTGGTAAAAGTTGCTCTGGATTCTTTCTGCAGCTAAAAAGGGCATCAGAAACAATATTGGTCAAAAATATGCAAAGCTCTGGAATTTAAGGAGCT
>NW_015150506.1:1424135-1427794 GCF_000732505.1 Cyprinodon variegatus
GTTTCCTGGACGGGGCCGCCTGTGGAGCTGGTTGACAGTTGCCTTTTGTATCTATGCTACTTTTTCTAGACGTCTTCATTACTGCGACTATTTTTATGTAAATAGCTTGTAGTACTTTAAAGGGACCTTTGCAGTTTTAATGGTCGGTATGTAGCCTTTTGTTCCAGGCTCTGCACAGCTGCTCTGCATTGATAATTGGGGTGGTTGTCTGTGGAAAAGAGAATTGATGTTTAGAGCAAGCAAGGGTTAATATTTGGAAACTTAAGCAAGAGTCAATTTAGCATCTGTTGGAAGTGAGTGCAGAAGAAATGTTGTGGTGCGAGGAAAGTCACTTACCTGCATTTTCTGTTTTCTCTCTAGAGTGTTTTTAGGTTTTGGGAGAGACCAGGTAAAATATCGGGGGAGTTTTGCACATATTTTGTGGGAATTTTATAGTGTTTAGGTTTAAGTTTAAATCAGAAAATTTTCATAAAAACCACATTAATGAGTGTTTATATATTAGATTTAAAGTGTGTTTTTAGATAGAAGTGAGGAGTTAAATTTCGTGTGAATGGTTAAGTCCATCAGCTAAAGCCAATGCTGATATTTTTAAAAAAAGAGATTCAAATTTGAAGCAGAGGATTTTTTAACCATTCAAAAGGAAAGAATGTCCTTTATTTCCTGTGTCTCCTGGTCTTACATTACACAATTGGTCATCATGATTGATAACATTTAAAGTTTTGAATTAGCTCACAGATTTTACCTTGACAGCCTGAATGGTCCTTATGAACGTCAAATAATCACTTCTGTAAATGGAGATTAATCATATCTTCTTAAAAAAAAAACAATGAAAACATTAATACCTCTTAGTAAAATATGATATGAACTTTTTTTAATTGCCTTAAATTTCATTTTGAATAAAAGCTCCCATAGAAACTTGTGCTTGGTTTGCCTATTTTTCATTTTCTTGGTATTTCAAGACAAACCACATGAACTTGAACTAGTTCATTTATAGATGTGTGAGTTTAGTTAATTTTAAAAAAAAAGTAAACTATGAAGGTTGGCTAGTTCTTTTTTATTTATGTAAACTGAAATTTGAGCTCGTCTTTTTTAAATGTCAACTGGCAAAACTTTGATTCCACCCCACATCCTGTATCCACAGACTCTATGCTAGCTGCAAAGAAAGAAGCAGAGGTCTACTGAGCGAAGATGAAACATCCAAGCTCCAAAGGATCAGCAAGATGGCAACACAGGAGAGGTCCAGATCCACAGTAGAAGCCATTCAAAATTTCCCCACTTTCCTTGCTGGGTCCTTGGCTGGTCCCCTACAATTCCTTTTTAAACATCAATTTTTGTACTAAAATATTCTGTTATGATTTGTGGACATTAAGATCTAAGCGAAATATGCGTAAATGTTTGTCTGTTAACAGCCTGAGCTGCTATGAAACTCTGGGACTATTATTACAAAGTAGCATAAGGTGTCACGTCTAGGTTGTGGTTTAGGGGACCCAAATGCAGAGGCAGAGGTGATTTCTTGGTGTTTTAATGGAAACACAAACAATAGGGGGCAAAATCCAAAAATACAACTTAAAATGTTACACAGACCAGAACCATGGAGACATCAGGAGAAAACAAGCACAAGGAGCCAGAGAGAGACGAGGTGAGGAGACAACAGCGACGACAGGACCAGCAACGACAAGGAACCAACAAGGAGAGACTGCAGAGGGAGAGAATATGTGGCTGACTGAGACAAAGGGAGGGCTAACGAGCTGATAAGGAGCAGGTGTGAGAGGAGACAACGAGGGAGCCAAGGGGAAAGGAAAACACACACAAGAGGGAAACACAGAACAAAAGAAAAACCTGAGAACTAACAAATCTAGAAATTACAACAAAACTGGAATTAAACCAATGAAACTAGAAAACAAGGAGAAAAGTAGAGAACAACAAAACCAAGACCACGACATAAGGTTAAACACAGGGTGAAGTACAGGTAAGACTGCACATCTACATACTTTCCATAAAGAGGAACAAACGACTCATAGAGCATTAAACCAGTTCCTGAAGCATCAAAATACCAAGGCAACATGATGCTGCCACCGCCATGCTTTATAGTTGGGATAATTTTCTCTGGCTGACGATATTGACGCTTTTTTTCTGCTAATCTAACGCTCATCATTACCTTCAGGTGATCAGAGGCTAGCCTGACTTTTTTGTGTCAGTAGGTAACTTTAGGAAACCACAAAGATGACATGTGCTGGACGGTCCATCTTGGAGTCCCTTTTTTCAATGTCTACATGCTCCCCCCAACAACAATATAATTTAACGTAACTATGGAGAGAAAATACAGCTGTACATTACCATGTCCCCACGTGACCGTGAACTCATCCCAGCTCTGGGGAAATGCATAAAAGAAAACAAAGCACGCATGTTTCAATTTTATTTTAGGAGATTTAATAAATAAATAAAAAGTAATAATTTTTGGACCAAATTAAGAACATTTACAAATTACAACATGGTTTCAATTAATCCAGCATTCAGACACTAAATGTGGGTGTAGTGATGAGAATGCTGCTGCCAGCATCCTCACTAAAACAAAGGGAGTAGAGCACATCGCCACAGCTTAGCACCACATTAATACATTAAAGACTTTTTGCCAGTAGGTCAATAACCCAGACTTCTCTGGTCTTCTGACTCTGATCAGCCCTGTAGTCCAACTTTATCTTTTTTCTATTATAATCCATTTCCCATCATGCTTTTCTCTGCTGAGGTCACGAGGGGTGCTGGTGTCCATCTCCAGCTGTCTACGGGTGAGAGGCGGGGTCCACCCACTCACTCACTCACACCTAAGGAGAATTTAGAGAAGCCATTTAACCTAACAGTCATGTTTTTGGACTGTGGGAGGAAGAGTACCAGGAGAGAACCCACGCATGCTCAGGGAGAACATGCAAACTCTATGCAGAAAGACCCCTGGCCGGGAATCAAACCCGAAACCTTCATGCTGCAAGGCAGCAGTGCTACCCACTGTGCCACTGACAGCCCTCCAATATAATCATCTTATTTTATTCACTTGTATTCTCTATTTCGTGTTGCCTCTATGCCAATACCAATTATCTTGCCTCTGAAATAGGCGATATTGTCATGAACCGAGGACAGATGGACCCAGTATTCAAGGAGAGACAGTCAGTAGGAAAGTTCAAAACGTTTATTAAATAAACAAACAAAACTAAAGTGGAGCTGTGGCTCGCGGACACTGCAAGATGGGGGGCGGGGGCACCGCTCAATCACAGACACTCTGCAGGAGAAACACAGGTATCATCTGACAGAAGATGATTATCTGAGTTGGCCACTTACCTGGTTTAACAGTCCAGACCACGAGTGTCCCCAGTGCTGCAGTCCCAGAGGTGATGCTGGAAGCCGATCCAGGGATCCAGAACAGACAGGAACAGAAACAGGTGGCAGGATCCAGACTTCCAGGCATCCACAGGCTCCCTGGAGGGTTCAGAGTCTGACTGGGACAAGAAGCATGACCAGGTGGTCACGCACAGGAGCAGACAGGATCAGGAGCAGACAGGCAGGCTCAGTGGAAGAGGGTAGCCGAGACAGGACGTTGAACCGGAACTTGATGCACAACTTTAAACTGGTCTCCTCCCTGGAGCCAGGCTTACTGGATAAAAACTGAT
>NW_015150506.1:1427860-1430081 GCF_000732505.1 Cyprinodon variegatus
ATCAGGAGACGAGACAAACACTAAAACCCTCTTTCCACTGGCTGCTAGGATCCAGGACATGACAGGCTAACAGAAAGACAAGAAATGATCTGGCCCTGAATGCTCAGGCTGAACTGAATATAAACCAGAGGAAACAGGTGAGAGGAATAAATTATAATTGAGGCAGGGAGGGAAAACGACAGGTGAAAGGAATGACTAATTAAGGAGCAAACAGGCCAGATCATGACAGATATAAATAAACTCGCCTCAGCAAAGCCCAAAACACAATCATTTACACTTTCTTGCATTGTTTACAGGTAATAACAACAGTGCATGCAAACGTCTAACTTTAAAGCAACTATTACAATATTTGACAAAAAATCCTCCATCTTTTTAAGAGAAATAACTGTTTGTCATTTCTGGGGTAGATAAGAAAATATTTGATCTGATTTATTAGCAGATGGTCTTAAAAGTTCCTCCCATGTTTTTTTTTTTTTTTATGGTGTATCCAAACATATTTCTAATGTGCATTTTGATGATTATATTTTTGTGTTAAAAGTCAAAAGTTTTTGGCTGCTTTTGCCGACACCGCTCTTTAATAGTGGACGGAGTACTTAAGATAAAAGCAATATCTTTATGACATTTAGACACAGGCTAAGTCCTTTCCTTTGTCTTGTAAGACACCATGAGCTCTAACTGGAGACCAGTGCACATCATCCTTCGGTTGAGAGGCTAAATGAGGGATCCCTAGACTCCAGGATTACCCTATTATTGAGAAGACGTTCCACTAAGCCTCCGCCACTGACATATATTCCTGTTCTGTGGCCTATTCACTTTGAAATATGTCTTGTCAGGGAGGCTTACAGAAATCTACATAATCCTTTATCATCACAATTAAAGATACCACTGAACAATAAAATTGCTTGCACTCTGGTTTGTTTCATGCTGCTTTAACAAAAAATAAATAAAAAGGAAGCGAGGGGAATGCAGCTGGTTTGCTGCTGAGGGTTGAAAAAGGTTAAGATGAATGAAGGAAAGCAAAATATAACAGTTTATTTACTTTTTTAGAGGTTGCTTTGAAAAAAAGTTGAAAATGTTAGTCAGTTTTTCCATTTTTGTTCATAAATAATTAAAAATGTGCTCAAGTCTCAAGGTTGGATTAACACACAGCAGAAAACAACACAAGGAGGTTCATGATTTCTTAATATTAGATTTTAGTAAAGTTATTTTTTCATTTTAGACCCAACATTTTGAAATGAATGAGAAAAATGTTTCAGTGTTTATTATGTCTGCTGCTTTTCTAGGTTCTAATTCGGTGACTGATTGCTCATTTTTATTCGGAGCAGGATTCTGTGTTTTACAGGACAGACGGTTAAAGTCTTAATCAATCTAGTCCAAATTACAGGAATTCATCTAAAGTTAGGAAGATAAATCTAATTGAATAGATTCTGTCATTTGTTTATGTGACTCAGATGAAAAAAAACTCTTTGGTGCCGTTTAACATAAAGTAGACTTTAAATAGAGAAGCTATATTATGAACCATTAAACACATTATTTTTTATTATTATTATTGTTCTTATAGAGGTTTTAATGTTGAATAGAGCAGTTTGGTGCCACCAGGGGCACATCTACAGGGGGGGCAAGGGGAGGCATCTGCCTCCTGCTGTAGAGCCCACCCAGATGCACCCCTACTTTATATATAAACATATTTGTCATCATCAATAACATTAATGTATCATAATTTATTATACATATTTTTAAATATTATGTATAAAGTTAAAATAATAATTAGACTTCAGTGAATATGATCATATCGTGTTATCATAAGAGGGGCTAATTTCTCCAAATCTAGACAAAAGAACGTTTAAAAGTTCAGACATTTCTATTTCCTTTGGCTAAAAGCAAAAAAAGTGTTGATTGATGTGTGTTTAACCAGCGTTCTGTCAGCATACCTCGTCAGACCAGCATACCTATATTTGATATGCATGCGCAAGACGTCAGATTTCCGTTTATCCATTTAGTTTTGTACAAAAAAATAGACTTCAAACTACCTGTATGGGCGTGTATCCCTTAAGTCGTGTACAAAAAAAAACGATTTAAGGTGAACTCGCCATATGCTTCAAAAAAACACCAAAAAGTAAGTAATTAAATAGTTTTTTTGTATTTGATTAAAGGGATACACACCTGTTGAGGTAGTTTATACTTTATTTTTCATACAAAACTAAAGGGAAAAACTAAAGGG
>NW_015150506.1:1432369-1433543 GCF_000732505.1 Cyprinodon variegatus
GCCGCCATTTTGTAGTTTTTTTCCTTGAAGCCTACACTATAATGCGAGTCAAAAAAACGACATGACCCAAAAACCAACAGTGCTTCCGCTCTGAGTTTTTCACCCGCGCTCAAAAACAACAATGGAGGGACCAACAATTAGTGGCGAACTCGACTCGAATGGGAGTGGTGCAGGAGCGGGAGTCATTCTGAATGGAAGCAGGATGGGAGTGGGAGTAATTTCACCAGCAGTGGGATGGGACAGGATTTAGATTTCTACTCTGGCCCGGGATTAGGACGGGACACAATTTTTTTCTGTGGGAGTGGGACGGGACAGGAGTGAAAATCCACTCCCGTGTCAGTCTCTATTACAAGGTTAACACTCCGCGTCAGTCGCTTCTGATCTAACAAGCAGAAAAAACTCTGTTTGGATTCAATAAACATGGTGTAGCTCTGGTGAGAGGGATTCAGACAGATAATAGAGAGAAACAATAAAGATCACTGACTATGCCCTGGCTTCCTTCCATGTTGCTCTCCATTGTTTACTTTCCTGATTCCTGTCACACTGCTGACATCATCAACGTTAACCCAGTGTGATGATGTCATCAGGCACGCGGTGGGACAGAGGCCACGCAGCTGCCAGTGAGGTGTTAGACCAGCTTTTATTGCCAGTGGGGAAGGAGCAAAACGGCGATCGTTAGCAGGTCGACCATGTTTGAAAGACACTGTTAACGTGCTATTTTCAGTAGGAAATAGGCTTAAGTTACTAAATCGGTTACATAAATATCGAGGTAACCGAGTTGGATTACAAGTTACTTTATTATTTACTTTTTTACCTTACCATAAAAATCATAAGCAGTTTTCCCAATACTGCTTATCTTCTGACGTTTTAAGTTCAACTTAACAACTTTAACTAAAAGCACTATTTTCTTCTACTTGTTTATGTTTGATGCGATGGGGTGGGAGAGACAGCTGGCCACTTTCCTTCTCCGCTCTTCCTCCCTCGTCTCCTGATCTTCATCAGAGTTCGAGCCCCACTCCCACAGACTGCCACTCTGGGTCCCTGAGCAAGACCCTTAACCCCCACACTGCTCCCCGGGAGCCGCACAATGGTGCCGTAAGATGGTGACTTATAATGAGCTTGAGGGGATTATTCATGCTTTTGTCTCATCGAAATTAGATTATTGTAATAGTTT
>NW_015150506.1:1435048-1437159 GCF_000732505.1 Cyprinodon variegatus
AGTTTACTTACTTACAATGTCAGCGCACTGCTCCCCAAAGAGATGGTTTAAATGAAGAGGGTTCATTTCCTTCCTCTGTACTTGTGAAAGTGTAACGACAATAAAATGCTTGAAAAAAAAAGAGAAAAGGGTAATTTCTGTTTTGTCGGCTAACGACAACTTTTACCAGTTAGCTTTTGTGTCTAAAGTGGAGCTCAGACTGATGTAAAGATGCACTCTGGGTGGCAAGACTCATTTAGTGACGGTTTCCACTTTTTAAAGTTATACATGAGAGTTTTTAGAGGGGCAGCCCACATGGAGCATCAATATGCAGCAAGAGCTGAATATTGACCTTAAAAATATTTTAACAAATCTCAAATTAAGCTAATAGTTAGTTCCATAGTTTCATGGTGTGGCTTTAATGTCACTTACTGCAGATGCTTGATTAGTTGTCGTCTCCAATGGTGGCACAGTCAGTTTATTGGTTAAAGGAGCATCAGCTTTCTTACATTGGATCAAGTTGTTTTGTTATTATTATTATTATTATTATTTATTTTTTTTTACTGCAAAAAATGGATCTAATTGAGCAGGATGATCTGCCAGGTGAATGTCTATATTTGGCCTTAAAAAAAATATAAACCTATTATCCACTTAAAATAAGATAATGGAGTCATTTAATTTCTTATTACGAATGTAAATCCTCTTATTTTGTAAGGAAATTGACTTATGTATGTTATTTAACTGCTAAATTCAAGGGAAAATGCACTTATCAGAAGATCAATTGACTTATCTAGATGTTATTTTTTTACAGTGTTTAACTTTTTTATATTAATTGAAAGAATAAACCTATATAAAGTGAATCAAATAAATCTTTAATAGGTTTAATTTTCACAGGTACATTTTGTTTTAATGAAAGGTCCAAGATCAGTGGTGCAAGAAAAGCTCCATAATCACTGATGTCCTGTTAGTTAGCGCTCAGTGATGTTTCGCAGTCACAGCGGTGACTAATGACACAACTGTGACTCGCAGCCTGAAGTTTGATGCTTTGTTGGAGGGACAGTTTGTTCAGGAACATCTCTTTCTTCCTGCCTGTGTGACCGGTGAGTGTGTTAGGAAGTCCTTGCTCTTAGATGCGAGCATCCTGACACCAAAACATGGCATTTAACTCCTAGATCCGCCTGCTTCCGTCTGACCTGGAAAAAAAATTTCAAACTCTCCCCGTGTCAGTCCCGTTTATTCACAACCTGGCAGCCCCATTCTCTGAGTTTTTGACCTCCCTGAAGGAGTAGCAGCAGTGAAGTTAACAAGGGAGACGCATTCCACCGTCTCCTGCAGGAGCATTTGAAGTATGGTGCAGAGAGGAGGGCACAGAGAGAAGGGCAAACCTAATCTTGTTCAGAATGTCCAAAAGCCTGGGTTTTACATCCGCCACGTCTTTCATCTCTCGGATCCTTATTCTCCAAGTCCTTAGCTGGAGCTGGAGGTCATCTGGTGTCATGGCAGATGTAAAGAACACACACGGCCTGCCCTGTTCCTCCCTCATTGTCGCTGTGCCTCTCTCATGACCTCTGCTCAGCTGTAAGTCTTTCTGTGTGTCTGTTTGTGGGTTATTGTAAAATAAGAGCGGCAGTATGAGCCCAGGGATTGAGATAAAACAAAATTAGATGTTTTTCTGTGTGTCTTCAGTCAACAAACCCAAACACATGTTATTGGTGCTTAATATAACATTAACTCTTGAGTGTTTAGATTGTTTTTCAATCAATCCTGCTATCTTTTAATTAAAGCTTTGAGTAACTGAGAAATATTTGTTGATTTTTGGCCAAAAATAATAATAGAAAGCATGGATAAAATATTTTTAATATATTTATATTAGAATACTTTTAATGTCATTTTGTATACACAAAGTGTACACAAAACAACATTTCATTGTGTACTGCTTTCCAGACAGTAAAAGAACATTTCCATTCCAAAGTAGCAGCAGTGATTAAATGTAAACCAGAGGAAGGGAAATACGCAAGAATAGAACAATCCCTCAGCAGTGATCCACTAAATTAATGAAGAGCTAAAGGAGTGTTTTTGCAGCAGCATCTCACTAGCCTCGTGAGACCATCCTGATCTCGCGAGCTTTCAAG
>NW_015150506.1:1439538-1440691 GCF_000732505.1 Cyprinodon variegatus
TAGGAGACATCAGGATACGGGAAATAGTTTGTTTTTGTCGAACAAACAAGCCACTAGTGCCACAAAAAAAAAAAAGAAAAAAAAAAGGATGACATGTGTTGTGAATTGGAGCTATAGAAATAAACTGAGTTGAATTGAATCTAAGTGGGACTCTCCACTTTCTATACAGTTCTTAAAGAACAATGTGTTTGCATTACCAACTTAAATCCTCATTGTGGAGTAAAAGAGTATGAAGCCTTGCAGATATTTGGGGTTGATTTTATTTATTTCTTGTATCTGTATCTGCACGTGTTAGCTGATTTATTTGCAGGTCATTTATTGAATTTATCCTTTTTGTTTAAACATAGACTTGTATAACATTGTCTAAGATTGTATGATTTCTATCATCCAAATATAGGAAGCAAAAGTAGTAAAGTAAATCAGGAGCACCATACCAGAGATCAGTTAGATTGATATAATCTGTATAAAAAAAATGGATCTCTAAATCACTAATAAAAGTTTTTCTACAGTAATTTTTAATTGAATATCCTAACTCCAATAATTACAGACAGGATGTAAACTTCATTAGATATAGAGTGTTTAGAAGTTATTAAAAGCAACAGTGAAGAGCTTAAAGACAGAACTGTTATGGTTCTTCCCATTTGTTGTGACTCTGAGTTTTCAGTTTTCTGTTATCAGGTGTTTTGTTTTTATTTTCCATGATATTCTAGCATTCTTTAGTTACTCTCTGCTGCCCCCTTGTGATTGTTTTCTTTCCCCTTGGATTTCCTCTTGCCAGTTCCACCCACACCTGCTCCTTATTCAGCTCATTAGTCCATCCTTTGTTCTGTTCTCCTTAAAAACTCCACCTCTGCAGTCACTCAGTGCTGGTTCCTTCTCGTTGCTGTACTGGTCTACTCAGCTCGTCTCCCCGTTGCTCCTCAGGCTCGTTTTTCCCCTGATGTCTCCATGGTTTTTGGTTTGTTAAACATTTTAGTTTAGTTAGTTTCTGGATTTGTACCTCTGTTTCCTGTGTTCTTTAATTAAATCAGTCCGAACTCATCTCAGCTTCACTCGGCTCTGCACCTGGGTCCTTAAAGGAATAGTACACCCAAAACATGATTAGCCTTCATTTTCTACTCACCCCCATGCTGAACAACACTCTGGAGTACTT
>NW_015150506.1:1443875-1445873 GCF_000732505.1 Cyprinodon variegatus
AAATGTGTTGCTAAAGTCCATTCAGACCAGTAGAAATCAACATATTCTCATTATCAGTTTGTATGAAATCGTACAAAAAGTTATGCACAGTATTTTGTACGTTTTGGACGTTTTTCCTCGAAAAAACAGATCAGTGCGCATGCGCAGGCAGACAGACGAAAAAAGCAGATCCGCGGACGGACGTAAAGCTGGGAAAAACAGTACAAAACAGCTGTTTTGTATCTTAGGGTTAGGGTTAATTGTACGTTCAATTCTATGTTATTGAATGGTGCGTAAGATGCACACGGATATCTTGTCTCGAGGCAAGACGTAAAAATACGATGAAATACGACGAAAAAAACCATCAAAAACGTACGAAATTACGGTGCTTCACTTTTCCTACGATTTCATACGAACTGATAATGAGAATACACTGTAAAAAATGCCTTTGCTCCTCACACCAGAGGAAATCCCATCCCTTAGAAGTAAAGCCCAGGTGAATCTTTAAACTCAATTTGCGAAGCATGCAACTTGTAAAACTCAATCTGAAAAATAAATTGATAAAGATAACATCTTAACAAATACAATAAAAAAAAGGTAAAAAAAAAAAATCAATGTAAAGAGCAATTTAAAGCAATTAACATCACTTGAGAATATTAAACCTCAGAAAACAGCAAAGTTGCACCAAAAAGTTATTTTTCATTAGAAGGTTTTTCTTCTCATTTCGTTTTAGGATTGCATTTTTTTACATTTACAAAACCTGCTCTATATTTTTAAAATATTGAAACATAATCCCCTTTGTAGTGCTTAAACTGTATTTAAAACTGGTCTGCATGGAGTTTAAATGTCCTCAGTGAATGTCCATGAGTTCTCTTCAGAAACTTCTTCTTCCCATAATCCGAAAAAACGTCCATTAGATGAATCTGTCTTTATCAGATGTCCTTTTCTATGACTGTGTTTGTGAATGGTTGTCCTCTTTGCTTCTTTCCTTGTCCTCTGAAGGACAGGAAACCCGTCCAAGGTTGCATTTAGCTCCTGGAGAATGACCAGCACCCCTGTGACTTGTAAGGATTGAGCTGCTGCAGAAAATGGATGGCGAGATTCTGGATGGATGAAATATAAAACATAATTTCTGCATTACTATTTTGAGAACATAAAAAAAAAAGCTATTTTAGAAGGAACACGCAGTCCATAAATTGAACTTTGATTCCAAGTTGTGTTGATATTCACTTAGTCTAAACTCTGTGCATGTGAAGAAAAGTAAAAGAAAAAGACAACAAAAGTCATAAAAGCTCTTTTATACTGTATATCCCAGAGGTTTGCTAATTAGTCTAAATCTCTATCTACTAAATAACAAAAAGTTTGAAGCTGTGGTATTACTGGCTGCCGTCTCCATCCCCACAGAAAATACATTTCCTGGCTTGTTGGAGGCATTAAAGTAAAGCTAATTATATTCCATTTCTTCCAAATGTGTTAGTGGCGGTGCAGCTGGGGGTTGTATAGTATGGATACAGGAGATTTTGTTGGTAATCTCCGTTCTCCTGCTCTCTGAATGGCTCTTGGTGGCTTTAGTTGGGAGCGGATCTGACACCAAACAAGAAAAAACACTTTTATATATCTAGCAGGCACAGAGAGATCCAGGTGTCAAAATGTCACAGCTGCTATGGTGCTCAAAGAGATGCATGACTTCCTGGCATTGCATTAAAGATGAGTCACAAGTGTGATTAATTGGACAAGTGGAGTAAAAGACCTTTTACTTTCTGATTCAGTGAAGCGACTCGCATTTCCGCCCGAAAATCATGTTTCCAAACAGTCACAGAGTGCAAGAACATTATAAAAACTTGGATAACCAAGATTTGCAAATTTTGTGGAAATCACATCTAATATTTGGGACTCAAGGTCAACTGATTAAAAGAAACAAATGGGAAAAAAAACACACTACCTATTTAACCTAAATGTTAATTTTTGACCTCCAGCTCTAATTTGAAGACTGTTCTCCCTCATTTTTACCAACATGTG
>NW_015150506.1:1447624-1453063 GCF_000732505.1 Cyprinodon variegatus
TTGGTAGATGTGCCAACTTCTCTCCCTTGTGAAAATTATTTCTTCAGCTTTTTAAAATTGAAAGAATTAATCTTACCTGTGCTCTGTCTACGCGGGATCCAGCTCCAAATCAGTCTCCAGCTACCAAGCCACACCACCCACCTGCCTCTTCTCCAACTGCTGCATAGAGCTTGCCTTCCACCTCCAACTGCTCCCGCTTCCAGAGACACCTTCCTTCACTGTCAGCCTGTGAACCAAAGAATAAACTTTGCTTCTTTCTCCTAGCCTGGCTGTCTGCTTTCTGGGTCCAGCACCTACTGTAGGCCTTCACACTAAAACAAAGATGGTATTCTTCAAAATTTGATGCACAGAAAGACAACATGTAAGCGTTCTTCACGTACAGCAAACAGGGCAATTACTTTCTTATCTGTGGGTGGATTGCATTTTCAAGGCATGCTTTACCTAAAACAGGTAGAAATTTAATTAAACAGGTAATGGTTTATACTTTGTCATTTCTGCTCCAAATGTTTAACTCATGATTTTGGGATGTATGACACAATTCCATCGTTAAAATTATTAATCATTATTTTTCTCAGCTGTAAATGCAAGTGGAACAGGAGAACGCCGTGATGCTCATTGTCTGTTTAACACAGCAGCTCAGAGCCAATCAAACTGAACTGATGACTTCTGACCTTGATAAAGAAACGCTCAACCCCTACGGTCTCAAAAGCTTTGTGTTAATGGGTCAGAGCAGCCGTTCGTTTAGCATATAATTAATGTTTAATAACCCCTGGTTGTTTGTCAACACTTCTCCCACTGTCTTTTTTTTTCCTACGCCTTATAATCTTCAGAGAGCCTGCAGGCACTGCATTCTCTGATAGCATCTTAAGCCTCTTGTTCCAATACCCTGGCCTGGCAGTAACAACACTGGCCAGTCACTCATTTACAAGCAAAGATAAATGCACAGTCCTTAATCTGTCTCCAGTTAGGGCTCTAGCAATACAACGCAGGCCAGACCCACGCCTTTTTACCTCTCCTTAGGCTTAGCTGCTCCATCAGTCGTGCTGCTGCCACGTAAAGCCGCCTCCACTTTCACCTCTATCACCTGCCACACAGGTACCTGCTGATAAGCGCACACACAGCCGTACGCGTGTGTGAGTGAATTTGCTCAGTAATTAGGATGAATTCAAACACCTTTTCTATAGCTGTGCAATATTGGTGTAGAATCTACTGCACAATAAATGTGACTTTAACTGAATTGCAATATATGTCATAGAGAAGAATCATCGTTTGAAGAAAAAAAGACTTACCTTTGTGAAATGTGAACATAATCTGGATCCTGTTGGGGTTAGTTTATGCATACAGTTATATCTGAAATTACTCTTACTAAAAGTTCTGCTTCTGATTGGAAATGGAAATATCTCCATAAACCAAATGGGACAAAGTAAACGGGATATTCATTTTGAAATAGAGATACCAGACTTAATTTTGTTGTCATAAAAACAGCTTGTGAATTATCACATTATAAAGCAATCAACAATTAATAGAAAAATCCATTTACCCACCATAGGAACTAAATGCTTTTTATATATTTTATGTTTCTGAATCAGTATTTTTTAAGATTTATCTTTGTAATGAGTCTGGATTCTTGATGGCAGGAATTCCTACTTTGTTATCAGATTAAAATGGATTTTCTTGCTTTTTAACTAACATGCATGAATATTACTTCAATTCATTTCAGTTTATTTCCATAGAGCCAACAACACACATCATCTCATCCAGATCATTCAGTCAGATTAGTTTCAAGTTTTCTATCTAAGGAAAAACAAGCTGATTTTGACTCTTCAGCAATCCCTCACACTAAGCATGCTTGTAGCGACAGTGGAGAGGAAAAACTCCCTTTGAACAGGAAGAAACCTCCAGCAGAACCAGGCTCAGTGTGAGCGGCCATCTGCTGAGGCCCACTGGGGTTCAAGGAGACAGAAGCAGACATAGAAAAAGAAGCATAGATACAAAAGGCAACTGCCAACCAGCTCCACAGGCGGCCCCGTCCAGGAAACACACAGCCAGGCAGACGAGCTCCGAGCCAGCTCCCATGTCAGAGGATGAAGAGAGCACATCCAGTTAGTTACAGTCAGAGAAACAGGACTACACTGAAACTTTTTTCCAGTGTTTTATAGTAATTCCACTATCACAAGTACAGAGCAACAAAATTAACTCTTTGCATTTAACCCCTCCACTTGTGGAGCAGTGGGCTGCCATTGTGCGGCACTCGGGGAAATTTAACAACTAACATAAGAAATAAGTTAAACTAAAGATATTACTTAATGTACATCCTTCAGAAATTGCATTTACATTCATGTTCAATTATTTTTATGGAGAAACACAAAATAAAATAGCGCTTACTTGTGTCATGATTTCATCTAGAGCTCTGACCCACATCTAGAATACCAAACAGAGAGACCAGGGAAAAGTTTAACAGGTTTTATTGAGAGTGAATGAGATGAGTCCAGTGCTGCTCTGAACATTGTCGAACCAGAACTGGAAAGTGAAGGGGAAGATACTGCGGTTAGTTCAGGCTCGGTGGGAAATTAGTGTCTTTGATTTTAAGAAGGGGATTAAGGTTGCAGACTCACGTTTCCAAAAAAAGGTGTCTCTTGTTGAATCCAGTCGGTGTGGGTTGATCCAGTGAATGTCTTGTTCGTTGGAGGGCGGACAGGGTTTACCTAGATTGCGGTTTTTCCTTGGTGAACGGAGGAGCTGACTGCCGCTTAGTTTTCCTGCAGTACTTGAACGGGTTATTGTGGAGATGAATCCCCTGCTCAGAGAGAAGCCCAAAACAATCCTCGGGGGGGAAAATGTTGGTCCAAACCACAAACTTGAATCCTCAGCTCAGTTTGGTGCTCAGAGAATCCTTCCAGGGGGTGGAAGGTCCAAAACTTTCAATTTGCAGGATGACTTCCTGCTGAGAGGCAAAGACAAAAACAGAAAGTTTAAAACTCAGGAAAACAAAAACTCAGTTTGACTCAGCAAAACTCAGCTTAGCTAGAGTACCCAAAACTGGCAAACACTCTGGCGTCGAGGTAGTGGCAGTCAGCAGCTTAAGAGTCCACCGTTAATTAGCTAACCATCCGCAGGTGTGTGAGGAGGTCAACCAGAACCAAGCTCCGCCTGTTGGTGGAGGGAAGACAAACAAAAGCACAACCCACACAAACTGGATTCCTAACAACTTGGACCCTTTTTATACCTTTTTTTCTCACGAGGTTACGCAGAGAATTTGACTAGTGTGTATGCTCGTTTATTTGGCTGTAGTGTTAGCAACATTAGCATTCTGGTATGGTTCATTTACCAACCTTTCCAGCTCTCCAAAAAACAGTTAAAAAGTTACACAAGCAGAAACACTCAGTGACCGCCTGCAGAGGAGACCCCGAGGGTTAGAATCATAGTTATAGCAACGCAAGCTAATGTTAGAAGAACCATTCCATATCAGAACTCAGCTCTTAAAGAGAACAGCTATTAGTTTGAACATGCTCCTGCTAATATTAGCCAATATTAACAAATACAGATATGCAATTTATTATATAAAACTGCTTGTATGAGTATTTATTGTTTGTGTGCCCTTTTGCCAGATTTCTAACTTGAATCCCCCCTTTTTGTCGTCTAATTGCTAAAAAACAAAAATGAAATGACTCTGTTACACAGGCTCATTAAAGTTCATGCTATCCGCTTTATTTCCTTTTGGTCTGAATGAGACAAAAGAAGAACAATATCCTATTAAAAGGCTCTTTCCTCCCCCTATTCATTTCTGCTGGTAGTGAAGTGTCAGTGTTTTTCTGTGGATTAAAGTCTGATAGCTCTGGCAGGAAGAATGAATCCTCCGTTTGAAGACTTGTGAATGCTCCGAGGCGAGCGGCAGAGGAGAACAGACTAAAAGCGAGCCTGAGCAGGAACAGTGTGAGACATAATGGAAGAGCACTTCTTATGCACCGTCTGCAGCGAGTGAATTAGGAGGCAAATAGTGTGATTATTGTGTGATGTGCTGGTGGTAGTGGCGCTGATGGTGGGATCTCGCAAGCCCCAGGATGCAGATAGAAACCACCAGGGGTAAAGCAGAGGAGCAGGCAATTGTGATTTATGGGTAGCAGTGGGGCTGATAAGACCCCTCCCGCCGTTTAACGCCTTATCGGCTGCATTAAAGAAAGGCCACAATTTGCAGCATTCTTAAAAGCCCCAGATGTAACTAATCTCTGCAACCTTCCGGCCGATCTGTCTCAGGGAAAAACTATAGATCACTCACTTGTCACACTGATCGCAGTCTCTCCGCCTTCCAGTACAACGGCTGGAAACCGGAGAAGAAAATGTGTTTGATGGTTGTAGTGAAAAATCCAATCCTTAAAGTTGTTGATGTATAAATATAAAGTGTTGACAGTTTGCATTTGTAATACAAAGGCAAATTACTGGATAAGAATGTTCAGCGACACAATAGAATAAAAAAGGGGGCACTTGCAATGATTAAATGTCCGTTTATTCAGCAAAACTGTTATAGTAATAGTTTGCTCTCTTGTTTTTGAAATACCTGCTATTTGTCCATTATTTAAATATTTCTTTTAATTTCCTTTGTCTAAAACAAAGCAAAGGAAGCCATTTGCCCCATGTTGCTGTCTGCTCCTTTTTAAATCGGATGCATATAATAATGATTATGTCATTGGATTTTGTCTGTTTCATTGTTTTTGGGCTGGCTGGCCGTTTACCTCCCTCTGCTTTGCTCCACTTTGCTAATCAGAGTAAACAGATGCACCTGTCACTCTCTTAATCACTCTCACTTCTCCCAACTGTTACTCTGCCTATTTATACATGCCTCTCTCAGTTATTCCCTGCCCTTATGAGAAACATTCTTTTGTTAACCAGCACTGCCAGGCTTCCTGATTTTCTGTACTTCGTCTGAAATCACCGGATCTCTGTCGGCTTCTAAATCTGCTGATATTCAGGACTGCTTCTACTAGTCATCAGTTTGTTATACCTGCATCCAGTCTACTCTAACCCTGCATCCAGCCCAGGGTTCCTACAGCATAAGGCAAGTTAAATTCAAGACTTTTTAAGACTTCTTAATGCCGCTTGAAATAAAAATTTAAGACCAAATTCACAAGAAACACAAGAAAAACCTGCTTGAGACGACTTAACCCAAAGGTTTATTTTAACATAAACCACTGCACTAATGTTTAAAATTTTGAAAAACTTCCCATACAGGAAGAAAGCTAAAAACACACAAATGACAGATATATTTGAACAATTATTTAACTGAATTCATTATTGGTTTTTTTTTATAAAAAGAAAAAAAAGTTGTAAATTTTAACGTTTTATTTAGATAAAACACTAGATAAATCGTAATAAAAATAATCCTATTTATGATTATTTAAAAATTAAGACCTACGAAAGACTGATTTAAGACATTTTAATACC
>NW_015150506.1:1455105-1456928 GCF_000732505.1 Cyprinodon variegatus
CAGTTGGACAGGTGTACCTAATAAAGTGGCCGGTGAGTGTATACTTTCTGTATACTGAGCCTGTGTAGTTAATACACCTTTTGACATTAGATTGAAACGTAATCAAATTTCTTGACTTCTTATTTAGATGAAAGTAGACAGCTGCGGGAAAAAAAGGCTTTAGTGGATTAAATGTTTATATTATTTTAAGTCATATGTAAAGACGCAGACTGAATTTAATTTGTGAACCACATGCACTTATAAACACACAGTCAGGTGTCTCTGTAGTGGTTTATCAATAAACTGGGGACTTCACACAGCGGCACCACTGATCAATACTAATCACTGGAATAATTACTCACCACAGCTTAGGTATGCTATTGATTTTTAAGGCAGTTGTTTGCATTGCTGTCATATCTGATCTGAATAATCTTAAAGAGACTTTTTTTTTCTCTCCGTTGAAGTTTAGTCAACTTGTATAAAATGTACGAATGTCACTGCAAGGTCTAATCAATGCCAGTGGTGCGCATTGAAGCGGCTTTAGGGCCTTTCAGGAGAAAGGCCCCTGTTCCATTGATGAACATTGGACGGATAAGCTTCATATAACATTTATATATGACTCCAAGGGGACTTACCTTTAATACATGAATGATTGCAGCAGTTTTGTTATTGTTTAGGCTGCATCTAAGAGAAACTGTTTAACTATGTTTTAGTCATTAGCTGGTCTCCACTATTAAGGTGTCCCCTTTTTGAAAATCCCAGTTTCAAAGATCTAAAGGTAGGATTTTTCTCTTGCTGATTTAGTAGCAAAGGTAAACCTATGAGTCCCGCACCCTGCAGGTCAGCTGGCTGAAATACAGAAGTTTTCTTCCACTTACAGAAAAATGGCTGCTTAGAAATATTCTGTCATAGTGCGGAAGCTAAAGGCTAAGCAGAAAGGTAAAGTTTAAAATCAAACCACTGGATTTTGTTTTTCCAACTTTGAAGATGTTTCACTTCCCATCCAGGAAGTCGCAATACTGGCCCAATGGGCCAATATCGGGCATCGCAGGTCAATAACGACCTCAACGACTCCCATTATTAAGGGGTGGATCTGGTTTTCCAGCTTCGATATGCATGTTTTCTCAACCATTACAAGGCTTTTGTTGGTCCACTCTATAAAAGCCTGGAACTCAACGCTAATTCTGACATTTGAAATGAGAATCTTCCTGGATGGGAAGCAAAATGTCTTTGTACTTGGAAAGCAAAGTCCAACGGATTGTTTTTTACATTTTTGGAATGACTATGACCTAGATGACAGATAATCTCCACCAACTAAAGGGATAACATACATTTAATCAAGGTAACTCTGTTTCAGTAATGGCAAAGTTTTAGGACTTAAGTGAAAAGTAGCAAGCAGAGCAGAAAACCGCCAACTTTAACAGCCAATACTGCATAACTGAGTAGTTATCTTTTATAAACTAACCTGGCATAAGGAAAGGCAATTTTGTTTATTTTTATTTGCATAGCACGATTCAATACATGGACAATTCTATTTACATGAATTAGATAGTAAAATAGGAAAAAATAAATAAAAGCAATATAAAAGCAAAAACAAATCATAAAGCATAAGGTAGATTACTACATGTAGCAGTATTGTGGTCAAGACCACCTAACCCGAGACCAAGACAAGACCAAGACCAGACTGTAGCGAGACCGAGACAAGACCAAGACTTTTAGGGTCCGAGACCAAGTCAAGACCAAGACCGAGGGAAGTCGAGACCGAGTCAAGACCAAGACTTTTAGGGTCCGAGACCGAGTCAAGACCAAGACTTTTAGGGTCCGAGACCGAGTCAAGACCAAGA
>NW_015150506.1:1457622-1458684 GCF_000732505.1 Cyprinodon variegatus
TCTACACAGTGTTCATCTGGAATGGCTCATGTGCAAAGTTTTGGTGAAAGGGAGGGACAGTCAATACATTTTTTGAGGTGATTGGGTAAATCACCAAGTGGCACATGCCTGCTAGTCAAGCTTTTAGCCAATCACAGCAGGAGTAGCCGTTGTGGTGCGTCACATGTGGAACTAGATCGGTCGCAATTTTCACAAATACACATATATGATTCATACATGCACAGGACAAGATCCACAAAGATTCACTGGATGAACCCTCAGACTTTATAGATCCACATCTTGACTAGAACTCAAGCAAATTTGGACGGAATAAGTTGAAACGTGTTTGTTCCAAAAAATGTGAATTCGGCACAATGCCAAACGTGCAAAAATGCATTTACACTCATAAAAAGGAATCTGGTCAGACAAATATGTTGATTTACATTATTGGAGACCTTCTGCATAAGACAAAGCCCTAAGATTTAGCCGTTGTTTCATTTAAATTTACACATAAAATCACCAAACTGAATAGAAAATAAGAATAACAGAGCACACTTAAGTAACGCCTTCCAGTTACATCACCTGAAATGGTTGCACAATGACCTCCGACCCCTCCTTGGAAAGGTCGGAGCCTCTAGTTTCCAATGATGGCGGCCATTAGGGGGCGGGGCTAAAAACAAATCGCTGCTGTTGCATTACTCTTGCAGAGTAACACATGTCAGGTGAAATTTTAAATCTCATTTTATTTGTTTACACATTAAAATGATAAATATTATATGTTTACACATAAAACATAAAACAAGTTGTTAAAAAATATTTAGAAAAATGTTTTAGAATTTTTAAAGCCCCATTTGAAAGCCGTGTGGATAAAAGACCATGTGACTGTGTTTCGGCCATTTCTATTAATAGATAAAAATTAGCAGGTGTATGTTGGACAGTGTACCGGGTCCGCCGAGCTTAAGGACTACTAAATTGAACCTCCCTCTAACAAAATATGCTTTCTAATTCAGAAACTGTTGATATTAAAATATCAATAATGATTTAAAAATTGGAGAGAAACATCAGCTGGGCTGCTTCCATCAA
>NW_015150506.1:1458990-1472491 GCF_000732505.1 Cyprinodon variegatus
AACTGAATTGAATTGAATAAAAATGATCATGATTATAATGGTTTTATGATCCTGGTAGGATTTGCTGTACTTCTACAGTTGATGTTAAAATCAGTTCCATCACATTGTGATTTAAGTTATAGTTTAAATAATTAAATAAATAAATATGTTTTTTTTCGTTTAAGATAATCCCATTCCCATTATAAATTTCCCCATTTAGCATAGAAATAGCTTCTCGTGTTTTTGCTTCGCTCCTCAAATCAAGCTGTGGTGTTGCTCATTTCTCAGCTCTGTTCTGATTTGGGTTGAAATATGTAAAAGAAGTGGAGCAATGTTCATCTTCAGGTCAATCATCTGTAACGGGCCCCCGCCTGCTAATCCCTCCTGCTCCATCATTCACCTCTGTGGTTAGCACGAGTAGCTACAATCCTCCAAAGCTTTTGCCATTTTTGAATTTTAAACATCCCTTTTTCTTTAAATTGAGCACATAGATTCATTTTTATATGCTTTGCTGTGTTCTACAAGTGTAATTAGTCTGGGATACTCTGCAGTTGATATTTCACCCCCACCTTCTTCCATTCTTAAGTATTCATGAAAGCCAGTGATCTGACAAATGGAATTTTTCAGCACGGTAGCATCCTGCATCTCAGACCTCATTCTGACGGATAATCCTGTTTAAATATCCCAGCCTGGTTCATGCAGCAGCCCGGGTAGGGAAATCTTAGCCTTAAATACTCATATACTAACATACCTTCATAGAATACATGTAATGTAAGCAAAAATGCGTTGGCTTGGAGGAGACTTTTACAATTTTGATCATCTAAAGTGTAGATTAACAATGGTGTTGGAGCCAAATGCTTGATTTATGTTGAATATTTATTTCTAGTTTACTATTTTTGTCTGGTTTTGGTATGATATATATGAACATGAAATATTTTGGTTTGAAGTATAAGCTGACTGACTTAATTATGAAATTATGAATTTGTTTAGTTGTGTTTTGCTGCCATTCATAATTTACGCTGTTTCTGGCCTCCGCCCCTTCATTATGGACAGGTGACTGCAGCACCTGGATTATATTGGAGTTGGCTATTGGGGCCGTGTGAGCTTTTGAATTCAGTCAGCGCAGCCATACAGTTTTTGACCGCTTTTGATTATTATTGTTTTTTTTTTTTTGAGTGGCAAAAAAGGAACGAAATGAGCCGATATGATCTGCCTGTCACGTCATGTTGCGGTAAGAAAATCTAAATTTGTTTTGATTTTGGAAAATAAAGCGCTTGATCAAGAGGAAAGAAAGTTTGCTGATTGCATGGTCACATTAAACAACATCTGACAGATCTGAAGTGAGTCTAACTTGGATGCTTCTGAACCAAGAGCCAAACGCATCTTTATTGGAAAGATTGCGCTATTAAATGGATACCATCTTTTGGGAGATTTTTTATACCAAAGTTAAAAGCCAAGAAATATTTAACACAATTTAATTGCACTAAATCAAACAGCCGCACCCATTCCCAGCTAGTCAGCTAGTGGGGTGCTATTGTCATAATCTGCTCAAGAACTTCCTTTTTAATGGGTAAGTCGTTCTTTATTCAGTTATTTAGGTCATGCTGTGTTAAAACACAAATAATTCAGTTTAAGTAAAAGGTTTGAGTACAACTAGAGTTGCGGCGATGACAGTTTTTGGCCCCGATATGGTACCTGATACCTGGCTATGCAGCATCGGCCGATACCGATACCATCTGTTTGAAATTGATGTGTGTGTATGAAGAACTGCGTCCTACCTGGATGTAAAATAATTGCCATCATGGCTTTATCAAGCTGCTGCCTACATTTGTGAAGCAGAAAGACTAATGCAAAGTGAATCCAGTAGAACCTTTTATTGCCTACCCTCAATGGGTGACAATACACTGCAAAAATTATCTCAAAATGAGTAAAAATGTCTTAAATTAAGGGTATTTACCCTTAATTTGAGCAGTTAAATAAGATAATCTGCCAATGGAATTAGTTTTTTTACTCTTCAAATAAGGCATCTAGATAAAATGCACTTGAAATAAGACAAAGCAATTGTTTTTTCTCATTTCATTTGTAAATTGTCTTGTTCCATTGGCAAAGTGTCTCACTTAAATCCTTAATTTAAGAAAAAATGCACTTATTTTAAGAAGAAATGACTTATTTAGATTTCATTTTTTTGCAGTGTACTGTTGCCCTGATATCAGCAACGGGGCAACACTATTTGTAACATTCAAAAAATAGGGATATTTTGATGACAAAAATGAATGTCAATTTAATAAGAAGAAACGCCAACTTGCCCAAATATATTAAGAAAAATAACAAAAGTGCTTCTATAAGAAATTCATTAAAAACACTCTGAGAGTGAAAGAAACACATTTTTTGTTTGAGGCATTAATGCTGATACTGGAACATCATTTTTTAGTTTATAAACCTAAATATAATTGCTAACTTTTTAACTTTTCAATTCGATTTTTACCTTTTTTCTTCATTTGTTACCTTATTTTACAGTAGGTAACATATCATTCAAGGACTCATCTAATTGGTCAAATGCAAAAATAAGATGTGCCGATCTGTAGCAGTATCTTTACTGAAGGCTGGATATAGATCTTATGCTTCTAGACCTTACTGAGTGACGGGGGACTTCATTTGTAAAGGGTATGCAAGTGATCAAAAACAGGAACTTACACTAAAAATGGTTAAAAGCTTTAAATGGTGCAGAGATGCAGTTTCAAACTATTTTTTAAACTTGGTAACCATCCCATGCCTGTCAGTATGTGAAGCTGAGGTTGTGATTTGTTTTCTAAAGAGGAACAAACAGACAATATTCCTATAGTTTGCTGCGTTTGTGTGTGAATGTGTGTGTGGAGGAAGTGAGCCGACCTCTTTAATCTGTAACGTCCTCCTGGCTAACAGTATCTGCCTCAGGGCTTCTGCAGCCTTGACTTTGCCGTGTTGGTCTATTCTCAGTTCACCAGGCTAATTCATCACAAGCGCTCCACTAACACCAAGGTCGCCCACATAATGAGGGGGTTATTGTGATAAAGGGGAAAAGCCACGATTGGATCTGAGCCAAATGGCCAAAGACGATCACTTTACAGTCTCTCGTTTATCCTGCAAAACCTCTGCGGCTCCCAGAAGCAGCATGACCCCCACGCCGCATCCGGGGGTCCGCAAGCCGCAGAGCCGGCAGCTTGCTTATTGTTTACTCTCCTCTCTTTTGTTGTCATGGTCCACTGGGGAGCATCCCAACAAGTCAACTGGTATTTGACAAGCTCGGTGAGATGTGGGAGGAGGCGGCGGCCGTGTGTTGGGAGTCACCTCTTTCCTCAGGAGGCCGGGCCTTTTTGGTCCGTTTGTCCAAACCGTGTGCCCCCCCCATCCACTCAGCTCCCCACCCTCCTCCTCGGTCTCTTTCTCCTGTGCGTTCCCCCACCGCTCCAGCCCGCCTGCATGCCTGACAGACAGACAGATGTTATCTGCCATGCATCTCCAGCTCTGGGCCTCTATCACTCTCCACAAACAGCCCATTGCTCGCACACAGGCTGCAAATTTCGTCTGCCTCTCTCCCTGCAGATAAGGGCCGATATCAGTGACAGAACATATTTTATGTATGAAATGTAGCTCGCAACAAGCAGTCAAGCATTAGGTTTGTTTAAATAGATGATCCTTATCGGCATTCTTTCAACGCAGAGTTTTGACATTGTTTTCCCGTTTATTTTCTCTTTGCCCACAATTCTTCTCAAGCTATCTAGGCCTGACTATTGCCTTTTAAAGAACCTCCCGTCCAGCGGCTGAATTCATTGCTATTTTAATTATAGCCGCTCTGCGCGAGCGGGACAGAGGAATATTTCCAGGCCGGCTGCAGTCGCACTTCCTCCCTCCCGAACCCCTTCCAGTCGACATTCCGGCGGATTATTTGCCAGGGATTTCTCTTGTCAAAGAAGCAACACCCCCCCCCCCCCTGCTGTTGGCTGTTGTTAGCATCAGATATTGGGTGATTTCCATTTAGTGCTTAGGTTATGCCTGTCAGTTTGTGCCCAGCATTTTTGTAATGATAGAAATAAGATCTCACATATGCCAGGTATCTGGCTGACATAATAGTTTGGTTTGTGTCTCGCTGTGTATCCCTGTGTGAGTTAAAGCAGCAGCAGCAAAAAAAAATAAAATTTTTCCTTACACTTTATTTGAAACGGCAACAAAAATTCCTTTAAAGCGCCGTTTTTGATATTGTTTTTTTTTTGCTACAGAAGAATGAAAATTCTCTACATGTGTTTGACTGGACCTCTTTTTCAAAGTATTCCCACCCCTTGTTCTGACAACAACAAGCCATGCCCTGGTACATTGTGTTTGGTTGTCCCCGCTATACCTCCTCCCCAAAAAAGAAGCAAGGCCTCACCCCCACGGCACATGCAGAACGGAGGCGGCGGCGGTGACGGGGGGATATGCAGGTCATTACCATAACAAGCCGGCGTGTTTCTGAAGATACACTTGTTCAAAACAGACAGGGGGCAGGAGTGGGGGGGGGTGGCTGGGATGGCAAAGCGGGCGCAGTTTATTTCAATAACAACAGCCAGACACACAGCCTATCTGGTGAGACTTTGAATGAAACACTTGGGCTCTGATGGAGAGATAAGGCACAGATGCTAAAACGGGCGGCGGCTGAAATGGCCTCTTGACCCTGGCTTTGCTTTTTCCTTTTTACAAAGAGCCAATAAAGTCAATCACAGTCGACATCAAACAAGATACGGGATGACTTTGCTTCTTTTTTTTTCCTGAAACACTTTTATTAATATCAGTTTAAAATAGAACAAACCGAGGCTGTGTTTCTGTCCATTTAGTCTTGTGTAAACCTGCGTTGTTAATTAAAGCGTGATCATTTTCACATGAATGGCTCCGTATTTACTGTGGGGTGACTGATTCATCCCTTGGGGGGACGGTGTCAAGTGCTTTACCCACAAACAGATGTGTACCCACTTGGCAGAAACCGCTGATGGATTTGCAGCTACAATAAGGTTCTTACAAATTTATTGTTTTGAAAAAAAAAAAGTAAAACCTTTCAATGAGTCTGTTTGGACAATTTAATGTTGTGTTAATGAATTGCGCTCTATGGAGTTTTGGGTATTAAAGTGACATCCTTCCTGTACCTGTTGCAGTGCACTGCTGGTCAGACAAATGACTATAGGACCATTTATCACTTTTATTAATGAAACACGGTTTTACTATCACTACAGTTTGTGGGATTTCTGTTACATAACATTATGCCAACAAAAGAGACACTAAAATGTTTTAATGTTTAGATTTTGGTTAAAGTCTGTTAATCAAAATTAAAAGAACAACAAATGTCTTTTTTTTCAGGAAATTGACCTGTATACTGAGCTATAGCTACGTACAGGCAGAGGCAGATTATAAGTAGGTGAGTAAAAGTTTTCAGAGCTAATTTTAAACAAAGGTAAAGATTTTTATATGTTCTGTTTCCCCGGTCCTGTGGTTTAAATGGTACGAAGAAATGACAGAAAGTGCCACAGTGATCAGTTTTCTTTGTTTGAAAAACAAAGGTACATTAATCCGTCTCTTTCTTGTCCTTTGCTGTGCACTGCTGGTCAGCTGGATGAGGGAAGGTTGACTCACATTTCCATTGTTTATCGAGAAAGAGAAATCCTATTGTTCCCGCTCTGTTGGCAATTGTTTGGTTTTATTTGGCAAAATTCAATTTTCAATTCAATTCAGTTTATTTCTATAGCGCCAATTCACACCACATGTCATCTCAAGGCACTTTACAGTTCACCAGATCATCCAGTCAAATTTATTCAGAGTTTATCTATCAACGGAAAACCAGTTGATTGCATCAATTCAATGACTCGTATGCAATCCCTTACACTAAGCCTGCTTGTAGCGACAGTGGAGAGGAAAAACTCCCTTTGAACAGGAAGAACCCTCCAACAGAACCAGGCTCAGTGTGAGCGGCCATCTGCTGAGGCCCACTGGGGTTCAAGGAGACAGAAGAAGAGACACAAATGTTCATTTGATTTATGTTTATCTGGCTGTGCTAATTATTATTCCCCTACTCAATGAAAAAAGTAAAATGTATTATTATCTAAAGACTATTAACAACAGGAGGTAAAAATGCAGCTCCAGACTAGCTTTGAATGTGGCGATGTCCAGACTTTCCTGCGTTCTTCTCAAGAACGTACTTGGCGAGAACACAAGTCCATATTCACGTTCTNAAGAAACCTCCAGCAGAACCAGGCTCAGTGTGAGCGGCCATCTGCTGAGGCCCACTGGGGTTCAAGGAGACAGAAGCAGAGATACAAATGTTCATTTGATTTATGTTTATCTGGCTGTGCTAATTATTATTCCCCTACTCAATGAAAAAAGTAAAATGTATTATTATCTAGAGACTATTAACAACAGGAGGTAAAAATCCTGCTCCAGACTAGCTTTGAATGTGGCGATGTCCAGACTTTCCTGCGTTCTTCTCAAGAACGTACTTGGCGAGAACACAAGTCCATATTCACGTTCTTGTGAATTGAGAAACGGCCCTAAGCTCCAACATGTCCTTCCATATAGTTATACAGCTAGCTCAATGCCGCTAATAAAGCAGCGACATGGTTGGTGTTAAACGACAAGTTGATGATTTAGAATAATTAATAAATTTTTTTATGGTCTCATCATACATCAATAATAACCTAAAATCATAATAACCTGAGGTATGTTAACCTCTAAAAATAACAACTTGGTTCACCGATGAAACCTAACAGCTAGCAGCCGTTAGCTTCTTGAAGCATGTTTCAAAATTATTTGAGGCTTACTGTATGTGTAAATAAATAGGCCAGTATTATGTTTTATAACAAATATAGGGATTTCTATTTAACAAAGCTAGCTAGTTAGCCCAGGGTTATTGTGGAGTTACTAGGGAGTTAAGGTGCTTTTCCAACGCTTAAGCTCCAACATATCCTTCCATATAGATGTACAGCTAGCCTGATGTTGAGCTGGCGGATACAGCAACAACACGACCTTTCATAAACAAGAGTAATCCTTGAGTTTAAATAGGAGCTAAAACTCAGCAGTGAAAAGCAGGCCACGCTTTAATATTTGTGCAGATATGGCACACCGCTTAGATTCAGGAGGAGATGTCCTAAATCTCCGCTTGATTTCCAGCGTTAACCTCGGCTTAGCTGCGGCTGAGGGGCCGCATGCAGGAGAGCCTGTTGAGAGTTGGTGGAGTAGTTGTAAATATGTGGTAACACTTTCAGCGGTAATCCTCGGCACAAAGAATTGCTAGAGATTATGGACCAGTTGTCTGACAGAGAGAATCCTCCGGCACAATCAAATTCCTACGGCTGCCGAGATTTGGAGGGGCCACAATACGGTGCGGCTCCGCGCTCCGGTAATGGGAGGGCAGGCCGTTCCCTAGATGGAGAGCTAAGCAGCAAATATGGCATGAAGTACATATTAGGTAAACAGAGGTTTGCTTGGTATTTAGCATTGTAGTAGGAAAGAGTAGCGGTGGATCTGAGGTGCTTTTTGTTGTTTTTTTCTTTCTTCTGTGCCTGTTGATAGCGCTGATTCCACGCTGACCCTGTGAGAACCGCAGCCTCCGCTCCCTCCTCCTCGGGGCACGGCGCAGTCGCCCTCGCTGACACGTTTTGAGTGGGGTTTAAGGAAGTGATGTGAAGAGAGAGTGTGAGGGAGCGAGAAAGCCCACCGCAGCCCCACAGCCCCAAGGATGAATAGAAGATAGAAGCCGTTTCATTTCAAAAATCGGCCTCTGCACTTGGCTGAACCTACAATAAAAGTTGATAATTGAGAAGTGAAAGAGCGGGATCACTATGACTGTAGAGAGAGAGGGGGGGGGCTTGGGCTTATGTTTAATGCAGTTTAACTGATATTTAATATTTTCTGCTTTCTCTCTCTTCTTCTCCTTTTGTCCACATTAAAATACTTCAAAAAGAATTCTAATAAAGTGGAAATTAAAAGGAGCGTAGATTGGGGTTGGAAAGAGAGGCCTCTAATCCTGCTATCTCTTAATAATTCAAAGTCTCTTTTATTTTCTGAATAAAAAGTGGAATTAATCTGGCACTGTGAAGCTGTCCTCTCTTCTCACTGTTTAAATAAATCCCCCGTTCGTACATTAGATGCGAGGAGGCCGGCTCTGGCTCCTCGCCAAGCTCTGTGTCAATTCCCTCCTGCCTCCCTCCTTTCTCTCCCAGCCCCTCTTTATTCCCTTTCTTTTGCTTTCTGCCAGGGAGGGACCTGAGAGAGAAGCCGCGCCACCAGAGAGCCGCTATCTCCAGAACCTGCTCGGCACACGGGCCTATCACAGGCAGCTAAGACCACTTAGCTCAGGCGGCCAAAAAGGCACCCTTATGAAACTTTACCCAGATATTAGGGCCACTGAAGCCAACTGATATGTTCCAAAGACACTGTATAGAGGGCTGACTATTTCTAGTATTTATAAGAAGCTTCAATGGCTCCTTTTTTTTTTTTTTTTNGCCTGATGTTGAGCTGGCGGATACAGCAACAACACGACCTTTCATAAACAAGAGTAATCCTTGAGTTTAAATAGGAGCTAAAACTCAGCAGTGAAAAGCAGGCCACACTTTAATATTTGTGCAGATATGGCACACCGCTTAGATTCAGGAGGAGATGTCCTAAATCTCCGCTTGATTTCCAGCGTTAACCTCGGCTTAGCTGCGGCTGAGGGGCCGCATGCAGGAGAGCCTGTTGAGAGTTGGTGGAGTAGTTGTAAATATGTGGTAACACTTTCAGCGGTAATCCTCGGCACAAAGAATTGCTAGAGATTATGGACCAGTTGTCTGACAGAGAGAATCCTCCGGCACAATCAAATTCCTACGGCTGCCGAGATTTGGAGGGGCCACAATACGGTGCGGCTCCGCGCTCCGGTAATGGGAGGGCAGGCCGTTCCCTAGATGGAGAGCTAAGCAGCAAATATGGCATGAAGTACATATTAGGTAAACAGAGGTTTGCTTGGTATTTAGCATTGTAGTAGGAAAGAGTAGCGGTGGATCTGAGGTGCTTTTTGTTGTTTTTTTCTTTCTTCTGTGCCTGTTGATAGCGCTGATTCCACGCTGACCCTGTGAGAACCGCAGCCTCCGCTCCCTCCTCCTCGGGGCACGGCGCAGTCGCCCTCGCTGACACGTTTTGAGTGGGGTTTAAGGAAGTGATGTGAAGAGAGAGTGTGAGGGAGCGAGAAAGCCCACCGCAGCCCCACAGCCCCAAGGATGAATAGAAGATAGAAGCCGTTTCATTTCAAAAATCGGCCTCTGCACTTGGCTGAACCTACAATAAAAGTTGATAATTGAGAAGTGAAAGAGCGGGATCACTATGACTGTAGAGAGAGAGGGGGGGGGCTTGGGCTTATGTTTAATGCAGTTTAACTGATATTTAATATTTTCTGCTTTCTCTCTCTTCTTCTCCTTTTGTCCACATTAAAATACTTCAAAAAGAATTCTAATAAAGTGGAAATTAAAAGGAGCGTAGATTGGGGTTGGAAAGAGAGGCCTCTAATCCTGCTATCTCTTAATAATTCAAAGTCTCTTTTATTTTCTGAATAAAAAGTGGAATTAATCTGGCACTGTGAAGCTGTCCTCTCTTCTCACTGTTTAAATAAATCCCCCGTTCGTACATTAGATGCGAGGAGGCCGGCTCTGGCTCCTCGCCAAGCTCTGTGTCAATTCCCTCCTGCCTCCCTCCTTTCTCTCCCAGCCCCTCTTTATTCCCTTTCTTTTGCTTTCTGCCAGGGAGGGACCTGAGAGAGAAGCCGCGCCACCAGAGAGCCGCTATCTCCAGAACCTGCTCGGCACACGGGCCTATCACAGGCAGCTAAGACCACTTAGCTCAGGCGGCCAAAAAGGCACCCTTATGAAACTTTACCCAGATATTAGGGCCACTGAAGCCAACTGATATGTTCCAAAGACACTGTATAGAGGGCTGACTATTTCTAGTATTTATAAGAAGCTTCAATGGCTCCTTTTTTTTTTTTTTTTTTTGTAACAGGGGGTTGGGGAATTTTTTTTTTTATTTGTTTTGTTTTGCTGAGTTTCTATTAGACCGAGCATGCCCAAAGTCGGTCCTCAGGGGCCGCTGTCCTGCAGATTTTAGACGTTTCGGTGTTTCAGCGCAGCTATTTTACATTGAAGGACAGCGGCCCTCCCTGTAGTAGAACCAAAAGATAAAAGGTGATTTTTGGTCATTAAATATATTATTAAAGGAGGACAGTATATTAAATCACTGTCCTGAACACATGGAACCTTTTTGTTAACAATTCTGTTAAATCTTTATGGGCCCTTGGCTGATTCTTGATTGGCCCTTGGCTAGTCCCCTACAATTCCATCTAAAATATTCTTTCTGTAATGATTTGTGGACATTAAGATCTAAAGAGAAGCATCATCTCCTGGTCAGACCCTGTAATTCAGTGAAAGGGCGGAGTCAGAGTAAAAAAATATGAATGCCCAGGAGAAGGAGGGGTCACTCCAGTGGCTGGAAGTTGGAGGGGATTTTGCTGCCATTCTGCTTTTGACTGGGAAGGGCCATTTTAATGGCTGCTACCGTATTTACTTTCCACCTGCATGTAATTCATTTGGACTGTTGGATAAATGGGATCTAGATTTAGCTGGTAGATGCTAACGGTCAATTAGCTAAAGAAAATAATATGGGATGGCAAATAATACTGAACAAAATGACACGTTCTTATGTTCTTTGGTTCTTTGCTTCCTACTTGACTCAGTGTTCTTTACATTTTCAACAATTTGTGCAACGGACAGCTTAATCTGTGAGCTTTGAACAGAACAAAAGGCAAATCTTTGAAACTGAAACCATGAAATAAAAGGAGCTTATTCTCCACTAGTAAATGCAGAGGGGGGGGGGTTTAAGGAGAGGCCCGAGCACAAGGGGATCCCTGCTCCTTGATTAGCACTGCCCTCTATATCAGTCCATGATCCACCCCCCCCCCTCCGGCTCTGCTTCAGGCTACAGGAAGTCCTGACGACAAGTCGACTGGTGATGAGTGCCGAGCCTGTTCCAGCTCTGATATGGACGCCGTTGACGGGCGCTGCAGCGATCCTGGATCAGCCTGCTCTCCTCTGCGGTTGAAGATTTGCTGCATCGCTTCCTTTAGCTCAAAAAACGGCCTCATCATTCTGCTGCGGCCACAAACCCAATCATACGTGCAGTTTGATAGGCAAACAGTAGCATCTATTGAGCTTTTCATGTAATCTTATCAAATATTCTCCAAAAAAAAAAAAAAAACTATTTAATTTTTATTTTTTTTGCTGGTGAAAATGACATCCTTGGTCCCAGTCTTACTTAAATCTGGTACCGTTTTTCTTCCTTAGTGTGATATTTTCTCTGCACTGAAATCTTTACTCTATATGTTATCAAATGATAAAGAAATATATAAATATATCAAAGGAAGCAGGAAATAGGAGCAGGCCCTAAGGTGGAGAAACGGCAAAAAAAAAGGAGGTGTCTTAAGTTCCCTGAAGGCAACAGAAAGTCATTTTCACTGAGGTGTGGTCTATTTTTATTTATATATCTCCTCCGCTCTGTTTCTTCATACATACTGTTTGTGGGGCTATCATTATACCAGACACAGAGGTGGGGGGGGAAACCATTTGCATTAGTATCACTGTCTGACTCCAGGCTCTAAGCAATGATACTTTATTCCATACCATTCAGAGTGCCATTATCACTTCACCCCCTCTGTCCCCTCTTCCAGCAAGAAGCTCACACACACACACCCATGCAATTACACAACGCGAGCTTGTGCTATTCCCATCCGCCGCAATCGCAGATAGCATCTCTCGCAACACCGGCGCAGAGGTACAGGACGGGAAAGAGGGAAGTGGAGGGGAGGGACATTTCCGGAGGGGGGTCCTGGCATGTAATTGTCCTGGTGAGCACTCAATAGCACCTTAAACCAAGCAGGCAATCTACAAAGCTGTGCAGTGAAGGAGGGAAAGGCCCCATGGCTATGGGGGACCCTAATAGGAACTTCTTTCTCACAGAGATAAATGGAGAAAGTTCCTTTTATTTATCGGTAGCTGCTGTTTGGGACTGGGGCTATCAAAGCGCAGCAGTGCTATTTATCCCTCCAAAAAGGATCCGTCCAACACAGGGCTGAGGGCGAAAGAAGGAAAGAGGAGGAGGAGGAGGGGAGTACTGGAAATTGGCAGAAACAGAAGGTCAAACTGTTTATCGTTTTTATTCCCATGTCTCTCCCTCTCCTCCATTCTTCTGCAACTCTTCACCTGTTGTGGTAAGAGACTCCGAGGCGGAAGGAAAACTCTTTGGATCGCCGTCAGGGTCCACGGTGAGGCGTTAAATCAGCCGGGCAACTTAAAGATGAGCTGGAGGAAGTAAACAAATGATGAGTTCCCTTTTAATATTCATCACAGGTTTGAATATAAAGGGTAAAAATTATTTAAAAAACACACCTAATGAATGAAAAATACAAATATACCTCATTGATATTGGGACAAATGTTACTGCATTGAAAACAAAAGAACAACAACATAAAATAGAGCTGAATTCTGAATATATGCACTGCAAAAAATGTAAATCTAAATAAGTCATTGTTTCTTAAAATACGTGCATTTTATCCTAAGCTGAGGAGGTAAATGAAACACTTTGCCAATGGACCAAGATGATTTACATTTGAATTAAGAAAAATCAATTGCATTGTCTTATTTCAAGTGCATATTATCTAATTAACTTAGTTTGCCAATGGAATGAGTATCTTTACACTTAAAATATCTTATTTACCTGCTCAAATTAAGGCTAAATACACTTGATTTAAGAAATTTTTACTTAATTTCTGATCGTTTTTGCAGTGTGAATATATGCACTGCAAAAAATGGAGTCAGTCATTTTTGCTTAAATTAAATGCAGGAGGTAAGTGAGACACTTTGCCAATGGAACAAGACAATTTACATTTAAAATAAGAAAAAAACAATTGCTTGGTCTTATTTCAAGTGCATATTAACAAATTCTCTTACTTTATGTAGAATTAATCATTTCACTGGCAAACTATCTTATTTTTGTACTCAAATTAAGGGAAAATACACTTAATTTAAGAAATGTTTTACCTATTTCTAGATGTTTTTTTCTGTGTGGCATCTAACTGGAATAAATAAACAAACTGCAAAAACATTCAGAAAATTAGTAGAATTTTTTCCTATAACTGGATTTACCTTTAATTTGAGTAGGAAAATAAGATAATCTGCCAATGGAATGAGCATTTTTACCATTAAAATAAGTTAATCAGTTATTATGCACTTAAAATTAGAGACTGCAGTTTTTTTTTCTTATTTAAAGTATAAATTGTCTTATTTCATTGGTATTATTTGTTCAATGTAAGGAAACAATGAGAAAAAATGGACTTGTTTTAAGAAAAATTCACTTACTTAGATTTAAATTTTTTGCACATTTGCTCTCACTAAGTAAATTCAAGTGCAACCATCTAATTAGTCAATAAAGTCATTATGAGTCTATG
>NW_015150506.1:1474386-1476506 GCF_000732505.1 Cyprinodon variegatus
CCTAATGATAAATCCGGCCCTGACCATAATTGAACTGAGTGATTAAGTGAATCGTTCTTTTGAATGAATCGTTTTAATGCACTGATTCTAAACATGCAGTTCAATCAAAAGAACAGTTGTTTCCATCATAAATAAGTGAAAACATTAACAAAATGTAGAATTCACAAAGCAGTTTAACATGTAAAGAAAGTGGTCTTTCTATAATTATGGATCATTCAGCCAATTTCTAACCGATATAATGACCTCTCAGTTTCATCCAGAGCAGGTGCCCTGACAATGGGAGCCCGGTGGACGACGCGCTTTGAAGCCAAATGTGGTTTAGGAGGTGAAGGAGGACTGAGTGAACCACACACTTGTGATGAATGACTTCACTGATCCATTACTGTCTATTTCAGTCTAGTAATCCAAATGGGAATGCCCACATCAAAGCCTGGCTCCTTCCTTAGAGGAATTCCCCTCATACTTGGACATGCAAATGAGCATTGCCTCCTCCAGGCCCCCACACCTGATTGAGGCGTGCTATGCCATTGCCAGCGATGTTCCATGGGAATTACATACCAAGGGATGGTATCCAATTGGACCAAACTTCCCTAAGTAATTTGCTTTGGCATTATTCACTGGCATAGTCGGCCATGGCAGCACTTCCTTTATTTCACGGCCATGCGGCAAAGATTTCTGGCTGGACCTCGCTTGGAAGCCATATTATGGCTGAGAATGGAGAGAAAGAGGGATTTGGTTTTTACAAAAGAATGGAACATGGATCTGTGTCATGTGTCTAAGCTCATTCAGGTTTTGGAGGATGTTTTCACTTGTTGCCTGAGCTTATGAGGAGATGTTCTCGATTCTTTGGCTCTTCCTGATCCGGTTTCAGTCAGTTAATTGTATCTACTCTAAATTTGTGCTGCCAGACAAGTTTTCTCATGAAAAAGGAACGCATCCAGACGCTGTTCACACGTGTAATTCACTTTTTGGAAGGAGAAGAAGGAATGGATTTAACGTGTGTGTGTCATCTACTGTTCCCTGTCTAACTCCATCTAACGTTCTGCATAGAAAATCTTTGTTTAAGGAAATAAATTTACCGTATTACAGTCATAGGCTTAGGTTACCTAGTCTCAGGTAAATTAAAATAATGAGCACATAAAACTAAAACATCCTTCCTTTAATTAGATGAAACCCAAATTGTAGTTAAATGCTGAAACTGGTCTTGAGTGACAACATTTGGTCTGTGAAGTTTTTAATGGTGATTACTTTTGATCCCTGATTAATGCTACATCATTAATATCCTCTTTGTTTAAAGGTGACATTTTCAGGGGGAATTGTTAGGAGAATTATCATCGATGATGTGTGAGTTTATTACACGTTAAAATTAGCTGCCTGTTGCGTGTTAAAACTGATGTTTTCCATAATAGTTTATGTAATTAGGTCCTTTCCGGATATAAACGTATAATCTTCATTCTGTACTTGGCAAATATTTGGGAATGGAATGAGAGCGGCGTCCTTCAGCTAAGAACGAAGTGTAATATTTTGATAAGGCTGAAGCCATGGATGTCTCCTCAACCGCTAACATGTATGATGTAAAATATGTAAAATGCTTCTTTAACTGTTTATCTGGGCCACTTCCTGAAAGGTGAGCCTGGTTGGTGAGCAGCTGCCTTCTGTAACTCCAAGAAACTTCTCTGATCTGAGTAAGATTACAATTTCTATCAGAATCTGTTTTCATGCCTCATGGATATTTAATACATATAAGTTATGAAGTGTTATTTAAAGAATTTGTCCAGAGTGATCTATTTTCAGGAAAAAGAACCAGAGAGAGAAAGCTCCAAGGTGTAAACATAGATCCCAATTTAATGATTCTAGTTAAACAAGACATAAATGATTGATTCCTGAATTTTCTTGAGACAACAACTAGAACAGAGTTTAGGTAAACAAACCATTCATTGTCTGTCTTTTAAGACCATAAAACTGAGTTAATCTCATTAAGGTGGGTGTGGTCAATGCAACGTATGTCTGATGTGGAATTTAGACCTCTTAACTTTTAAAATATGAAGAGTTTGATGCACATTTGTATCCAGAAACAGTTTGATTTAGCTATTAGTTTACACAATGAAGGAAACAGACTT
>NW_015150506.1:1477657-1479968 GCF_000732505.1 Cyprinodon variegatus
AATTGAATTGAGCTTTTTAGTTGGGATCTTTTCTAACATCTTTGAAAATTGTGGAAGTAGATAAATAGGCCTTTAATTTGTGAATTGATGTCCATCCCTACATTTGTATGCCCTTTCTTAGTTTTAATGTAGTTTGGAAATTCACAAGTTTGGAATAAGTTACAGATATGACTTAGAGGTTTAAACATCAATATCTTTTTGACTCAGAAGACCTTTTTCTTTTACATAAATAAACAGCTTTGATTTCTCTGTCTTCCACCATGTGAGACATTGGATTAGATTTTTTGTCTTTGGTGCATCATTCCGACTCTGTTAGCTCAGCCTGAGGGTTTTACTGCCAGTTTTGAGTTAATTATTACAGAATACTTATCGAGTTTGTGAACGTTGATGGATGGAAATTATTCTTCTAAAACCCACTTGCTTTTCCATGACTATTTCAAGAGTAAAGTCGTAATATTACTGGAATAAAGTAGTAACCCTACGAGAATAAAGTCTTAATATTTGAGAATAAAGTTGTTACATTATGAGAATAAAGTCATAACGAGAATAAAGTAAAAAATGTATGAGAATGAAGTTTTCATACAACAACCCATTTTAGAAAGAAAGCTTGGAGCTCCGCCCAGCAGATGACGGCCGACCAGACGGCCAATCAGCAACCAGAGTCCACTTTGACATCCTGCCCAGTTTGATGCTGCTGCTAAAAGATTTCCTGATTTCTGAAACCAGAACCAAAGTATAACTTCACATGATGCTTAACATTCCTTATTTTAGTGAAGAAAGTGCTTCTAGTTAGAGTTGTCATAAAATATAACTTGTTTCTCATAATTTTAGGACTTTATTCTCGTAATATAATGACTTTATTCCTGTAATTATATCACTTTATTTACAAAATTTTAATAATTGATACTCATAATGTTGTCATTTTATGACTTTATTCTCGTAATTTTATTTTATTACTTTGTTCTCATAATATTATGACTTCATTTTCGTAATTTTATGTCTATTCTCGTTGCGACTTTACTGTGGTAATTTTACGACTTTATTCTCGTAATGTCACGACTTTATTAAAGAAATCTGTAGCCTGGCCCTAATACTCCGTCGTAGAAAACAGTAAAGTTACTCTAAAACTTTTTTCAATTTGATCATCTTTCAAAGGATTTCCTATTCTTTAAATTTCCATTTACAAAACTCCGTCGCCTAAAATACCCGACCCCACCTGCTTACCACATCCAATAACCCTCTGAAATAAACGCCACTGCAGCTTCTGCAAAGCACTGAGCTTGCATAACAGTGAGACCTCAATATGAGTCCTAAAGCGTTGGATGTTTGAACAGATGAGACACCAGAAAGCTGAGCATCTGTATTTAAGTCTTATCTCAGCCAAATATCAACAGGCTTTCTCTGCCACTGCAGTCAGACAGCTGGGGTTCTCTACGCCTCACAATCAGCAGCATTTCTCAGGGATAATAAGATCGAAAATGGCCTGTCAAAAAGGAAAAGCACAGTTATGTGACTCCAGCACCACTTTAGTTAGGCCTTGCCCCCCACACCCCCACCCTAATTAATTTGTCTTAATTGCCCTGCTGCTCTGGTCGCTGTCCCAATATTATCCCTGTCTCTCGGCAGAGTTAACATTAAAGAAAAAAATCTCTGAGATCAGTCAGCGGGGGCACCCGAGGAACAGCGAGCCTTTTGTGTCCCTAACAAAGTCGACAAAACAACCACAGCGTGGGCTTTTGTGCTGCCATCACAGGAATAATGTTTATTAGTTTTAGAGAAGAAAGGAGAGCACCATCCAATTAACACAAAATCGGCAGAACATTTAATAAGTTAGGCTTTCTTTGCTGTTTTTACCATGAAATCGGAAACAAAATGTTTGACGTTTGCTCCATAACTTAAAAAAAAAAAGATTTTCTCATTGTCAATCATATAGCAACCTGGTTTTAGTTTTAATGAAAATGTTTATTATGTGAAAATGAATTAAAAATATGCCTCTTTTGCATAAAAAGTGGAAACTCTATTTTTAAAACCTGATTAACCTAAACTGTTTATACCCTTCCTTTAGATAATATCCCCTATCCTGATCTATCTCTATAGTTCTGCTGCTATAGGCTTAGACTGCTGGAGGACATAGGGACCCCTTTTTCATCGTTCTGCTTCATTCTATCTCTATTCTCCCACTGGTGAGCAACTGGTTGGTGCTGGTTTGAAGGTGAGGGGTGTTAAGCTAATCAGATGTTTCTATTGTTGGCGTGCCTATATGCACTGGCACGGGAAGGGGGGTGCTGCGGGGGCTGCAGCCTCCCTCGTC
>NW_015150506.1:1482049-1482785 GCF_000732505.1 Cyprinodon variegatus
CAGCCCTCAACATAATGACGTCATGTGTTTTCCAACCCAGCCAACAGCCCATCTCGCTAGAAACAGCTTCCAGCGCGCCTGCCTATATGCATTCTTTTCTTGACTTTAACACAATCATTTTAAGTTGCCTCTTTTTAAACCCAACTTATTTTAATCAAACACATCCTAGGAAACTCAAAATGTTCACAGTTAAGTAGGTTTATGAATAGGGTGACCAGACGTCCTCTTTTTCCTGGACTTGTCCTTCTTGTCATACCTAAAAAAATGTTAGAGGGAATTTGAAAATCGTCCGGGAGTTTGGTGGACTGCAGTGCAGCAGAACTGAGCCATGAGCTCCAAGGCTGGACCACGAACTCTGGCGGACGGGGGGAGGAGGCCAGCCGGGGACGGAGCGACCGAACCCGACCACGATGGCAGCCCACTGCTCCCCAAGAGGATGGGTTAAATGCAGATAATTAATTTCTCCATTATAGATAAATAAAGTTCAATTCAATTTGTATCAACTCTTTCTTGCAAAAGCCAAAAACCACCTCGAGTCGGCATCGTTTTGTTTTGTTTTTTTCAAATGTTTCTGTTTCCATCAAACTGCCCATTTTGAAAACACAGCTATGATTCAGCTACTAAATAAGTCCTGACAGTGATGTAATGCTCACAGTAAACCAAGCATGTATGGAACCAGAGAGCCCTGGCAGTACAGGGGTTGGCGTTAAGGATTTTTACCCTTTGGGCAAGTGAC
>NW_015150506.1:1483382-1486217 GCF_000732505.1 Cyprinodon variegatus
CCCTGCAGTTTAGCTCTATAACATTTAAATGCACCTCTCTGATGTCTAAGATAAAAAAATTTACTGTAATGAACATCACTGTACAGAAGACTGCCATATGATAGCGCTTTCTAGCTTCTTTGTCGTTTTGGTAACTACATCAAAATTAAACACTAGCTGGACAAAAATCACGCCATCTGGCGGAAAATCACCCGGCTTTTTTAAATCACGCGAGAATTTGTAATGAGTATAAAACAATAAAAATGGCGCCGGCAACGTTTGTGGGTCGTTTTAAGCGAATGTCGGTGATTTTAAAGTAATTTTGAGTGATAAATAATTTTTTTTTTGCGTAATTTTTCTCCCAACAATAAAAACGACTTGCCCCGGGCGATCGGGCGATGGTTAACATCGAGCCCTGCAGTATGTTTAGGGTTGTTTCTCTAAGCTACAGTGTGGACATCTTTCTCCATCTGATGTGTGGTGTCCATTTTCCCCTATGATTTAAGGAAACCATGACTAACAGCTGTCATAAAGCTGTGGACGTCTGCAGGTCCCGCAGAGTTTCCACACTGCAAAAACTATCCAGAAATAAGTAAAGAAATTCTTAAATTAAGTATATTTAGCCTTAATTTGAGCAGGTAAATAAAATGATCTGCCAATGGAATGAGTATTTTTACTCTTAAAATAAGATAGCTAGATAAGATGCACTTGAAATAAGACGATAACATTGTTTTTTCTTATTTTAGAAGGACATCATCTTGTTACATTGGCAAAGAGTCTCACTTACCTCCTCAATTCAAGGAAAAATGCACTTATTTTAAGAAAAAAATAACTTATTGAGATTTCTATTTTTGCAGTGAATCCATATCTCCCCACCACACTGAAAAAAAGATCTAGAAATAAGTAAAAATTTCTCAAATTGAGTGAATTTACCCTTAATTTGAGTAGGTAAATGACATGATTTGCCAATTGAATGAGTATTTTTACTCTTAAAATAAGATATTTAGATAAAATTCACTTAAAATAAGACTATACAATTGTGTTTTCTTATTTTCGATGTAAATTGTGTCGTTTCATTGGCAAAATATGTCTTTTACCTTCTAAATTCAAGAACAAATGCACTTACTTTAAGAAATAATGACTTATCTAGATTTAGATTTTTTCCAGTCCATCCTATAAGCAATTAACACAATTTGAATTCATGCACTGCAAAAAACATCTAGAAATAAGTAAAAAATGTCTTAAATTAAGTGTATTTACCCTTAATTTGAGCAGGTAAATAAGATGATCTGCCAATGGAATGAGTATCTTTACTCCTAAAATAAGACAATTAGATAATATACGCTTGAAATAAGACAAAGCTATTGTTTTTTTCTTATTTTAAATGTAAATTGTCTTGTTCCATTGGCAAAACTTCGCACTTACCTCCTCAAATCAAGAAAAAATGCACTTAATTTGAGCAAAAATGACTTATTTAGATTTCCTTTTTTTGCAGTGTGTGTGATTATTGTTAATGTTGGTGCATCTAAAGTTAAAATACTGCTTGTTGTAAGATAACAATTATGACTAGATATTGTCTTATATAATCTAAGCTGGTTGTAGTTGCATTTAAACATCTAAAAACTAAATATGTCATGTAAGGAAAAAAAAAATTGAGGTTAAAGCTGTTTCTCCAGCCCATTTGCAGCCAAACTCCACTCCATTTACTTTGGCAGCAGCGCCCTTCCTTTCTCGTCTGCTAGGTCTCCTCGCCTCAGAAAGCCCCTGTTCGGTAGATTTGTGCCTTTCTTGTGTTCCTTTCATAGAGCAGAGAATGAAGCTGAAAGGCAGGGCAGACTTCCTCGCTGCCCCAGGACCGGTCCAAATTGTAATCCTATTCCTCTGTTTATCAAAAAGAGGGGGAGAGCAGAGAGAGGGAGGCATTGAGCTGACAGCTTGATTGTGATGCTCCTGTCTGATAACTCAGCTAACCTTATCCATCTATTTCACCTCAACCTTGCAGCCATGCACCCCCCCTCCACCTGCTTCATCCTCTATCCTGAGACACACACACACGTACACAGGCTTACCTTACACACACTGTCTCCACATGCCTCTCTATCATTTCCAGTAACACACACAAATAATCACTGCACACCTCTGACCCCTTTATCGAGTGTCGGTGTTAATCCTCATCTCTCTGCTCAATGCAGAGCACAATCACAGGGACCCGCAGGACCTGCAGTTAGCGCTGTGGTTAAGTAGCCCACGGTGAAGAAGTCTGTGATAAAGGTGGCACAAAGGGGTCAGAAGCTGCTAGGAGCGCGGGGCCCGAGCCGCGGCCTGAAGACAGGACAAAGAGGTGGGGTGTGGAGGACTCACAGGGCAATGGAAGGACTAAAGAGGAAGTGCAGGACAAAGGGAGAGTGTCTACAGCTAAGGGTGGACTTAATAATGGGATAAGAGAGGAGCGTGCCCTATATGTTCATGAAAAGCTGCCTTCTGTCTCCTGACTTATTTGCTAAAGCTCCAAGCACTTACTGTACAGAAGCAGCCATTCAAAATGGCCCTTCCCAGTCAAACGCCAGCAGAATGGCAGCTTCTTCCCTCCCAGTGAAATCCCCTCCAACTTCCAGCCACTGCAGTCACCCCCTCTATTGCATAGTTTTTTACTCTGACTCCACCCTTTCACTGAATTATAGGCTCTGACCAGAGATAACTTCTCTTTAGATCTTAATGTCCACAAATCATGACAGAAAGAATATTTTAGTACGAAGATTGATGTTTAAAAAGGAATTGTTGTCAAGGACCAACCAAGAACCAGCCAAGGACCCATCAAGGACCAGCCAAGGACCCATCAAGGACCAGCCAAGGACC
>NW_015150506.1:1487238-1493096 GCF_000732505.1 Cyprinodon variegatus
CTACAAACATGCTTAGTGTGAGGGATTGCTGAAGAGTCAATGAGTTGATGCAATCAGCTGGTTTTCTTTGATAGAAAACTTTGAATCAATTGACTGGATGATCTGGTGAACTGTTGTCTTGAGATGACATGTTTTGTTAATTGGTGCTATAGTAATTAACTGAATGAACTGAATTGTTATAAAGCCCGAAACATATGAAGGTGTGAACATTAGCATTTGTCACACAGAGATCAGAACAATGAAGAATTAATATATATTTGTTAAACTATGTGAGGTAGGCTGCCTATATGTCCTGTCAGGCTAAGGATTGTGGGTAATTGTATAGCGCCTAGTGGAGGCTAGCGAGCCAGGAGGTCACTATGATAAATATCCTATTGCTAGGAAGCATCCTGCTTCCTGGTAGCTCCTTCCATACCGCCACTATTCAGATAGCACTTATTAGTCCATACAGTAAGTGTCCTTACTATTGAGATTCGAGCCCAAGACTTCTCACAGATAACAGGAAGGTGAAATGGATTATAGCAAATCCCAGACTTAAAGTAAGGTTTTACATTGTCCAAAACAATTTCATCAGTTACCTAAATACTAGTTCTGTATTTCTAAAAGTGTTAATAAGTCACCCCAGTATTATTATTATCACCATTTTGTTGTTTTGTTTTAAAATAAAGGTGAAACATTGTTTCACAGTGATGGAAATTCATTACTTGATTTATTACTTTTTTCTTAAACATTTTGCAAACAGTTGCTGTGTTTATAAAAAAAAGAGAAAGGTATTTATTTCAAAAAAGCAGATTGTAGTTAAGAAAACTGCAATTAGGAGAAAATAATAATGTAAATAAAATACGTACTTTTATTAAGTCCAGTTTACCCTCCTCTACATCAAGGCCAATTAACGGACAAAAGAATAGCAGGTTAATATCCTTGAACTCAACGCTTTTTCTGACATTTTGAATTGAAAAAGCTTCCTGAACAAAGTCCAAAGGGTTGTTTTTAATTTTCTTTTCTTTGGAATGACTCTGACCTGGATGACTGAGAATCTACACCAGCAGCAGGTTCATAAATACCTGGAGAGAAAACTTTATTTCTTTCTACAACTGCAGGATCTTTAAGTTTAGCACAAGGAAGACGAGACAAAGTATTTTAACTGCCTCTGTCAAACTACTGATTGCTCTTTTCTGATATGATTTAAAGCTAGTTTCTTTTAAATACTTCTGCAGGTTTTGTCATGATTCATGTTCAGGACCGTTCTCTTTGTCTCTCACTGTTCCCTCTGAGTGATTTCCTTTTATTTTCACTGCACTCACCTGTGCTAGTCTAATTACCTCCACCTGAATTCTCCATAATATAATTTTCAAGCCTCCCTTCAGTTGCCAGATCATCTGGAGCTCTATGCAGAACAAATCCAGCCTTTTGGAACCAAGTCACAACCATATTTCTGCCTTCTGGACCTCTGCTCTCTGATTGGTATTTACTACAGTATCTGCTTCAATGTGTTTGACCATCATAGCCTGAAGGATTTGTGTTTGTTACCTAACTTTAATCCTGAAAGACAGGAACAGGACCAACAATGCACAGATCTTCTGAATTTTTTCTGTCTCAATTCAATTCTATTCAGTTTATTTCTATAGCTCCAATTCACATCATGTCATCTCAGGTCACTTTCCAGTTCAACCAGATCATCCAGTCAGATTGATTCAAAGTTTTCTATCTAAGGAAAACCAGTTGATTGCATCGGCTTGAAGGCAATCCCCTCACACTAAGGGATTGCTGGGCCCCGGCTGAAGACTTTGATGCTGTGAATCCCTCTTTGTAGCGTAGCTTTCAATCTGGGTTAGAATCCCCTAGTAACAGCTTCTTCAGTCAACTCTCCTCTCTTTCTCCTCCTGGTCTTCATTACTTCTCGTGATTTCTACATTCCTAATTTCAATGCACTCCGGTTTAAGATAAAAAAGATTTTTTTATTCTCTTTTGTCTTAGAGCTAGCACTATGTGACCTAGCATATCAGACCTAGCATATATGCTATATACATGGTAGTGTAACGCAGGAGGTCTGGAGATGCTACGTGGGTGTAGCTTCTAGTTCCTGAATGGGGGAGGGAGAGAGGAGGGACTCTGGGCCTTGTTGATAAGGCTGGTAGCGAATGGGAAGAAACAGTTTTTGTGCCCTGATGTTTTGGTCCTGATGAACCGCAGCCTCCTGCCAGAAGGAGGCGACTGAAATAGTTTGTGGCTGGGGTGCGAGGGATCAGCCGCAATCTTCACTGCAGGCCTCAGAGTCCTGGAGGTGTGCAGTTCCTGGAGAGATTGAAGATGGCAGCCAATCACATTCTCTGCAGACAGGATGACATGCTGCAGTTTGCTCTTGTCCTTGGAGTTGGCACCAGCGTACAAGATGGCGATGGAGGAGGTGAAAATGGCCTCAATGATGGAGGAGTAAAAGGCACCATCATTGTCCTCGGTGGGTGGATTTTTTTCAGCTGCCGCAGGAAATACATCCTCATATGCCATTTTGCTCTAATGCATTAGAGCGCTAAAGAAAATGGAGATCAATTTAGATAAAACAAAAAACTTACAGCATTTCTACTGGGTTGTTTTTACCTCAAAGATAAAAATTTTTCATACAAAGTTTATTGCTACAACTAATCATGGATCCGTTCAAAGCAGGAAAACTAAAGACATAACCGATGCTGCTGCTATATTTTCTATTTAAGTTAATCTGTATCAGCAGGCTCAAACTAAACCAAGTTTGCCTTTAAAGTCTAAACTATGTTCACCTATAGCGTGATGCATTGATGTTTGACTTTTAAAGGCTGCTACTGAAATAAATTAAAATAAATTAAAAGTAACCTGAAATTCTTAAAATAAACATCACAAGAAGTTTTTTCAGTCTCACATTAACTGTGAATGTATATTGCATATGTAATTTAAGATAATTACCCTGAAATATGGCTCCAATAAAGCAATTCTGATGCTAATTGGAGTCCCCGTTAAGTGAGGTTACTCTTCTAAATGAGCTAAGTGCTACAACCACTGCCTCAATTCATCATGTCAACAGGCCTGCCGAATCAACAGGCTAAGATGCATTTACTCTCACCTCCCTCACTCATTGGCATGCTTAGACGTTAAAGGCTGGAATATCTTCTTAGGTATGTTAAGTTGAGGAAGCATGAACGTTACTCAGCCTGGCATGTTTTGTAATTAATTGTGCCTAATTACTCTGTACTGAAAAATGACACATTTCCCATTAAATTTCACTTCCACAAGATTTTACATTGATGCACTGCGGAGTGTTGATAAGCAACATATTGAAATCAGAGTCATTTTAAGGTACGATGTTAACATGAGAAACAGGAAAATCAATCAAGTCCAGTTCAGGTAGCTTTAATGATGCTGTTCTCTCTGTTCATTAAACATTCATCATCTCGGCTCGCTCTGCTCCAGCTTCTTCTGAGAGTTTGTCCTTGAGGCACATAAAACACAATCGCATACGAGCGGTCAGACAGTTATACACTCATTGTTGGTTTGGATTTGCATGCATGCATTTTATTTTCTATCAAGAACGCAATCTTTAATAATCAAAACCTCATGTTCACCAACTTCTCTTATTCCAAAAACAGGTTTGAGATAATTTTATCATTTTAAGTTACAACCATCCAGTTGTTTGTTTAATAGCAATTTGTGAAATTTGAAGATAGTCACACTTAAAGTTGTAGGGAAATCAGATTTAAATGTCAAATCAATCAGGCTTAAACATTTATATAAATGTGCTCTTTATCAGACTATATTGTCCCAAAAATTAGAAAACTTCTATTTAAAAAAAAAAATCCTGTTTTTTCAGTTTTTTCTTCTGCAGGCCAGTTAGTTCTACGTCAGCCTGAACACCTAAATTCGGCCAATCATATATCAACGGTCATCTGTCAATCAATTTTTTTTGGTCACGGCATCTTGATTCATTTGTCGCAGCTAATGTATGCAACGGTTGAAATAAGAATCTTCGCAGGGCAGTGGTGACCGTTAAAGGTGTATAGTTGGAGAGCAAATTGTTCGCCGTTTCTCAATTCACAAGAACGTGAGTACGAACACGAGTTCTTGCCAAGTATGTTCTTGAGAAGACAACATAAAAGTGTGGACTCTGGAGAACGGGAGCAGGCAGCTGAAATCTGGGTCAATTGGAACAGAAGCAAACTGATGACATCACCACACGCTCTAGAGCTGCATTTCACCTTCTGTTATCAACAGAATCTAGGTAATAATAAATTCTTACTTTTTTCATTTAGTGAGGGAAAATATAATTAACACAGTCAGATAAACATAAATGAATATTTTGCCAAACAAAACAAAAAAGTCGCCATCAGAGCCAGCGATCCTTCACACACTGCTATGCAGAGAGAGGGCTGCTGCAGATGGGCTAATGTTAGCCCTGACTGCAGTTACCCTCGGAGGTCCACTGGTCGCCGCGGCCCTCTCAACTTTGGAACATTTTCTTGTTTAATTTACGCATTAAATCGCTAAATGGGCCATAAAGTGACGATTAAAAGTAAATATTCTCGCCTCAAATGATCTTAAACCGTACTTTTATTAAACAACAGCAACAGAAAAGAGAACTTTTATTTTAATACTAAACGGAGACGGAGGAGGCTCATCGACGACCTCCGAGGTTTGTTATTGAGGTCACTCACAATATGAGAGATCAAGATATGATTCAGCGTCTAATGGATCCTCTGTCAACTCAAAACATCCATAAACTGAACTCATGCATTCATTCATACAAGATGGATCCGTCCGTCCGTCTGTCCATCCGTCCATCCATCCATCCATCCATCCGTCCGTCCATACATACATATCTTTAGATGCCACCTACCTTCATCACAATGAGCAGATACTCAACTGATACAAATTTCCACATCATAATTTCCTCCCCCACAAAAATGTGTTTTTTTTTTTGTTTGTTGCATTTTTGTTTGTTTGTTTTTACAGAAAATGAAGAAGAATCACAGAAAGTAATGATTTGTTACACTTATATATAGGAATGAGGATGAAAGGAGGAGAAAGAAAACAAACTAAGACAAAAGTTGCATGATTTAAGTATGTACTGTACATTAGACAGATGACATGAAAATGAATAAAGAAAAAAAATTGTGCTGTGTTTATAATTATAATATAATTTTGCAAAAATAATAGTTCAAATCCATCATCATAATCTCAATATGACATTAATGGCATGCCGTATGTAAACATCTGACCTAGCGATGCCGACTCTAACACATAAACACATTCTAATAAACACATAGCTTCTCTGCAGACCTGTCAGAGATAAATGATGGCTGACACTCTGGCCTGGAGGAACAGGCTGACAGAGGAGCAGTGAGATGAAGATGTTTCTCACAAAGCCTCCCTGAGCAAAGCAAGCAGAGTCCCAAGACAAGCTGGACGCCGCCTCCTGCTGCCCGAGGGCCACGTGTCACTCAAAGCATCCTCCAAACAGCCTCTCTGAAAGCTGACAAACTTTATCACCCACAAACAAACTTGTGGATTGACAACTTCATGCCAGGAGTGTCTTTAAAACGAAGAAGAAAGAAGCATGATGGTTTTTCAAAAACAAGTCAGGAACTCTGCATTTATTTCACATCAATAGACTCATCACGGCACGTCTCATGAATATTTCTTCATTTCTAATTGTCCAGCCTTTGATTCCTCTGTTGACAGAGACTGATGTGAGTCCATTATGACACGGAGGACTTTTAACGTGACGTCTGTCCTTTGTGCCCGGAAACAATGGCCGCCATAGCTCAGGGGCTTTTCTGTGCTGTGGGAGCCCCAGACGCAGACAGGAAGAGAAGGCGTTGCACATGTTCAGA
>NW_015150506.1:1494963-1496052 GCF_000732505.1 Cyprinodon variegatus
GTGGACGATCAGGAGACGAGACAAACACTAAAACCCTCTTTCCACCGGCTGCTAGGATCCAGGACATGAACCAAGGAAATAAAAACAGACAGGCTAACAAAAAGACAAGTAATTATTTGTCCCTGAATGCTCCGGCTGAACTGAATATAAACCAGAGGAAACAGGTGAGAGGAATAACGACAGGTGAAAGGTATTACTAATTAAGGGAGAGCAAACAGGCCAGATCATAACACAATAACCTTAACTTTAAAAATGTTACATCATCATCATCCACAGGAACAAAAAGAACGGCACATCTTCAAGTCAAATAAATGGCCTTCCATCTGAAGGGACAGACTGAACCACCAGCAGCCAAGTGGCTCATGGTTACTTTGAAGGACCTGCAGAGATTCGAAGCTCAAATGGAGGCAATTATTTGTCAGCTATTAATCATTAACTCTACAAATCTGGCATTTAGGCAGGAGTGGCAGGAAGAAAGCAGTAAGTAGTGCAGAAGAAGATGGTCCAGTCGGAGGAGAACAAAACTGAACATTTTTCCTTATTATGCAAATATAAGTTGGAAAACTTTGAGCACACAATCTGCACTGTGAAACATGGCGGTGGCAGAATAATGTTTCAGATTGGAAACCTCTTCAGGGATGAGGCTAATGCTACATTAAGACCACACGCTCGAGCAGAAGCAGCTAGTTTACTTACAAAGTCAATGGTTGATGCGCATCAAGGCGCAGCAAAAGGTCCTGCAGCGCGTTTAGAGCAGCAGAGGTTTTTTTGCTGGTTCCAGTGCTTGCGGTCTGAATGTAGTATTAGTTTTTTTTTTTTATGCATCTGTGTGTGATTACTAACCTCCCTCCCCCTTGATGCTAACACCTTTTAAAAGCCTAACCAGGGACGAAGGCTGCAAATTAGCCCATGGCTACAAGCCTTATGTACTCGGACATCGGCCACCTGTTTGGTTGCAATGTTTAATCGTACTGTCCCTGTCAAATAAACAAATAAATAAAATATTTAAATAAGCCAAGCGACTCTTGATTTATTCCGCCATTGCTACAGGCAAAGAAAGAACAGGGTAGCCCGACCCAACGTGCATCA
>NW_015150506.1:1497829-1499119 GCF_000732505.1 Cyprinodon variegatus
CCCTACAATTTCTTTTTAAACATCAATGTACTAAAATATTCTTTCTGTAATGATTTGTGGACATTAAGATCTAAAGAGAAGCGCCATCTCCTGGTCAGACCCTGTAATTAAGTGAAAGGATGGAGTCAGAGTAAAAAATATGCATGTCCAGGAGAAGGTCAGTGGCTGGAAGTTAGAGGGGATTTCTCCGGTGTTTTAAATAAAACTGCTAGAATCTGTTTATATTAGGAGTGTTCACTTTTATCAGATAGCTGACTTCATATTAACCTTCCCCAGAAGGCTGTCTTCAATAGCTCACCTGAGGTCTTTGCTATCTCCATCCTGGCATTGTGTCATTATATACCTTTACACTCCAAAGCAGCAAATTGATAAAACTAACTATTTAAGAGGTACTCTAACAAATTTAATTAGCAGCAATTGTCTATTAGCTTTACAACAAAGTAGTTGTTTTGGTCTTTTTTTTGTAATCCAATGAGACCAATAAGCAGTTCTTTAGAAATTCAAAGCAGCACTAATTACACTCACTTTAAGTTTCAGGATGTATGTCTTAACAAACCAGCCAGCCATCTTTTGAAGCTGTGAATAAACCGAAATAGAACCAAGGTCATTTGTATGCAGTGCGCTGTGTCATGAATATAATTAAAGTTGGCAAAAAGACCCCACGCCTATACAGATGCCGATCATGTCTTAGTACTGCTCGAAATGAATTTGTTGTGCTACCCACTTTGTCTTTCAGGCATTGAGCAGACATGAATGAAGAGTCTGATAGCAGGATCACGGTCTTTGTTCGTGATAACAGCCGGATTCATTGGTTCATTTAAACAAGAGTCTAAAAAATCCGTGCAAAGCACCATGATTAATTTTCCCTGAGTGTTTTTCTTCTCTTTTTTTCATTAAGGCGGAGGTTTGTTGATCTTAAGGGAATCAAATTAACCTCGTTTCCAATCAAGATGACAGGAATGATGAGATCTACCCTCACATGCTGATTTAAAGCTAAGATGCTTTTAATATTTTAACCCAGGGTCGTGTTTTCTACTGTTTAATCATTCCTTTTCAGAGCAAATAAAGCGGTGGTCAGAAAACTAGCAGTGTGTAAAAAAACTCAGTAAAGATTAAAATTCTTTCTTAGTGTTGTATCTTTATTTCTGTAATCTTCTAGGCGATCTAAACCTCAGGAATCCTGAGCTGCTGAAATAGCCCTAACCTGTTAGGACCAAACATTTTCTGATTATAACTAAGCTCCATCTGATATCAGAGATCTGATTGTTCCTTATGTTCCTAACAGAGCAC
>NW_015150506.1:1500006-1504332 GCF_000732505.1 Cyprinodon variegatus
TTCTAGGTAGACTAGCACAGGTTATCCTGATCTATCTCTATAGTTCTGCTGCTATAGGCTTAGACTGCTGGAGGACATAGGGACCCCTTTTTCATCATTCTGCTTTATTCTGCCTCTACTCTCTAGTTTTGCAGTATCTGTAAGTTTAGCCTCTAACGTTTTTTTTCTGTCTGTTTTTTGTTGTTATCGCAGCTTGATCTGGTCTGGTCCTCTCTGACTTTGAAACCATCCTGGAGGAAAGTATCATCTGGGCTGCTGCCATCAACGTCGTTGATTGTAGAAGTTAAAGTTTGGCCTGTTTATTTAGTGCTTAGTCATGTTTCTCTCCCAGATATATGAGAGATCCAGGGGGGAAATGGAGGAGCATCTTGCAGCAGCCAGTCCACTCAGAGGAACCAGGAGGTTAATCCAAGCTGTGGTCTGAAGACAGATCCAAGGTCGACAACAGGCAGAATCCAGGTAACAGCCTGGAAACAAAGGACAGGCAAACAGAGCAAACAGGGGCAGCCAGAAACAGGTCAGGAACAGGCAGGACAGAAGACAAACAAGAACGCTAGAATTAAGCTTGCTAGGAGCTCGAATAATCTGGCACCAATGGCTGGAAACCAGAGGTATAAATAGCTGCAGGAACAGGTGGATCTAGTAAGAGATAATGATGCAGGGCGGAGTAAAGCAGATAAGAAGGGGTAAAACCCAGACTATGGTGCCAAGATCATGACACCATATTAGGTTTAGATTTAGGATGACCTTTATGCATATTACGTTTTCTATCTATTCTAATATGTAATGAGAAAAGTATATTAAAAGATAAAATAGCCTAAAATAAACCTAAAAAGAAATATGTGTTTATCCCAAAAATCGGTTATAGTCTTCTCACTAATAAACGGTAAGTTTACAATTCATGTAAAAAAGGATTCTTATATGGAATGTGGGAATTACATGTGAAAATCACGGGATTTTTATGTGGAACTTTGGAATTACATTTGAAATTTATGGGATTTTAATGTGGAATGTGGAAATTTCATGGGATTTTCATGCAGAATATGAGACTGACATGTGAAAGTCTAAGGAATTTCATGTGGAACACAGGAATTACATGTGAAATTTATGGGATTTTATATGGAATACATGAATTACATATGAAATTCCTGGGATTTTCATATGGAAGATGGGAATCTCGTGTGAAATGCATAGTGTTGTTAAATGGGAAATGGAAACAACGGTGAATAATGGGAACCACATCTGAAATTCATTGGATTCTTCTTGAAAGGAAAGTGGTGCATAACTATAGAGTAAAACAACAGGATAGTTTTCCACTTTTTTATAAATAAAGTTCGGAATGCTTCAACATTCATCCTCTTTTCAATGTTGGAATGCTAAATATGTCAACCAGTGCAACCAGTAGCCCTCAGAAATGTTTATGACAGTTAAAATTCTCAGACGTTTAGGGGAAAATATGAGAGATCAAACATCATTTTATAGATTGAGAAACACAGCAGCCAAGCCAGGATGGAATCCATGGAGTATAGAGCAGATCTAGGTTATTATTTAAATTATCTGCAGCTTGGGATGTTGTAAAAAACTCCATTCAAACCATCCCGCTGGTTACTCTGGATAAGCTATATTGGATTTAAACAATAATAACGATCGCATATTTAGTGTGAGACCCTGATGTCACTGATGAAGTTAGATCCTTTTCATTCCTGACATTTTTTCTTTACCCACATGTTAACATAAAAACTCTGCTGCTTTCTATTCAACCATGTTACTTCTCTCTGTCCTGCACTACTGTATGCTAATTGTTCTGCAAGGATTCAAGGGAAAATGCAGCTCAGTTTGGCTGAACTAAACAGACTAGAGCATTGCTAATTGTAGCAGTCATTCCACATATAATCCTTTTAGTGTCATTTTGCTGTGGAAAAGGGAAGAAAAATGTGTTAATAAATAAATAAAAAATGAAATAAATAGGGATTGATTTGAATGCAGTGTCTGGGGAGATGTAGTGCGAGAAGGCGATAATAGTTAAGCTAGCTTATAACATCTTTGTTTTCACTGAGCACCGCGCTGCGCTCTCCGGGGCCACAAGAGGATTTTTGGGAAAGCTGTTCTTCTCAAGGTCCACACTTTGCAAACACTCAAGGAGGCTTCTGCTCTATCATCGAATCAGGATCCACTCAGTGTCTTTGGGTAAACTAGCAGGAGGAAGCTACTCACAATCAATAGTTTCCCCCTCGGATGCATGTTAGCGTATCTGACACTTGGGAAAGGCTAAACTAAAAACAACAAAGAAGCCAAACAGTAGTCCTTTTGGAGGAGATTAGTTCCACATGTTAAGGCCAAGAATGGAGAGCTGCGTCTGGATATTATTCTGCTCCACAAGCAAACAGCACTTGCTGCTAAGAGGCAGAGAATTTATTGTGATTTCTTACATCCACAGTGAATTTATTGTTGTTTCTCAGAATTCCTCTCAGCGTCCAGTTTGACACAAATAAATGACTTTGGGACCTTGAAGGTTTAATTTGAAATAGCATATGTCTTGCAGTTGAGGCCCCCACGGTGAAACAATTGCTCTTCACCTGGTAAGCAGACTCAGAGGCTGACATGGCGGAGGAGAAGTGAGGCGAAATATTTATCTCCCTGCCCTTGGAGGTGCGGCGAGCACTTCCAATTCATCCCCGTCCTCGTCAGAGAAGAATGAAAGCGAGACGACGGAAAAAGAGAGACCTTTTCATTACAGCAACATGGATCATTTATCTTGCTGAGTTTGCTCCCTCACACGTCATTGATTGCAGGAGCTTTTTCCTGAAATGCTGAGACAACTGAGCGTGGACCAAAGACAGGAAGGTGTAACACAACAACTCATCATTCAAAGGCAGAAAATGATTTCACAGCTTTAGACAGAGGAGCGCCGTAATGGAAGGGAAAATACATCATGTTGGAAAAATGATCATTACTTGTAGATATGCACAATTTCAGCCAGGAGTTTTCAGTGCCTTGAAAAAACTTCTACTTCCATTATTTCCATAATTTTATTTGTTTAAACAACCATAAAACAAAAAATAAAAAAATATTTTTGAAACAAGTTTTACTAAATTTTAAAGCCCCATTTGAACGGCATGTGGATGAAACACCATGTGACTGTTTTTACCATTTCTATAGATAGATAAACATGAATAAGTGTCAGTTGGGCCCTCTATCGACATCCATGCATAGGTTTTTGTTGACAGTAATCTTACCCCATACCTACCCCCCCATAACTTGATCCTGGCCTTGTCGGCTGGTCTCTATTTACCAATATTTCCCGACCAGTCACATGGTGTTTCATCCACACGCCTTTTAAATGGGGCTTTAAAATTTCTAAAATATGTTTCAAAATAAGTTTTTCAAAATAACTTTTTTGTTTTATAGCTGTGTAAACAAATAAAATGAGATTTAAAATCCCACCTGACATGTGTGACTCTGCGGGAGTAATGCAACAGCAGCAGTTAATTTTAGCCCCGCCCCCTAATGGCATCAGTGGAAACTAGAGGCTCAGACCTTTCAAAGGAGGGGTCATAGGTCACTGTGCGACCATTTCAGGTGATGTAACCGGCATGTGTTACATAAGTTTGCTCTGTTATTCTTATTTTTTATTCAGTTTGGTGATTTTATTGGTAAATTTCAATGAAACAACGGCTAAATCTTAGGAGCAAAGGCTTTGCCTTATGCAGAAGGTCTCCAATAATATAAAACAGTATATTTGTCTGAGCAGATTCCCTGTTATGAGTGTAAAATGCATTTTTGCACTTTTGGCATTGTGCAGAAATCATATTTCCTGCTAGCACACTGTTCACTAAAACCTTTGTGGAACAAACATGCTTCAACTTATTCAGTCCAGATTTTTCTGAGTTATATTCAAAATGTGGATCTATAAAGTCTGACGTTTCATCCACAGTTTCAGATAGGGCTTCATTGTGTTTTAGAAAAAGTTTAGATAGGCGAAATATTTTTTCATATTTTCTTCATTTAATCACCTATAAATCAGACATGGTGACATTTAAAATTGTGTTTCCACCTGAAAAATATTCCTCAAAGCCCTTCCGTCATACAAATACAATTAATTGTATTTCCAATTTATAGTTTGGGAGCTGGACCTGCTTTAATTCAACTATGTGATTTCAGGCAGTTTGCTCCTGAGGCCCTCTGGGCCTAACCTGACTCCGCCAGATGGATTTGCTCCTCATATCCATCTGGAAACCTTCTGTTGAAGTAATTTTGGGAAGGGGCGAAAATACTGGTTAGCTGATTGGCCTATGTTGGTGATAGACGGGCCAAATAAACCAATCA
>NW_015150506.1:1505707-1510132 GCF_000732505.1 Cyprinodon variegatus
GATGGATGGATGGATGGATGGATGGATGGAGCAACATGTTGCAGTATCTATAACAACCCAAACACAGGATTTCAGAATTAGACATCCCCAACTATTAATTTCATACACTCGCAAAAGTAACGCAATAGTTACTTTTTCTAGTAACGAGTTACTTTTATTGTTACTTTTATAAGTTACTAACTCAGTTACTTTTTGGGAGAAGTAACTATTAACTATAACTAATTAGTTTTTCAATGTAACGTGCCCAACACTGTATATAGCCTTATTTAATAATAATCAAATGGATTATGTTCTGTTTGTATAGGCATATACCGTGAGTACCTATAATAAAGCTAAAGCTTATCCATCTCCCATGTGCTCCCAGGGTTGTTTTGCTCATCCTTAGTGACACAATTAGTATCACTGAGGCCTTGCAGTAAGAAGGTACCAGGCTCACATCCAGGCTTGAACTCTTCATGCATTCATTTGATTCATCTGCGTTTGCATGCCTTGGTTCTCTCATGGCACTCGATGTTCTCTCTCAGTTCGCTAACAGAGTACATATATATGTTTTCATACACATATTATACTATTAAAGGAACATTTTGTACAATTCTGGATAATAATTTCCTAACTTTGCAGCATCTTGAAAAACTATTTATTTTGTTATGGGGTGAGCAACAACTTGGGGCAGCACCGAGTCACAAAGAAATACATTTTCTGAATGAAACTAATTATTTTGATGGTTTTTATTTTTTTCAAATATCAGCAGACCATAATCAAAATTAGCTAAAAAAAAAAAAAACAAGTCTATTTATTAGGATTAGAAGTAAAAACTTCTGAAAACGTCTGAAAAATAACTACGGTACTCCAGTAAAGTACTAGGCTGCTTAAGTAAGGTAACAAAGTATTTGTACTTTGTTACTTGACACCTTTGTATACATAAGTTTGCAATTTGAAAAGGACAAGTTAGATTCACTGTTTAGGATATATTTTTAAAAAGGTGCATGTCCTGGTTTAGTGAAGTCCATATTAGAGATGCAAAATGCTTTGCTGTCCATCTTGCCCTGTTTAGTATTCTACCCATGAAACAGTTTAAACCTCATCCTCCATCAATCTATCTGGCAAAAGATATGAGATAACTTTTTTCTTCTCAACAGATGATATTAAGTGCCTCCTATTATCTCTGTAGGTCTGTATCATATTAGAATCTGCAGTCGCGGGTCAGAAAGTATACGGCGCTCTTGTCTCGACCAGTGCAGCAGAATTACTTTCCTGCACACAATGGCTGAATGGGTTGAGGCTTTGTCATTTAAACTGCATAAAGAGGCCAGAAATTGATTTTTATTGTAGATCTTCATATCTAATAAAGCTCTGAGGATCTCCTTTCTTCATTGTCTGAAAGGCCAGTGAATGCTTTCAATCTGGCTCTCTGTTTCATGCATAAAAGTGGAGGCCAGCATGATAGGGGCAGAATGAGAGGGAGGGGGGGCTGCAACGCACGTCTAAAGCATCCTTTTTCTGTTTTTCTTTTTCTTCCCTCCTCCTCTCCTTGGAAACTAGACTTGGGGAGGGTGGGAGAGGTGAAGGACCTGGGGATAATTGAAAAGTGAAATGTTTTTTTTTTCCTGTACCTCTATGGAAAGAATGTGCCTTTTTCAAACAGAAAACACAGCCAGGACTTGCTTGTGCAAAAAGAAATCCCCTTATGTAGCATCCAGAGAACAGAGCAAACAAAGATATCAGCGCTGTTGCTTTGGAGGGCAGCCTACTTTGTCATTGCTGTTTACATGCGAGAATAATAAATCTTCTGCCATTGTATGGAACATTTGATTAATTTTTCATGAAGTCAAGACCTTTTTCATGCTTCCTCTGTTGCAACTCATTTGAAAAAAAACACACAAAACATTTATAGCTTTCAAGTTAATTTTCTTGGACATATACAGAGTTTCAGCTTGAGGTGTTTGTCCACTCATAAATATAATTTACTGTGGACTTTAAATTAGTTTGCTGGTGAAGATTCTCAGTCATCTTGGTCATAGTCATTCCAAAAGAAGTTAAAAAAAACAATCCACTGGACTTTTTTTGCATGTTGTTTAAACAAAAACAAGTCTTTGTTGGGCTACTGTATAAAACAACACTGTTTCTGACATTTTGAATTGAAAAAGCTTCTTGGATGGGAAGAGCAACAGTGCCAAAAGTCTAAATCTAGATGAGTCATTTTTTCTTAAAATAAGTGCATTTCTTCTTGAATTGAGGAGGTAAAAGAGACATTTTGCCAATCAAACAAGACAATTTACACTTAAAATAAGGAAACACAACTGCAGTGTCTTATTTTAAGTGCATATTATCTAATTATCTTATTTTAAAATTACTCATTCCATTGGCAAACTATCTCATTTACCTACTCAAATTAAGGGTAAATACACTTAATTTAAGAAATGTTTACTTATTTCTAGATCGTTTTTGCAGTGAACGCCTTCAAACATGGAAAAAAAAGTGGATTGTTTTTTAACTTGTTTGGAATTAAATCAGTTAAGTTCTTTCTCAGGTTGCAGTGTACAAAGAATTTACTCTTTGGTTTCTTATTTTTTGTGAATTATTTTGTAATTAATAGAAAGTCAAAACCTGTTGAAATGTCCTTTGTATTTTTCAACTATACTACATGGTTTTTGTCTCCATAAACAGGCTTCTATTATGCTTCTCCCCTTTAGGGACTTAACGTTTTTAGTTTTCAATTTTCAATATTTAAGTAATTCTGTTTTGTTGATCTTTGGTTTATTTTCCATTTTGTGTTTATTATATTTATATTTAACCCAGTCTTTAGTTACTCTCTGTTGCCCCCTTGTGCCTGTCTCCTTCCCCCTAGCTCCCTTCTAGTCTCTTCCATCCCCACCTGCTCCATATTAGCTGATTACCCCAGTCTTTGTTCTGTCTCCCATATATACTCTCCCTATGCAGTTTTTTACAGCTGGTTCCTTGTTGTTGTTTAGTGGCTCTCTCATCCCTTGTCCCCCATGTGAGCTTTTCCCTGACATTTATGTTTTTGTATTTTTGGTGTTTTGTATTTTTTGACATTTTCTTCAGTCTTTTTCATTAAACCTGCAAGAGCTTATCCCTGCACTAGAAAAACAATCTACAAATAAGTAAAAATGTCTTAAATTAAATGTATGTACCCTTAATTTGAGTAGGTAAATGAGATAGTTTGCCAATGTAATGAGTATTTTTACTCTTAGAATAAGATAATTAGATAAAATGCACTTAAAATAAGACAATGCAATTGTGTTTTCTTATTTTAAATGTAAATTCTCTTGTTCCATTGGCAAAATGTGTCTTTTACCTCCTCAATCCAAGAATAAATACATATTTATACTTATTTTAACAAAAGGTTTCATTCTGACCATATGTATTACCATCTTTTCTCAAGAAATGGTAGGGCTCATTAAAACTGCACTCAGCTCAGATCTAAAGGTAGGACTATTTCAAGACTATTTCATTATCTAATTGTTGCTTAGGTGCATCTATATATCTACTCCACCACCCCCAGGAATGGACACACATACATCAAAATGTATTTCCAGATAAAATACCAAATACCGACCTTAAAAATGTATCAAAATAAAGCAGCCAAAAAATGTATCAAAATAAAATACTGTATTTTTGTATTTTCAAAATACTGCAAAATACTTTATTCTGAGAGCCTTTTTCTTCTATCCCTTCACTTGTTCACTATCTGGAAAAACATCTGAAAGCAAGAGACCTCTTCCATAATCAGTCAACAGATTAGCTGACCCCTCATGTTAGACACCTGAGAAATGTTCAGTAACTCAAGGAGCCTTTCCTTATCTATACTTATTTACTCTATTGGTGGAATAGATTGCTGAATCAGTGACAATAACTCTAAGACAAACAATCTAAATGGATGATTTATTTAGACATTTAAACTGATAAGCATTTTAACATTTTTCAGTGATTTAATACCAACACTACCACAGTGCACAATCTTGATCAATGTAAATATCAAAAAAAGTAAAAGTAAAAATACATTAATACTGTAAAACATAAAAACAAAGAAAAATCGCAAACTCAGGTGTTGCGATCTAAGCTTGCGAGCTCAACTTGTAAGCCTTGTCCTGTGTAACCTTACCTTGACTAAACTGTTGATGAAAAGAAGTGCTCTTACCATTAGGCAATACTAGGCACTTCCTGGGGGCCCCATAAAACTCTCAACTAAAAATGTTTACATGTAAAGTTAATACAAATTACACTTGTATGTCATCAGAACAGTGTCCACCATATTGGATCAGTCCATTTGCTGCACATGTTCAGAAAGGTCCAAACAGACAGCAGCAAACCATTTGAAAACAAACCATGCAAAGAGCAGTGTTGCCAACTTAGCGCTTTAGTCGCTATATTTAGCCACTTTTCAGACCCCTCTAGCACTTT
>NW_015150506.1:1511556-1513181 GCF_000732505.1 Cyprinodon variegatus
TGATCTGCTGGCTTGTAGACAAGCCAGCAGATCATGGCTTGTCTACAGTGAAGAGAAGGACTGGGTTATTTAGTTTTGCCTTTTTTGGAAACAAAAGAAAGGAGCAATCAGCTAAGTGAGCTTATTGCTTGGAAAAATCTTTCATTCCTTTAGAGACAGCATGAAAAGTCAGCTGAGTACAAAACATAGAGAGGAAAACAAGAAGAAAAGGGACAAGAAGAGAGGGACACAACCTAGAACAGATAATGGATGTCTATTCTATTAACATTTCTACATCTGGAGAACGGGTCTGTTTTATGTTTTGTCTTCTCAATTCAGAGGGCCCCATTCCTGTTTTTGCCTAGGGCCCTAAATTTCCTAAATCCGCCCCTGAGTACAATTCGTTTGAAGTGAATCCAAGGAATCAGTTTGTTAAAAAAAAACCTTCCCCTTGTGTGATAAAGCAAATAAAGTTTATATCCAACCAGCCAGATGACAAGAGGAATCATTAATAGGAGTTTAACTCCAATATTTTCACGGCCCATCAAATTAACTACTGTGCTTGTAAGGAATATAAGTGTCAGAAAATGTTTTGATCTGGATGTAATTTAAATGAAAAATGAAAGGAACACATGCCCCTCTGTTCCTTTTAGTGCTTCTCCAAACAAATCAGTCTCTGTTTGCTTGTTTAAAACTGAATGTTATGCAAATGCACACCTCACCTCGCTCACAGGGCTGCTCACTCCTCCCTCCTCTTCCTCATTTTAGGTGATGGCGAATTTGTAAACAAAATTTGTTTTCATGCATTTGAATATGATTAATTATCACAGAGTAATCCAGCTGCACTTGTAAAGACTTTTCACAAGAGATTAGGAATTTCAAAGTGACAACCATGATAGATGGGAGCATTCTGTAAGTCGTAGATTAAAGGTCACAGCGATGAACTGAAGAACTCACTCTGCATCTTTGAGGCAGATGCAATCAGAGCCGTTCAGCAAACAGACAAGCGCCTCAAACAGGCAGAATGATTATGGAAATAGTATCTGCTCACGTCTAAACATATGGCAGCGCCTAATGCCGTGTAACACTAGGGGCTGGGTTTAATCAAACTTCACCAATTAAAAATACAAATGATATGCAAACATCTGAAAGTCTAAGGAGAAAAATGCAGAGGATTCTTATTAATGATAGGAAGGGAATCTATCTCCGTTAATTCTTTTCCTCTACTGCTCTCCTCTATGCTGATAAGACTGATCAACATCATTGGCACTGTCTTAATAAATGCACCATATGGAAAAAAAAGCTGGCAGAAAATCAACAAGCAGTTTAAAGATTTTCAAATTGGTGTTTTTTTTGTTTTTTGTTTTTTATTCAAATGCAAAAAGCACCATAGAATATGGATATATGTACAGTATATATATATATATTGGTGTGGTGGGGATGCTGGAGTAGTGCTTTACACAGTGTATCAAGCATGTTGGAGTAAGCTAGCCTCGTGAGACCATCCTGATCTCGCGAGCTTTCAAGGTTTCACTCGCTAATCAGTCTGGAGACTCTCCGTTAAAGAAAATCTGGAGCCGTTCACCAAACGAACGTCCAATCAGCGTTGGCTTTGAGGCGGGTTGAGGTGTGACGCAACGAGAAGC
>NW_015150506.1:1514429-1516712 GCF_000732505.1 Cyprinodon variegatus
TATATATATATATATATATATATATATATATATATATCTATATATATATATATATATATATATATATATATATAGATCTGGTGTGAGCTAAAGCTGATAGGAAGTTGAAAGTGTATTTTTTTCTGTGGGGGACAATATACTTTATACAACAACGGCAGAAAAAGTGGCATTAATTACTCATAAAAAAAAAATAAAAAACTGGTGTTGTGTAAGAAAATCTCACCAAAATTTGGTTTATTGATTTATTATTTTAAATAGTATAATTTCCTGTGCAAATACCTTACAGTTTGGATGTCTTGAAAGGTTTTCACCAATCCGCCTCTTTTCTGAAATAACTCTGCAAGAATCTTTGTTTCTTTAAGACAAATTTAGAGCTTCCTTATACCAGTATCATCTTTGATCCTATGAAGGTAAATGTTCATTTTTTACATATAAAAAACAAGCAACTTAAACTTTAAATCTCACATTTATATGCCACCTTCTGTGCTGTGGATGCATTTGGCCTTAGTTTTGCAGCTGTGCAAGATTCCAATAAAAATGTAAACAGGAGTTGATACGACTGCTTCCGACTGCAAACTGATGCCAGCGACAGAGCGTGTCAGCAAAGAGTCATGGGTATTCCTGGAGAATTTGGATCCCGTAATGACATGTGGCTTGATTCAGGTGCCTGCATGCTGCCATATCTGCACTGATGTCAGTATTACTCCAGCAGTAGCACACACACTTTCTCAATCTCACACAAACACAGTATCAAGCTCAATCATCCCTCCCTGAATAAGCAGTGTTATTCCATCAGCTGGTACAGTCGCCACACAAACCAAATCCATTTAACATGGAGCCATACTTTCACCAAAGCTCTGGCTTACAGTACAGCGCTGCATCTGCTGGCTGGTCACACAGGTTAAGTGAATGCTGGTATGTATGGAAGACACATTTAGGCGCTCTTCATCACACAGGACTTTGTGTTTTGGGGGATTTAGGAACCAGACCAGAACATGGGTTCCAGTTTCCTGCACAGGAATGATTATCAGATTGAATAAAAGTTTTAATTCATAAAGTCATATATCAATAATAATTTGTCAGATTATAAATAACTTATTAAAAACAACCTTTAAGAAGGTCTTATTATACTTTTTATGCCAATATGTCTGTATAATAATAATCTTTTTCATTTGTCTAATGATTTTTAAATCTTGAATGTTATAATTTCATTAGTTTTACGCAGAAAACCATTATAAATAAAAGAAAAGGCTCAAAAATATCAGTCTGTGTGAATTTAAAGGGAAAGTTTCTAATATTTACCTCCTTCTAGAAGAGCAATAAATGAAATCAAATGGATGAGGCCTACTACAGAGGCACCAGAGTGACATTTTACCATTTCTGAATGGAGTGGACCCATCACCCTTATTAAATCAGCTAAAATAAACAATGAAACACATGAAAGATTTACTTGAAAAGAGCTGAAAGATGTCTGTGCTTGAAAGCTGGAATGATTTCTTTGCAGAATAACAGCAGGTGATAACTGGTGCTTTGGAGCTCGTCTAATGTTGGCTACCAAACAAACTATCCATCTCTACCAGGAGGACAGAGCTTTATATATAAGTTAAAATAAATAACCTGTAGAATGGCTGTGAAAACAGAGCAGAAAGAAGCCAATAATTACATGCCAATACAACCTCTGTGAAGAAAAAAACGCTAAAACTGATTTCTGATTCCTATGTGTGATTTTTTTTATTCTTACGCAAAATTTTCTGATGCTTGTATCTGATTCTTAATCAAAAATGTGTGATTTATACTAATACATTTTTTTATCTTTCTTATAACTTTTGTATATTATAACATTCATACCTTTGATTCAGATGAAAATCACATGTATCTATCAGCTGTAAATGTAGCTTACATGAACTAATTCAGGGACCTAAACATGATTTATATTGACAGATACCAAAGTCCATTTAACTCTACAATAACGTTTGCTCAGTGAAGCATCATACAGCTCAGAGTAAAGAAAATATCTATCTCCATCTGCAAAGAGCAGATGGAGATAGATATTTATTTATTTTGCAGCTTTTCCCTGTTTTTTTAAACAGTAAAAATAAAACAAATATGTTTCAAGTAGTTAAATTTATTTAGAAACAAACATATTTATTAATATATGCAGGTTTTACATTAGAACTTTACAGCACTAGTGTGACTAGTTAGCCACTGATGGATGGATGGATGAATGGATGGATGGATGATGGATGGATGGATGGATGTATGGATGGATGGATGGATGGATGT
>NW_015150506.1:1520522-1522142 GCF_000732505.1 Cyprinodon variegatus
TCACTCTGTGACTGTCTCCTCATAGATGTGACACTGTTAGCCCCGCCCCCCCATCACCCAGCAGAAGGTGAGGATGCAGGGAGGTGAGGGAGGAGGGGGGGGTGTGAGGTGATTCTTTATGCAGCTCAGTGTGTTGCTTTCATGTTGTCCAGCCGGTAACTAAGTTTGGTTGCTCGGGGCGATGGCTAATTCACACCCTTAGATCACGAGCATGAAATGAGAGAGCAGGGAGCGCCAAAGCCCTGAGGTTAATGATAGCTCCACACAGCCCCCCCCCCCACACCCTTCTATACAAATCTGGTCAAATGGTTTCATTTTAGATGATCCCCCAGAATCTCCCGGCTGAGGGGCGGCGGGGTGGGGGGGTGCAGTAGGGAACACCTGAGATATTTGGCCTGATTTCAGAAACACCTAAAAAGGAAACAGGAGAGCTCTCTCTGTCCGGGTGCTTTTTGTTTTCTCTTTACTGTTTCTTGTTTTTCCACTCATGAACGTCTTGCTTTAATTCTGTGCCTTGTTGTGTCTGTTTTCCAGATAGCTGTGTGAAGTGACCCAGCAGGCAGCCTTCACACACAGTCTAATTTGTCACGATGGAGGTCTGTTTTTTTCAGAGATCGGCAGAAAAGGAAAGACATATTTAAAGAAAAAGAATACAAGTGTGAAGGACTTAAAAAAAATATTCCCCTACCCAACAAGCATTTTGATGAATTCCCCCTTCCTTTGCTTTCTTCTTCTTTAAAACAACTCCTCCCCCCACCTTAAAAAAGCCCCCACTCTTTTAAAGTTATTTCGAATTCCCCAGCATGGCTTTGTGAAATCTGTTTGTTTGAGGGCAGCATTAGATGTGACCAGCGTTTTATTGTGACATAAAACCGCATTTCTTCCTTGGCAGATTAAAAATAAAATCGGTTAATAAGAAAAGCTGTCAGCAGCAGAAAATGGCTGACATAATCCGTTTATCCTCCAAGCAATAAAGATACTGGTCCTTGGGAGTCTATCTTTCCTCTTATGTTATTTCGCCCAAAACATTATCTTCTGTGCATTCAGATGGATTAAGAAGTCATGAGGGAGATGGAAAGAAAATGACGGATACAAAAAAATACATATAATATCGCCTTTCCTTCTGTGTCAAACACATTCGCAGGAAGGAACACATATGATCATTTACTTAAGGAATAAAAATATCTCTCAAAATATGATAAAAGAAACTTAAAAACAGGTCATCAAAGCTAAGAAGTGGACCAGATTGACCTCTATCTCCACTTCACCCTCCACTAAACCCAGGGGAAGTGAGGATAGACAGAAATCGAATGTTTCTCAGCGAACAGTAGAATGCTTGACTTCAGCTGTGAAAGGTGGAAACACTAAAACCGTTGTCACACTGTTTCCTATCTTTCCATGCGCACCGTAGTTTTGAAAATTAGAGGCTTAATGTGGGGAAATGAAAGGGATTTTGCTCAGAATCAAGTCCTGCCACGTCTTTGAAGAGTGAGTCACTGTTGATGTGCTCCAGTTTTGAATGGTGGAGGTATACCGCTGTTCTGTCAGAGTTTACCCGTCAGACCAGCATTCCCATAGTCAATACTATGGGTATCAATACTATGGGTATCAATACTATGG
>NW_015150506.1:1524183-1526438 GCF_000732505.1 Cyprinodon variegatus
TAGTTCCTGGAAAAGTTACATAGTTACTGTAACAGGTTACTTACTCTTTATAAACTAATTAGTTACTGTCCTAGTTACTGGAAAAGTAGCATACTTATTGTTACGTGTTACTGACTTTTATAAACTGATTAGTTCCAATCTTAGTTATTGAAAAAGAAATGCAGTTACTGTAAGGTGTAACTAATTGGTTAAACTAATTAGTTACATTCCTGGTTCCTGGAAAAGTTACATAGTTACTTTTTTTTTCTTAAAATAAGAACTTTTGTTCTTGAATTGAGGGGGAAAGGGAGATACTTTGCCAATGAAACAAGACAATTTTCATTTAAAATAAGAAAAAGCCATTGCTTTGTCTCATTTCAAGTGCATATTATCAAATTATTTTATTTTAAGAGTAAAAATAGTCATTCCATTGGCAAACCATCTTATTTACCTACTCAAATTAAGGGTAAATATACTTGATATAAAACATTTTTAACTCATTTCTAGATCGTTTTTGCAGTGAACCAGAACTCAGCATGATCTAGAACAGGGGTGGGCAATTTTAAAATCCTGCAACTTTTAGATCGGTCCAACAAACTTGAATCAAAAGGCTAAGTTCCCTCCTTAATATGCAATCAGTTCCTCCAGAGTCCTCTCAATCATCTAATTATGTGATTCAGGTGTGCTGAACCAAAGGCACACCTAAAAGTTGCAGGAACGGCCCTCAGGAACTGGAATTGCTCACCTCTGATCTGGAGAAAACTTTGGGAGCTCCAACTTTGTGTTATCTAGTAAAAGAGGTAGTAGAGCAGGTGTAGCTATAGTTCTACTACAGTTTTTTCTTTTTTTCACCCCCTAAAAAATTTTTCTTAACATGGGATTTGTTAACCTCACTGTTTAAATGTAGCCAGATTAAATATACCCCAACAGAAGATAACCACAATGCTTTTGACACGTCTTCACCAAGAGTTAAAGTGGTTGGATCTTCAGTGAAGAATCTACAAGTTTCTCTTTATCCTGCCTGAGACAAAGCAGGAATCCTCAGAGGTTTATCTAGAGGCGGACCGCTCCTCCGGGATTCACATGACTGACGGGTAAAAGCACAAACAGAGCCGGTCAGAGATGCTGATTTGGATCAGAGATAGACAGGGAGGTGGGCGGGGGTTTGTGAATGATGAGGGGGGAGGAGACGCCTCTGACTGGCAGCCAGCGTGTGCCGCAGTGTTGGGGTTCTGAACTCAGCCTCTGTTCTGTTTAATCATGTCGACTCGGTTGGTAATGAAATTTGATTACGCCTCTAAAGGCAGCGACGTCAGGTTGGAGGCCAGGTTGGACGGGTGAAATATTAATATCTTCCTAGATTATGCATGAAACCTGAGTGCGTAATTTTCTCATCTCCTCTTGTCCGCCGGCAAATTGTTAGCAGTTCATCATTAGCGAGGAACTTTTGCATTTCCATTTGTCTTTTTCGGTGAAAGCTGCGATGTGATTAATGCAGAGCCTTGATTCATTACTTCATCATCAGGGTGGTTTTAACTGATCACTACAGATACATCATGCCCTCCACAGGGCCCTGCAGAGTAGATAAACAGTCAGCAGGCTCAGAAGGACTATCTGATTATCTATTTTACTTGGCTCTTATGGGGGGCGGGAGCCACATAACTCACAATGCTAAGAGCCCCCAACCCACCACACTCAATGAACAGCTTTTGTGTGCATCTGGCTGAGAACACCCAGCCATTAAACTGCCATAACATTTATTTGTAAGGAGGGAAAAAAAGGGGGAAAAAGTAGACATCATCCAGCTATCTCTCTTCTTAAAGAATGTGTTTGCATAGAAAAAGAGTGGGCATAATTAAGTAGTTATGATCCAAAGAAGTAAAGCCCTTCTGCAGGGCTTCATAATAGTAATTGGGACACTATAAGAATTGCAAGCATCAGCTTAGGGCACAGTGAGCTCCTCAGAAGGAGAGAAACACTAAACCAAGACAGACTTTGCACTATTAATAAACACTTAAGGGTGGCAGCCTTTCTGAGGCTGAAGAGATGTTTGCTTTGGCTTTTGAAGCAATAACCTGACAGAATTTGTTCACAATATAAAAAAAATAACTAAAACCTCTTCATTATTCAGTCAGCGTAACAAAATATTACAAAAATCTACAAAGCAATATATTTCTGTTCCTGGTGAGGTCAGTCTACACTGGAAAAACGATATAGAAATAAGTAAAAATTTCTCAAATGAAGTGTATTTCCCCTTAATTTGAGTAGGTAAATGA
>NW_015150506.1:1527787-1530612 GCF_000732505.1 Cyprinodon variegatus
CGTATTAACTGGAGAAGAGGCGCAAAGTAAAAGGAAATTTTCAAATCAGGTTGGGTCCGTATTAGCCAGCAGGTGGGTCTGGATCAGGACCGCAGTCCACTAATCCGTGACCTTTGCACTAGACGTTCGGACACTCATTTAAAATGGCGTAACCACATCATAGTGATTATGGTGGGCTTTCAGACGCAGTCCATGTTTTTGGACCGTGGGAGGAAGCCGGAGTACCCAGAGAGAACCCATGCATGCACAGGGCGAACATGCAATCTCCATGCAGAAAGACCCCGGGCCAGGAATTGAACCCAGAACCTTCTTGCTGCAAGGCAGCAGTACTACAAACTGCACCACCGTGCAGCCCTCTATCTAGATCATTAATAACAATATTTTTATACAGTAAAATTCTGCAGCTTGTGAAAGATCTTTGAACTGATTTAAGGATTTTTACTGATACGTAGGAGGTATAATATAACCTAGAGAAAATATAAGGTATAAAAAGATAAAATGGCTAACAGTCGGCTTTATAGCAAATTGACATTTGCTATAATTAAAAGACAATCAATGTCTCACAGAGAAATGTCAGGGTTGAAATATAAGCAGTGAAAAGAGGGAGTTTTTTATGAAAGCCAGATTCTCTCAGTGTGTTTTGGAAACCATGTACATGACAAAAAATGAAGCTTCAAAAGGTTCTGGATTGTTCTAAGGAGAGATGAATCAATTGTATAGCCAATGACATTGAATGCTTCAAACTGCTCTGCTTAGATTTGCTTTTAAAGGAAGAATCAAGGGTCAAACCTAACAGGACTAATGGATGCCATCTTCCTCCACCCTCACCTTTAAAACCAAGAAAAATAGGAGCAATTCAGATGAGCTAATTTATTAAAATCATTCTCCATAACAGAGAGACCTTGGGTGATTTGTATGAAATGCCTGCGAAATGAATGTGGAGCCTTGAATGAGGGGTTAATCTGCTTCATATCAAACATAATTGATTTTAGTAGCTTTTCAGGTGAGTTTCTATGCAAAATAAACATGCAGTGACTTGCAAAAGTATCCATCGCCCTTGATTTCTTTTTTTATACCCTAAGTAGTAGGAATGGCATGTTAACAGGTTCTTTGGGAAAAGTGGTAAACGAACCTAAAGGCAAACAGCAGACCATGTTCAGCTCCTGTAGCACGGCGTGCGTCTGCAGAGGGGAAGTGTTTTATCTGTGGGAAAGCGTTCCACATGAAAACACAGGCAGCAAAGAGGGCTTAATGTGAAATTCAAATGCCGTCAATCGGTTCACAGAGGCGACAATGTCCTGGTGCCGTATTAACCGGCAAGCTCTGATAAAACGGGTCTAAGTCCGGCGCAAATCCATCCGCACTTCTTCACTGTGGCCCAGCAGTGCGTATCAGCCTGGACTGCAGCAGACACACTCTCAGGGCATCAGAAAACTTAATAGGCACTTGGTCCCACTTAACACTAAGTGCTAGCAGATATGTGTTTAATATCTGCTAGTCCAGGTAGTCGGGAGTTTAAGCTATAAAAATGTCATTTCACGTCTGTAATCCTGTCTATTACTCAGAGGTTTTAGGGGTCTGGTTTTCAGGAGAACGCTGTCACATTAAGCAGGCAGAGAAAACCTTTCACTATGGATCTTTCGGGATACATCTCTTTTTTTTCAACACTGAAAAGATGCTTGGAAGAAATGTGCTGAAAAGAAACACTAAGATAAGCACATCTTATGAGAAGAAATGTTTATTTTTGGTCAAACCTAGCAGTCAGACTGTGCACCAGGCGGATAATTCAGGAAAATAAACCTTGAAATACTGATCGTACGTTAATTATGGTACTTTACAAACGTACAACATAAAACAAAAAGAAATAAGGAGGTCAGGAAGAGGAATACTTGAATTTGAGAGAACGTGACGGCACCTATTAGAAATAGTTAATACTGATTTGAATACTGAAAGCCTAGACTCTAAACAAATCTAGTTTTTGGATTTCCACCTTTATTTTATGTTTAACTGATGTGGTGGAGACATTAGCAAAAGACTGCAGTAATATAAGAATGAAAGCCAGCGCTTTATAAAACAGGAGATTTGTTTTAAAATCCATATCCGTCATGGTTCTCCCCTTTTGGGACTCTGAGTTTTCAGTTTTTAGTTCTTCTGTTTTGTTGTTCTTTGGTTTATTTTCCATTATATTCAAGCAGCCTTTAGTTACTCTCTGCTGCCCCCTTGTGCCTGTTTCCTTTCCCCTTGGCTTCCTTCTAGTTACTTCTATTCACACCTGCTCCATATTCAGCTAATTAGTCCATCCTTTGTTCCGTTCCCCTTATATACTCCCCCTCTGCAGTCACTCAGTGCTGAATGATCAGATTTAAAGTGGGTCATATCTATTTGACAATTTATATTTAATAGGGAAGAAAAATAATGATGAATGTGGAGAATGTGGAGAAAAAGAAAATGTAGAATATGTACTGATGGACTGTAAAACTTATGAACATGAAAGGCAGAAATGAATGGAGTCTTAAAGGAATATTGGAAAACGAAGGGAATATAAAGGATATTCACAGATTAAGGAAAAGTATTATTTATTTATGTACACACACATTGCTACACACTCATGCACAGTAGGTGGCAGTATGCACCTTAAAGTTGCTTGCAATCTGCCATAATAGAAAAGGAGAAGAAGAAGATTCAGCGCTTGTTCCTTGTTGTTGTTTGTTGTTTCCTCTTCTCTGGCACCGCTACATGAGTTTTAGGTTTTATGGTTCTTGGTATTTGCCTCAGTTTACTGATTAAACCTTGAAGACTCTAGCCTCGTGAGACCATCCTGATCT
>NW_015150506.1:1531085-1533933 GCF_000732505.1 Cyprinodon variegatus
AAATTACTTCAACGGAAGGTTTCCAGATGGATATGCGGAGCAAATCCATCTGGCGGAGTCAGGTTAAAAAGACTCACCTCTGCCTCCTGATGTCAGCATTTGGGTCCTCAAGCAACCTCACCCCCCCATTATTGACAATGTCAAATTTTTAGACGGGAGATTGAAGCAAACCAGAAAGAAAGTGTTATGTATTTTAACCTACTTTAACAATTCAGAATTACTCAAAATGAAAGTGTTATGTCAGAGATTCAACCTTGTGTTAGTGTGTATCACCAGTCTATAGTTTTTCAGGAGACTCTTCTTACATTTGGTGCTTTTTTTTAGATAAGAAACTTTCCCATTACTCAATGGACTGGTGTTGCGTCACTCAGCAAATTCAGCTGTGATTGGCCAGTCAATCCAGAACAGCTTCTAAAGAAGTGCTGGCAGTTAGATGATGGTATGTTTCCATACTTTTCCAGGTTTTATTGTTTGCAAATCAACTATATCCTGGCAAGTTGATTTATTTATTGTTGCTTGTCAAAATGGTCTAAAATTGAAAAAAACTGTTAATCAGATGAGCTGTGAGTCGGTTTTGAAAGAGAGCATGTACAGTTTGTCATAAAGTTAAACCCCATTTACCCTCTGAAAACCGATCAGTTTGGATCAGTTGCCGAGCTCGGTTCCTTACGACCGTTCACACATCCTGCTAGCACGGTTCCTCTCCTCCTAGTGGCAAATAACGGTACTACTGCTCTCCAGAGGGAATCAAGCAAATCAACATGGCGGTGCCCGTAACATTCAGGAAGTTTTGTTTTCATTGTGATATTTCGTTTTTTGCGCAGTCAGGTGAAGAAGGCAGCCTTTGGTGGGTTATCTTGACTGATTCGGCTTTTTGAAAGTAGATACGACGGGCACATTTGGTGAATAAATGAATGTACCCTTTTCCATTTATTCACATTTTTCAGGCAACACAGTAAAAAATAATTATTTTTCACCTTTCGTATTCACAGAAGCCATTAGCAACGATTTTATTCTTTATGCATAAGCAGAAAGTGTTACTTTCCAACCCACTTGAATAATACGGCTTTATTTGATTCCGCTGTAAATCTAATCAGAATCTGTTATTAATAGCTTGTTTTTCAAAGTTCTAAGTCAGACGTTGAAATGAAGCCGTCTGCTTTCTGAACAAATTGGGCTGACATTGTTTTACACAAAACTGCCGCTTCCCTTTGGTTCCCGACAGATAGAGGGCTGAAAATCCCCTTTTCTCTCAGCCGAGACAGACACAAACAGCGCCTCTCTCCTCTTCTCCAGTATGCCTCTAATGCGTCCTAATCCTGGCTGAAGACAGACGCCGGTTGTGTGTGTAAGAAATATCTCTTTGCTTTTTCTGCCTCAGTTCATTATTTTTCTTTCTTGTCACTTAGTGTGATAGGTTGGACAGAGGCGCACAGATGAGCACTGAAGACACAGTCACAAGGCCTTAATCTAGTCTTTAATGCGTGACTTCAGAGATGTCATTTATCTTGTGACTGCAGCAGGCGTCCACAAAACTTTATCTCTAATAATATATTGATGGATTAAAGGGGTCAGGCAGGAGACCAGGCAAGAAAAATTGCTTATTGACATCAAAATACAGTGCCCCAAAACCTGATAAACATAGGGACAGGAGAGTGGAAGTCAGAGGGAGAAGGAAAAGAGAGCGATGAGGGAGGGGGGGATTGAGTTGGGGGTATTGTGAATGTTTGCACCCGGTAATTTCCTTCCTTCACAAGAGCCTCTGGTGGTCTGAGCCCTGGGCTTGATAAAAAAAACCCAGCCTCTCCTGCTCTCGAGCGAGGCACTGTGCTGTTGCCGAAAGGAAAAAGCCGGTGACTGCTAGGTCATTTCCACGTTTATCTTGACATAAACTCCCCCACTACCGCCACCTAAACACCAGCACTTCTACACACACACGCGTGCACACCCCCACACACCACGCTGCACCTTATTAATCACACTTAAGTGCCGTGTGAGACTGGAGCACTCGTGCGAGGGCGACTGAAAGCAGGAACCTGAATGTGTGGCATTATCAGGAAAAGCACTGCTCTACCAACTTGGGAGAACACCGGTTGTCTCCTCCATTTTGTCATTTCCCCACAGCTTAGAGAGGAGAGCATAGCGTTCTTTATCTGAGCAAATAGGACACTCTTTAGTCAGCTTGATGTCAGGAACCACATAAAACCCCTTCATATATCTATTCATAGGTGGAAAAGGAACAACTTTGATTAACAGGTTTTTGATTAAATTCTTGAAGAGGTGAGCTTTTATTTGACAGCTGCACATAATTCTGCTTTTAAAAAAACTATTTTATTTATTTTACTTTTGACTGAACACCAGTCACAAAGATGGCTGATGATAAAAAAATAATTCTTACCTTTTGCAATTATTTACATTTTACCACATTGTCAACAAAAGAGAGTAATTTATTGGGATAAAATATGACGGATCAGCAAAAGGAAATGGTTTTTGACTATTTTTACGAATTAAAATCAGAAACATGTGGCATAAATTTGTATTCAGCTCATCTTCAGCCTTTTAGGGTATTTTTCTCTTAGCATTCTGCTTTGGATACAGTTGATTTATTTTCACATTTTTGGGGGAAAATTAACTTCAACTAAGGATTAATGACATTTTTAGGATGGAGATAGTGTAATTGAAGTAATGCGCTGTTATGCAACTAAAAACATTTCAGCCCAAAAGTTTTCGTCTCATATAAGCAGAGCAGCTTGTTCACTGTATTTGTTCTACATGACTTGAGTAAAACTGCTTCCTGTTTGTCCTGTTTCTACCCAAGAAAGATTCTCCAAACCAGTGTAGATTCTGG
>NW_015150506.1:1535662-1537590 GCF_000732505.1 Cyprinodon variegatus
AACATACAATTAACCCTAACATACAAAACAGCAAGCAACCTAGTGAGAGACATCATGAAGTAATTATTGCCCCGTTCGAAAGGTCGTCCGTCCCAGTTTTACGTCCGTCCGCTGATCTGCTTTTTTCGTCTGGCTGGCTGCGCATGCGCACTGATAAGGTTTTTCTGAGGAAAAACGTCAAAAACCCACGAAATACTGTGCATAACTTTTCGTACGATTTCATACGAACTGATAATGAGAATATGTTGGATCCTCTCTGCTGTTCTCACCGTCTTCCAGTCTGAGGCGCTGCAGCCTCCACACCACACAGTGAGACAGCTGCTCAGGTGAGGGTGTCTGTGATGAATGTGGTGCTGCTGACCACCTCTACAGCTGAGCTGTTGATGAGCAGTGGAGCGTCTCTGATGAGACCCACCACCGTGGTGTCGTCTGCAAATTTCACGATGTGATTGGTGACCCTGGGGATCTAGTCATGTGTCAACAGCAGGGGACTCAGGATGCAGCCCTGAGGGTCAGATCCAAGCTGACGAAGGAAGGCAGGATAATCCACAGGGCAAAGTCAAGACGCAGATCCAGATTCAGTCCAAAGCAGGAGTCAGAAGACAGGTCAGGCAAACAGATCAGACAGGGGCAAGCAGGCTCACAGCTCCAAAAACGGATCAGGAACAGACATTCAGAACACAATAGAAACCCTAGAGAACTCTCAACATCAAAGGATCAAGAAGAATCTGGCACTGATGGCTGGGACCCATGACTTTAAATAGAAGCAGGAACAGGTGGATCAGATGAGCAGCGAGGAGAAACAGGGCAGAGCTCGACAGCTGAAGGAAATGAGCAAATAAGCCATCAGCGCCAAAATCATGACACTTAGATTGCATTTTTTCTCAAAATTGGATAGAATAACAGCTCAGACATCTTCTTAGGGAACAAAAAAATTAATCTTCATCTTAATGGAGCCAAAGAGTATTCACACACAAAAACAAATCAAACAGAGGAGCCATAGAGTTGTAATCTCAGATTGCACACATGTTTGAAACTGCTGTAATATGCTGTGTGGATGAACACCATAGAGGAGAGAGAAGATGTTGAGGTTGACATTTCTGAAACACGAGTCTGCCATTGAAGGTGTGCACTACGAAAAAACGAAATCTAGATAAGTAATTTTTTCTTAAAATAAGTGAATATTTCTTGTATTGAGGAGGTAAAAGAGAAATTTTGCCAATTGAACAAGACAATTTACACTTAAAATAAAAAAACACAACTGCATTGTCTTATTTCAAGTGCATATTATCTACTTATCTTATTTTAAGAGTACAAATTCTCATTCCATTGGCAAATCATCTCATTTACCTCCTCAAATTAAGGGTGAATACACTTAATTTAAGATATTTTTACTTATTTCTAGATCGTTTTTGCAGTGTGGTTGGTGGGTTCATCCGTGCATGTTAAAGAATTTGATGAAATCAGCCAAACATAAAAAAAAGTCCACATATTCACCTTATTTGTTTTTCAGTTAAACATATTTTAGAAATGTAACCCATTCTGTTGAGTGTGAGAAATGGTGAAGGGCTTCGGTAGCACAACGCCAGCTCAGCAGGAACAAACCAGTTGGCTCGTTAACAAGGGGGTTTGTTGAGAGTTATAATTTGTTATTTTGGTCATGAGTTAATATTTATGTTAAGTTTTATTCTCCTTATGGTTTTTAGATGGTTGTGTGAAATTATTATGAAGAACTTATCTATGTAACTGTGTTAGGTCAGCATCAAGTTAAATTTTGTTTTCTTTTCGAGCAGACTTAGTGTAAGTCGACCTCCTTAGCTTCATATTTTGGACTTTATTTGTTGATTTTTTTGACAACACATGCTTAGTGTGAGGGATTGCTGAAGAGTCAATGAGTCGATGCAATCAGCTGGTTTTCCTTAGACAGA
>NW_015150506.1:1538716-1540760 GCF_000732505.1 Cyprinodon variegatus
TCATCAAAGGTCAACCAGCCCCCCCCCCCCCCCCCTTCTTCAAATCAGGGGAAATAGGTGTCAATTAACTCAGCTCTGTTTGTGTTGGTTTGTGCAGCAAAAATTGCTGTTTGTGCTGCTTTGGCTTTGAAGATTTGAAGAAAGTGGGGGGGTCTTTATTCTTTCTTTATTGTGTCTTTATTACAACCCTAATATGGGCATTTAAACTGCTTTGTTGATGAGGTTTGGACGGAGGTTATGTGTTGCTGTTATTATTGTTGAACCATCTTCATGTTGTGCTCTTTTGTAGACGAAACAGAGCTGCATGAGATGGTTGGAGTTTGGGCAATTTGTTTATCATCTACCTCTGCTTTAAACTTCTTCCCAGTTTTCTCCCTGGTCTGCTGTGTTCTTTGGTCTTTCTGTGTACCGGTTGTTCTCTAGCAAACCTCTGAAGCCTTCACAGAACACACAGATCTAGTTTACTAGTTTATCAGTTTACTCCAGAATGAAGTAAAATGGTTGCACTGCATCATTTGCCTTTGGGAATTATAGAGTTTTTTTTAATGTAATAGATTTTAATATGTTTAGTGGTATTATAGTGAAGGGAAGGTGACAGGGATTTATAATGCGCTTCTTATATGTTTTAATTTATCAAAAAAAATTGGAGCCATTCATCCTTTTCCTTCCACCTCAAATATTCAACTTTTTGTCGGCGTATCACATAAAATCCTTTTAAAATAGACTGGAAGTCTGAGGTTGTAACGTGACAAAATGGTAAAAAATGTTCAAAGGGTACAAACATTATATTTTCCCTTTGGAAAAGCACTGTAACGAACATCCTGACCTGCTGAATGCCTCACAGTCTGCCCTCACTGTGCAGCAAATCAGGATGAAGCTCCACTTCTGAGGTGACCATGCTAAGTAGAGTTTGAATTCCAATTTCAAGAATGCCACTCTTGGAAAAGTCTTTAATTACTGAGTCGCCACTCCTCACGATGGATTGTGATAAAACCGGCGGGCTTACTCAAGAAATCCACCGACTGAAAGCTCTTCTTTTTGCCTTTTTTTCCTCTCCTACCACCTGCTTCATCTTTTGCCGTCCACCCCCTCGCGTGAAAGCCATGTTTGGAGCGCCCGGCAAGTCACTGCAATCCCCAAAATAGAGTCAATTCTTCCCATTCACGCACACCCTTCCAGTCCAGGAAAATTAATACACTTTACTATTACAAGATAAAGCTACAGGGACACATTACACCAAGCATATCTGCAAGCCTGTAATACTACAGAGTCAGCATTCAATAAAAGACATTTGCAACCAGGCATTTCTCACAACACTTGCGACAGATTTAAAAGCTTCTAAATTAGGTGCAGCTCATGCACGAAAGGTGCCTGGTAAGCACGGTGATGCTTACTTAAAATGACAGGGTTGTTTATGGGCGGAGGGCTGTGGGTGTGGAGGATGGAGGGTGGGGTTTCACTCCCCCGCTGCAAGGTGGCGCTCAGGAACAACAGCTTAGGGTCCCTAAAAGGGCCGAGGTATTTAGGCTGAAACTGTGTTCATGATGTCAGATAACAATCAGAGTAACAAACCTTATTTTATTTACACGTCTGTGAAAACTAATTCCCCTTTATATGTTTTTTTTTTCTTTTGTTCCTTAATTTAACACAAATGTTTAAGAATATCAAATAAATCTTGAAATCGGACAAAGATAACCAGAATAATTAAAGTAACGTCAGTTTTTAAATGAAAAATCAATTCGAACTAAGCGGATCTTTGTTACCTTGGGCTCGTTTCTGCAGCTCCAGGTATCAGCAGATTCCTATGAGTCTTTAAAATAACTCAGGTAAGTTTTGTTCACAACTGCAGAAGGATTTTTATCAGTTTTTTTGCTGAATGGTATTTAATTCACACAAACTGGGAATCTCTAAGCATGAACAGCCTGTTTAAGGTCTTCCTACATATTCTCAATTGAATTTAGGTATTGTCTTTGATCATGTAAATCTAAAACCTTATTTTATTTTGTTTTATTAGTGAACTCCCTGGTTTGATATATATCATGCA
>NW_015150506.1:1542144-1544760 GCF_000732505.1 Cyprinodon variegatus
TAGGGCTTGGCGTGCATCTAATATCTGCCATATAATCACACTGATAGAAACACTGAGTTTATGTTGAAAGTTTATGTTACTCAGTGGTTAATGATAAATTGGCCTGTTGTTCTCCTTCCTGCTGTTGTTGTTGTTCTCCGTCATTTTGCCTTTTCTAACATTCCCCTCTATAAAATGAGTAGTTAAAAGTATAAATGATATCGTATCAGGACAATATTGGCATCAGTCTCTGCTCAAACGTATTAATTGGAAATAAATTAATGTATTGTCATCCCAACCTTTAAGGTCACTAATTAATGGCAGGAATTTTTCATGCTCCCATCATTTATGGCAAGCTTTCCAGGTCTTAGATCACCCACCATAACCCTTTTTTTTTTAGAGATGACGTGCATTTCTTTTAAGATCTGGGCTGTTATTTTTTTTTTATTTTAGCAGATCTTCCTCTTCTTTCTCTTTAAAATGCATTTTAAAAATTGTTTTAGAAAAAATAACATCAGAGAAAAGAGGAAAGTTATTTTAAGAACCTTTTTTAACATCTTTAAAAACATCATTATTCAATAGCATTTTATTAATTTTGTATTTACAAAATTTTTTTTCAAATTTGTTTAAAAAATGTGTTCTTTGCAATAATGGAACAAAATTCCCTCCATAGAAGTGATATATTATAGATGTGATTTTAGAAAAAGGAAAAGCTGTTTAGAAAGAAAGTTAACAAATTATATGATTTTTATATAAAACTGTGTTTTTTAATAACCTGATAAGTATTATTATCATCTAATCACTGCTTTTAGTTTCTACTCAGATTAACTCTGTCTAAAGATTAACAGTAATTTAAAAGCAAAAACAGAAGACCTGCCTAATCTATGAGCTCAGTAACATTTTTAGTTTACAGGAACGTAAGATGGTTGGGACAATGAAGAAGAAAAAGTTACAGATTCGTTGATTATTTGCAACTTCCCCTCTTTTTATCGCTGGTTTATTTATTTCTACTTTGTAACAGTAAAGATGACCGCCGTCTCAGCCGTTAAAAATCTAATCCAGTCAGCGGGTGCACCTATTACATATCACCCATTGTTAGAGGCAACATCTATGCCAGACTGGGGGGGGCTGGCAAAAAGTGAAAAAACAGGCGGCCATATTTCATCTGGCAGCAAATCCCAAAGCATGGCGGCTCTCATTGTCAGGATACTTTTAAGAGAATGCCAGTGTTTGTGTTTCAGATTGAAATCAGCCTTTTTTAATGTTCTGATGAGCGAAAAAGCTCATCAGTCTCCCTTGTATTTGCTGACAGAAAGCTATAAAGTGCGATATTAGTTTGGCTGGAACAGCCTGTGAGACCTGAAGGACAGGCAGAGCTCATCAGTTAATCTCCGCCCTTCTCCCGCCTGGAAAAAAAAAAATAAAATGGTTTACAAGCAAACTAGAATCGCCTGCATTAGACCTGGTAAAATCTGTCACCTGCTGCAACAATGGCAATAAAACCGTAGAGTTTACAGAAGAGCCTCAAGGTTGCACGGCCGCGCCGACGCACAATGTGCTCCATATTCAAAGGCGACAATAACGGTGAAGAAGCTGCTGCTGCTCAAGTCCCACAGTCATTGTGAGATGATTACATTTCTGCCTGGAACTCACACATCTCTGCAATCATTCCCTGCTCTCAGATGCGCATCGATGCCAAAACTCCACATTAAGCTACCCAAACTGAAATACTTCAAAAAATACGATGATAAAAGCTGGAATAAAACAGTGTCATGAATCCTAAATAAAATCCACAAGGGGCTGTAATATATGAGCCAAACCTGCACGGTCAAACAGGTCAGCAAAGTGTAATCTAGCTTTGGGCATTGGAACATTAATTCCATTTTTATTCATTCAATGCCCCCCAACCTCCAAACTACCCCCACTCTGAGCAGCAGCCGGTGAGTGGGAGGCCGGGGCTACTCCGAGGCCCCAGAATACCCCAGAGCCTGCATGCCAGGGCCACATAATTCTACCCTGCCTCATTATTTAGCATGTCACCACTATTTTACATGTTAAAGCCCTCCGCATTGCCACCTAATTTATTATAAGAATACAGAATAGGCTCGCCTGGAATGGGGTCACTTGCTTTCACGCAGCGCAGGAAATAAATTCCTACAAAGTCAGTCAAGTCAAGGTGAAAACCTGTGTCAGTAAGATGCATTCTGGCATTCTTTGGATTTCTGAGAGCTCAGAGACCTTTCCTCAGCCTGTCACCGCCGCCTGCGTTTCCTCCTCAGCTTTCAACCGCTTTAATCGTTACGTTCATAAAGGAGGAACTCAGGTTGCTCACTAAAAGAAAAGCAAAATGAAAGCAGAAAAAAAAAGAGAAAACAGAGCCGAGTTGCTGCCAAGAGTTGAATTGGCTTTGATGAGATTCAGCTGTAATTATTTCTCAGCAATAACAATAAGGACAACAACAACAGAAGACTTAATCCGCCAGTGAGAGGGCCTGATTCTGCTTCCTGGTGACAGTGATTAGGCCTAATCTAGGGCTTTTGGTGTGTTCGTTGGAGAAATGCGATTTTAAATGGGTGTGTGTTTTGTTTTCAGAGAGTTTGGTTTGCACTGGATATGTACAGTTAGAGTGAGGCAAAG
>NW_015150506.1:1545873-1548935 GCF_000732505.1 Cyprinodon variegatus
TTGTAAGCTCGCGAGATCAGGATGGTCTCACGAGGCTAGGAATTTTCTGGATATCTGGGATAAATTAAGCCACAACTTGGTTTCACAAAAGCAGTAACATATGAATGACTGCGGTAATGTACTCTGTGCTGCTAGCTCGCTCCTTAGCAGGCTAACAGGCAGGCTAACGACTGAGATATACTCGAGTGTTGGGTTTCTGCGCCAGTCTGTGCGCCGTGCATGAACCCATAAAAGCTCTGTACACATTTATAATTTATGCAGATGTAAGTGCAGTACTAGCAAAAACCACAGAGGGGCAGTGATCAACATAACGAGAGGAATATGCTGGTGATGTCATCCAGGTCATAGTCATTACAAAAATGTGAAAAAAAACAAACCGCTGAACTTTGTTTCCAAGTCTGAAGATGTTTCGCTTCCCATCAAAGAAGCTTTTTCATTTCAAAATGTCAGAAACAGTTTGAGTTTGAGGCTTTATGGATTGGACCAAAACATTTTTAACTTTTTTGAATAATGGGAGGAATGCCAGAACTTTATGTTTGCTGTTTTAAGTCAGTAAATAAGAAGTTATAACTGCATTTAACAAAACTGTGCCACTTTGAACCTTTGGGACTATTTGATGTCAGTACAGGCAAACTTGATCGTTGAGGTAAACTTAATATCCTCCCATTTGCAATGAGGGGGGAGCATGTGGTTAGCACCAAGTTACAAAGATTGGGAGGTGCACGGCCCGGCTCTGAGGCCGCGAGGGTCCGCATTTCCGTCTGAGTCCATTTATACATGTGCACCGTTGCGCCCTGTTCTATGCGGCAAGTTTAAACCAAGCCTAACTCAAACCTAGGCGCTTATCTAATTATGGAAAACAGTTTGGTTAAAAAGGAAAAAACTAATGACAATATGTTTAAATGTATCTTTGAGTGTTTTTTATTGCTTGATCAGGGATTTATTTCTTTTTTCAATCAGTTTTTTGAGACAATTCTGTGACTGAAGTAGTTTTCCTGTAATATCATAAATGATTTCTGATGAAATACTCCTCTTAATGGATTATTACAGAAATCAATCAGGGTGCTAATTACCAGCTGCGTGGTGAAGGTCTGCTGTCCTGATTTATTTTTGTTTATGCTGTAAAACGTAGTTGAAACATAAGCCGATCAGCAGGAGCAGAAATGGTTGCTGCTTTTTAAATCATTCCAGCCGCTTTTGAAGCAAATCCACTCGACGTCCTGCTGAAAAATGTTGGACTTTCTCAGGTATTTAAGGACCCATATTCTAACAGCAAACTGAGCAAATAATTGAAGTGCTTTTTTAATAAAATCAGGGCAGATTTAATTGAATATCTTTTTTTATTTTAAGTCTACAACAGCAAGATAATTTCCTTCCCCTGGTCCTCGGTAGCAGCACAATCTGAGCGAGAGGCGAAGAGGATGGGGTGGAAGTGGAAGAAGGGGAGAAGGAGAAAGGCCAGATGTCAGGGCGCTCCAGGAAGAGGATTGCTAAGCGGTGTGAACATTTTTCAAAAACGATGTTTTGTGCCTCAAACATCTTGCTTACAGCAGCAGGGTCTGATCCAAGCATTATGTGCGAATACATCAGTAGCCTTGGACCCCCCCTCTTCACAGCCATGCACGCACGTAAACACACATTTCCCAGGAAGTGAAGCTCAGTCCCCTGCTCCCATCCTCCCTCCTGCCTCCTCCTTCTTCTTCTACAGAAGTAAATTATCAAAACTGTGTTTGAAAGTGAATGAAGGGTGACTCGCTCTCTCTCTCCCTTTCTCTCGCTCTCTCTCCCCTTCCCGCTTTGACATCTCAGTTTTTTTTTTCCCTTTTTTTTTTCCCTTACTTGCCACCGTTTCTGGGCTAGGTGATAACTGCCGGTAATAGGATTAACATTGATTTCTTTTTGCAAGAACAGAGATGTGCCAGTTCCAGCTATTTATTGAACTGCCAGCTTTGAACTATGAAAACTGACTGCAGGAAAAGACCTAATGCAGCATTTTAAAGAAAAGAAAAGCCTCTGTGCAATTCTTTCTCCCTCTCTCTTTTTTTTTGTTATTTCTCCCTTCTGTCTTCTTCTTTTTTTGTTGTAGCAGGATAAAAGAGCAAATCGGGCGCCTCTGTTCTAAGCTCTGGTAATGACTTTATTTATTTACTTTGTTGTTGCTTCTTTTCATATATATATAAAAAAAGAAAATCCCTGCTCCAGTCAAAACGCTTACGATTCGATCTTTAAATCTTCAAAGTGTTTGACTTGGCTTTTACTTTGAAATAAAGATCAGTCCGTGCATTTTCTTTGTCCCATGGATTAAAAAAAGGGGGCTTTTTATAACCCTATTTAAAATATAAAACTATACATCCAAACGTTTCACTTTAAGTGAGAAATAGTTTGATAGAACAGAATAATTTAGCTTTATTTCCTCCTTCAGAAGCTTAGGTTAAGATAACCTCATTCATTTTGAGGAATGTTTCTAATTGAGTGTGTCTCTCTTCATTAGCTCTGAATGGGCTCATTGATTACTAATCCATGTCTATTGATGACACCACTTAAGCAGTTAACAGCTGCAGCCACTCAGATTTCTGCTGAGTCATTAACACGTAGAGAACAACCTTCCAACCTGTTTGAAAGAATCACACGTCATACTTTAACTATATATCTTGCATCAGTTTTGGTACAATTCTGTTTTTTGGTGTAAATTAAAGCAACACATATCAACCAGTATAGTTAAATCAGAAGAATGTTGCAGAAATAATTTGGTAATCTGCAAACATTAAGCTCTAAGGTGATTATTTTCTTTACATTAAGTGTATTTTCCCTTAATTTGAGGAGATAAGTAGACTATTTTCAAACAGAAAAAGATGGTTTATGTTTGAAATTAGAAACAATGACCTTATTTTCTTATTTTAAGGACAAAAATATCAATTCTTCCTAATTACTTGCTCAAGTTAAAAGCAAACACATTTATTTTAAGATGTTTTTGCAGATTAATGTCAAACATAATAATGATTAAACCACTTGTAGTGGCGAATGTTTGTCAAACCAAACATCCAATAAAGTTCCAATAAGCC
>NW_015150506.1:1549861-1550721 GCF_000732505.1 Cyprinodon variegatus
GATATCGGCCATAATCCCAATATCGTGCATCCCTAGAAATCTGTATGAGTTATTTTTGCTTAAATTGAGTGAATTTTGTCTTGAATTGAGGAGATAAGTAAGACACGTTGCCAATGGAACAAGACAACTTCCATTTAAAATAAGAAAAGAAATTGCTTTGTCTTATTTCAAGTGAATATTATCTAATTGTCTTATTTTAGGAGTTGAAATATTGATTCCATTGGCAAATCGTCTTATTTACCTACTAAAATTAAGGGTAAATACACTTATTTTAAGAAATGTTGTACTTATTTCTAGATAGTTTTTGCAGTGTATAAAAGTAATTGTTCTCCATGAAACGGCTCCATAAATAAAGTTTTTTTTAAATATATTTCAGCTTCAAATTCCTTTCCAAATTACTCATGATGGGTGGAGTTAACAGAATATTACATCAAGTAAGGGCAGCAAGTAGCTGTCATGAATATTGGTAAAAGTACGAGGTACAAAAACGTAACACCTAAAACTACATTTTGTTCTAAAATATAAGTGACTGAATGTAACTCACCTCTGGTTTTGGACTGATGCAAAGATTTTTCTAAATACAGATTGTAAAAGAAAAAAAAACCTCTTTTAATTAGTCACTGTGATCGTTTCAACTATAATTTGCTACATTTTAATTAATTATTGCTTTTATGTCAGCATGTTTATAAAACGGTTTTATTTGTGAAGTATTGTCTCTTTGAGGTGCTCTGTGTTTCTGAGATGTTATCGACCTCTTAGGTCAACCTTAGAAAGGAGACCCCAGTTGTTTTATACTGGTAAAATAAAGGCTAGATAAAAACGAAATCAATGAAACTCAACACTGCACAAACAATGACACT
>NW_015150506.1:1551409-1553592 GCF_000732505.1 Cyprinodon variegatus
CTTATTTCTAGATCGTTTTTGCAGCTTAAGTGTGAAACTTGCCAACGGAACAAGACAATTTACATTTAAAATGAGAGAAAACAGTCGCATTGTCTTATTTGAAGTGCTTATTATCTATTTATCTTACTTTAAGAACAGAAATACTCATTCCATTAGCAAATCATCGTATTTACCTACTCAAATTAAGGGTACATACACTAAATGTAAGAAATTTTGACTTATTTCGAGATCTTTTTTGCAGTGAAGAGCTGAGGATCATAACCCAGGAACATAACTGAAGGCATGATATATAAAGTCATTAAATTAAGTGTTTTTATCCTTAATTTGAGCAGATAAATAAGAAAATTTGCCAATGGAATGAGTATTTTTACACTTAAAACAAGATAATTAAAAAAATATGCACTTGAAATAAGACAATACAGTTATCTTTTCTTACTTTAAATTGAAATTGTCTTATTCCATTGTCAAAGTGTTTCACTTACCTTCTCAATTCTAGAAAAATGCACTTATTTTAAAAAAAATTAAATTTTTTGCGGTGCATAACAGGGGAGATTATGTAGGACATGAGAGTGCTCAGCCTGTTATTAAAATAATTATCAAAAATAACCCCCTAAATGATCAAATGTAGGTTTTATAAACTCTTTGCACATATTAAAATGAGATCTTGTGACGTATAGAATTAGAAAGAGATGGAGTGAAAGGTCTTCTGTGTTAATAGCAGCTTTATCCCCCATTTAACCTCACCTTCAGTCCACCCCTGTTCAGCTTTAATACATTAACACTAAATTGACGACACATAATGTAAATCTATTAAGATCATTTCTATGAACTGAAGTTAGGGAGATGTTTGATATTGTCTTTAAAGGGAAATATGATGCATTAAAGCAGATTGTAGCTTTAATAGAATGTGATTAAGAATAAAAATGCTTTGAGATTAGACAACGTTAGAATGAGCAAACTTGACATAAAGTCTTCGTCTTTGTTTATGAGGAGGAAGGCGAATGATGCGGGAAGCTTGAAGGAGATTGAATGAGGTGTTGTGTTATGTGGCGGCGTTTGACAGCAGCCGCCCCGCGTATGTCTCCTACTATCAGCTCAGCTGAAACATGAAACAACTACCAATGTCACTACAACCCCCCCCACACACACACACACACACACACACACCGTTCAAAGCAGACGCCTGTCAGCCGGCTAATGTCCCCTGACAAAACATGCTGTGAATTAGAATAGCCACAAACAGTGAGTGTGTTTGTGTGAGGTTAGGGTGGGGGCACACAGAGAGAGAGGGGAAAGGAACTCATCTGTGTCACAGTTTATCCCCTCAGGCAATCAAGACAGGGGGGGGGGGGCAGTCATTAGCAACTGGTGGTGCTTGCTCCAGCAAATCGCCGTTTGAGTGAAGATTTATGCAGACTCCTGCCTGGGAATGATTTATTTATTTTAGCAGGGGCTGAGAGATCATTAACCTCCGCTGTGTCTCTGGGGAATGGCATCTGCGGCCCCCCACACTGCAGCAACAAAAGGGCCCCCACGCGTCCCTTGGCTTCAAGGCTGGATGGGCGGAGGAGGAGGAGGCGCTGCTGTCTGTGAGGCCAAACAGAAGCAGCCTCTGCTGTGAACACAGCTGCTTTCACAAACTATCACTTCTCACGTGTTGATTCCTGACACATGATCACCTGATAAACTGTTTATAGTGACTACAGCGCTCACGTTTCTGACAGCGCCACCTACTGGAGCCATAGAGGAAGCTCTTGAAAAATGTTTGCATCAAGATTAGATTCAGAAACAAACAGCAGAAGTTCTAATGGAAAGTGGGATAACTTATGCTTATTTTGTTCCTTTGTAACTTACTTAGATCGAAAAAAAGTCTAAAAAACTCTAAAGATCCTTTTGTCTCTACGTAGGTTATTTTTAGATTTTGAGGATTACCCCATAATATGATGACAAAATATTGCCCATAATTAATAGTCATACAAGCAATGTCCTCTCCACTGTCACTACAAGCATGCTTGGTGTAAGGGAATGCTGTAGTGTCAAGGAGTCAATGCAATCAATTTGTGGCAACAGTGGAGAGGAAAAACTCCCTTTTAACAGGAAGGCAACTGTCAACCAGCTCCACAGGCGGCCCCGTCCAGGAAACACACAGCCAGGCAGACGAGCTCCGAGCCAGCTCCCATGTC
>NW_015150506.1:1555714-1564298 GCF_000732505.1 Cyprinodon variegatus
GTTTAAAAAATCAATCCACTGGACTTTATTTCCAGGTTGAAGATGTTTCGCTTACAAACCAGGAAGATTTTTCAATTTAAAAGCCATTTTAAATCGCTGCTACTGTATGTTCCCCTCATAATTAATCCATAAGTTTTATAAAATATAGAAAATGTTGTTTTTATTTTTTAAAGCTGCTTTGTTGTAAATATAAGAGATGCCTTTTTTATCTCCATGAAAGTTTCATTGAGGAAAACTTTCAGGCACTGAAACCAGTTCAGGGTCAGTTTACAAGACAGAAGAGAACTTTGCTCGTAAAACACAATTTGAAGAAGAGACATTTGAAAAAATAACATTTAAAAAGAATAACATCTTAAAAAAGAAAAAAAGTAACATTTAAAAATATTTTGTATATTTTATTAGTATCTGAGTAAACAACAGATATGAAACTACTTATTTGCTTGCAAAAATAATGAAACAAAATTCACTCCATAATTTAGGGTTGTGGTCCAAAATCTACATGGAAACCCAAACGAACCCGTTAAATGTTACATTTCTTCTTTAAAAGCGTATCAAACATAACTCTGCTGGTGTGGCCGAAATGAGAAATCACGTTAACATTAAGCTGAACGTAAATGGGCCGATGCATATTTTAATGCAGTAATTTAAGTGAAAATAAAATGATTTCTCAACCTTCCCAGCCCTACCCATCTGTTGGTCTCTTCATGTCATCACAGTCCCTCTGCTGCATGAACATCCATGCATTTCTTAATAGATTGTACCTCTATATTCACATCCACCCAATTAGAACGTTTGAGGACTTGTGCAACATCCAACCAATTTCGGGTAGATATTAAAGGGTGAAGCATGACAGTATAGATCGGAAATGAATCACCACATAAATCAAACTGCAGAGGCGATGTGCTGCCTGTTTAACTGAACACTAATGGCAATCTAAGAAGCTAACCTCCTGCACCTGGAATAGAGAAGGAAAAATGCCCTGATCTTATCCCCACTTTCTTAATTTGCCCTAATTTGATCAGTTTGGATAATTATAAACTGTCCTTTCTTTGGAAGACAAGCTTGGAAATGGTCGTAGAGGACCAGAGGGAGGGAGGTGCTGCTCCGGAAACTGATGATTGTGCTGCAGTCTTATCAAGCAAACACTTGAGCGCACAACAAATCAAGAGTTTTATTAGGGGTTATAAACTCCAGCTTCCAATTGGAGATGAAGAGGGTAAATTTATGAGAAATGTTAACAGGGGGGGGCATCATTTCTCTCCTTTATGGCAGCTTTTTTTTCATTTCACATATGCATTTCTTTCTGATCGTTAACACAGCTTTTTGTTACTCTTTTTTAAAAGGAAAAACATCCTTTTTTTATAGAAGAGGTGGAATAAAATCAAAATCAAACCTCAAAAACAAAAAAGAAGCTTTTTTTTCATTTGCTTATCAAATGTTTTAAATTTCAATTAATTTTGTGCGTTTCTTTAAGCATGACAAATACAGAAATAAGAGGAAACAAAATGGATGCATGTTTCAAATTCCAATTCCTATATTTTCCTAATTAAATAGATGAACTTGGAGAATATGTGGAATAAGTTAGAAAAAAGGGGGCAGAATCATCTGGCATGGTCTGGAACAATATTGTGTATGGGGGGGTGGTATGAGGGGGGGGTCATGATAAACAAACAAACCTTGACAAGGGCAGCGGCGGAGAATCATCCAGGGAAGCGGCGCAGCCTGCGGTCGGGTGCAGACAGCCCCTCTTTGAGAGGGGGGCTTGCCAAGTAGCGACCCTGAACTGCGGCACTCTGTTGCTGCCTGGCTGCACTAAGCAGTGGCTGCCAGCACGCGCTGATTTATCAGGGGGGCAACGCCAGCCGCCACCTCGCTCTCCCTCGTGCCCTCCCTTTATAAAGAACCTCCCTGACGGCTCTGATAGCGCAATCAGGGCTACGGCAGAGCCAAGGCAATTTCTCCTTCACTCTTTGATAACCCTGTGCCTTATTGAAAGCCAATAGCAATGGCAGCAACAACAGCTCAATTGGAAAGAGTTGCTGCATTTTGAAGGAGGGGGGGGAAAGGTTATGCCTTGACAGAATGAGTCGGGAGCAGGGGAGGTCTGCCTCACTTTATGGAAAAGCCACATTGTCTTCCAACAGGTGGCTCGATTCCTGGGAGGCTTCTGTCTCTCAGCTACTTTGTCGCGTCGCTTTTTATCCAATGTTGGAAATTCTTACTTTAACTTTGACTTTTGTCCTCAATGAGCTCCAATGGAGAGGCTGCATTCATGTGGGCAGCTTTGTTAGGCCACAATAAAAGGCTCTCAGCTCAACGCTAAGCTTAGCATACTAGCATGTCCTTCTGAAAAAAACTATAAAATTCAAGATCTGAGCAAATTTGTGGTTAGAGATAACCTTTGTTTAATATATTAGCATGTCATTTTATTATTGCTAATTAAAAGATTTCAATATTTAACACTTTCAGGTGTTAGCTGCAGAAAATGTTGAGTTATATTTAAACAAACTGCAGTAATGCTTCATTAGAAGCTAATCAATAGTCAGTATTTCAACTTAAAACTCATCTTAGTACAAAGTGAAAACTAAAACTCTAAATGACTGCATATGAAGCTAATTAGATTCAATGGGAAGGCCACAATAAAAGGCTCTCAGCTCAACGCTAAGCTAAGCATACTAGCATTTCCTTCTGAAAAAAAGATAAAATTTAAGATCTGAGCAAATTTGTGGTTAGAGATAACCTTTGTTTGTTATATTAGCATAGCATTTTATTATTGCTAATTAAAATATTTCAATATTTAACACTTTCAGGGGTTAGCTGCAGAAACTGTAGAGTTATAATTACACAAACTACAGTAATGCTGAGTAATGCTTCATTAGAAGCTAATCAACAGTCAGTATTTCAATTAAAAACTAAACTACCTCGAGGTAACAAGACGACGTTGTTGGTTTGATGATTTGTTTCCACTTCTGATTCATAAGCAATTAGACCTATGCCTCCGGCGCTGTAGTGCCGGGTGTTTTCTGAACAGTCCCGTTGTTGCGCCTCTATCAGATATAAAACTAATTAACCTGCAAAATCAGTCCAGGTTAAAGATTTTCATTAAAAAACCGTCAGATTTGTTTCTACTGTATTCCATGCAATCCAACCACGGCCTGACAATGAGTGAAAAGAAAAAGGAAACCAGAAAAGTGATTATTTGCGCACAGGCGGTACCACGACTGAACAACTACAGGCCCCGCAGGCATGGATGGACTGGGAATCCGGAGCTGTTGGCCAGCCTCATTCATTACTCAGACAGGTTAATCAGCTCGCTATCTCAAGAAATCAATAAACGTTTTCTCAAGATAACGACGATAGCGACACACGCAGACGACCTAGTTTCTGAGTATAAATCAGCCTTTAACCGAAGAAGCTGGTGTAAGTGCTGCTGCACCCTAGGGTGCAACCTAGGATGACCAGATTTGGGTTTCTGAAAAGGAGGCGGGGTTGACTGGACCGACCATTCAAACCAAGCCATCAGCTCGGGGGCTGGTCCGGAGCCAGCCAGGGACAGCGACAGAACCTGATGACTGTATGCTTCCCCCCGCCTGCCTTATGGTGCTCCCTCCCCCCTGCCCGGTAAGTCAGACGGGGGCAAGCATGGGGTCAGGTTCTATCTATCGTCACGGGGTCAGGTTCGGTCGCTCCGTCCCCCACCAGCTCCCTGCCCCCATTCGCTGCAGTTCCCGGACCAGCCCCTGTGCTGACAGCTCGGTTCTGCTGCACTGTAAGCGACCAAAATCCCGGACGGTTTTGAAATCCCCCCCGGACATTTTTTCAGGTATGAAAAGTAGGACATGTCCTGGAAAAAGAGGATGTTTGGTCGCCCTATGCTAACCTACATGGAGAGCTATGCTACTCCAGCTTCTACACTGCAAAAAGGATCTAGAAACAAGTCAAAATCTCTTAAATTAAGTGTATGTACCCTTGATTTGAGCAGGTGAATAAGATGATCTGCCAATGGAATGAGTACTTTTATTCTTCAAATAAGATAATTAGATAATATGCACTTATATTAGGAAAATACAATTATTTTCTCTTATTTTAAATGTAAATTGTCTCGTTTCCTTTGGCAAAGTGTCTCAGTTCAAGAAAAAACGACTTAAACTTAATTTTTCCAGTGTACCTGAGGCTGTTTAGGGTTGGACAGTATCAAGTGGATGTAGGAAAGGGTTGCAGTGTGTCAAAGATTTGAAATGATGAGGGAGTTTCTTGATTCTCATATGGTGTAGCGGCGCCACAGGTTCAAAGCCAGCTGCCATTACCAGGTTAGCGCGGCTCCAAAGGCTTTCATTCAAAATGATCAGGCCTACATCAGGACTGGGGAGGAAAGGCTGGGCTTTATGTTGGTTCTAAATCATTCTGACCCACAGAGCCGACCTTACCGACAAAAGTCAAACCAGGTGCAACACTCCTCCTTACAGTTGATAGCTGTCATTTTTATATGAAAAACTTATCTTTAAAATAAAGATGACCCCAAAATCTCTTCTTATTACACTGCTGGGGTCAAAAAAAATATTTCCTCTTAAATAAGCTTCAGCAGTAAAGCAGCAGGTAAACATGAGCATCTTTTTGAAGAACTGTGGCTCAGTGGGATTCTGTGGCCATGATGTGAGGAGACTAGGATAGAAAGTATGAGATGAGGTCAGGAGGTCAGGAGATGTTCCACTGTCTGTTAAACGTTTAGATTAAACACGACGACGGTACGTTCCTGTTTTCTGTATAAACGGACTTTAAACAAGAATCTAATGCAAAATCTTTGGAGTGAATTTTGTTCCATTATTTTTTATTGTTTCAAGCAAAAAAAATGTATCAAAAATGTGTAAAAAAATAAATAAACAGAGAAAAAAACATCTTGCATATAGACATTTTAAAAATACAATTCAGAAATTAAACTTTGAGAAAAGTAACTGCTGTTTTATGAGATTTCATTTTGTATTTTTCTATTTATTATTATATATTTTAGTAATTTCTAAAAAAAAAAAAATACATATTTTACTTAGATTTTTTTTCCCCTTTTTTCAGATTTTATGTTTTTGATTGTCCCTTTTTCAGACTAAGTTTTACAAATTGCTAATTTCTTTTGTAATTGTGTTTAAACATTACATCACTTCTGGTGACACATTTCTATTGGCCTGCGTGGACGTTTGCAAAAATAAATCTTTGTTGTTAGAGTCTTGGGCTTGAAATAAAGATAATGTGATCTTTGAAACAATTTGAAAAAAAAAATGCAAGTAAAACTCAGAATGTAAGAAGAAATTAAAAATATAATATTTGAAAGTATAAGTTTATATCATGTTTTTTGAATAATAAAAAATTGATGTTAAAATAATGGATCAGGTCAGTTTGCATATTCTTTGGTCCAAACCGGTTGGTAAACACTCAAAGATCTGCACTGTTAACACAAACAGTTTGCACGTGCATTAAAGGAAAAGTCCGGTCGCATTAAAAATACAAACTTCTGAAAGTACTTTAAGTATGAAATTATTACATACTTTTCAACAAATGATAAATATTTTTAATTAAGAGAGATCAGCAATAAACAGACCAGCAATCAGTAATAAACGGATTAATGACGGGTTTTTTCTCTGGCCAGAAGTTCGATGGCAAATCCTCCCTCTTCAAGTTGGCGATCCAACGACCAACCCGTCCGTGGAGGATCAGGAATCAGAAAGGTGGAATAACTCTTTTTATTTCACTTTTACCCGATGTATTCCAGCATCCAGCTGCCATGCACGTGGGCATTGTCAGTTTCACTATAGCTCTGGTGAATTTCAATGGTGAAGTCCTCTGGAAATCTTCAATAATTGTTGTTGATTGCAGATGTGTCTAGTAGTTCCCATTGATTTAGCTTTGTTAATGATGGGCTCTGTGTACGTACGCACTAGGCTTGTAAATCCCATCCATCATGGCGATTCGATTCAGTATCGATTTCCTGACCAAACAATTCGATTATTTTCGATACTCAAGAATACACCACGATTCGATTCGATTCGATTAATCGATTAATCGGTTAAAACATTTTTTTTATTATTTTTTTTTTTTTTACACCTTACAGGCTAATATTGTTATGCTTTTTTTTTTTTTTTATAAACAACAGCAAATAACAGAAGTAGAAAAGTTGCATCAAAAAATACTGCAGATAATCAGAGCAATGAGTTCAATGCAATACCTCGGCTCCAGACGTCCCCCCCCCTCCACAGACGCTCCGCTGCTCCTCTCCCTAATCGTAGCTGACCGCAGACAGGAGGCCGGCTTCTTTTGTTTTTATGACCGAAATTGTGGAAAACAACTCGTGAAGTTTGACCCGCTAGAAGAGCGAGGTGCGCGAGAACGTAGGGACCCTTTTTCCACCTGGATCTCCGCTCTTTTTGGCCCTCATGTCCCTCCATCGTCGGACTAAACTCTCCCCCACTTCCTCGCCCCCTCGGCCGTATCTAGACCCACAGCGTGTAGCTCAGATCACGCTTCAATATTGAGCATAAATCAAAAATGTCTGCATCAAGCTCACTGCAACACACTGCTGTAAGAAGATAACCAGGAAGCGAGGTAGGAGGGCAAAATAGGTTTAGCGCCACCGCAGCACGGGAGGGAGAATTACGCCCAGGAGCAAATGGATAAAAATAGACCGGAGGAAAAAAAAAACATGAATCGATTCTCTTGCGGACGTATCGATGAATCGGATCGTCGGCTATTCAATCGATGCATCGATACAAAACCATTATTATTTACACCCCTAGTACGCACCCTATCTCACCGGTTCTTTTTTCCTGAAAAGAGATCACTCTGGACAAACTCTTTAAATAACTCTTTATAACTTAAATGTATTAAATAACCAGGAGACATGATAACAGATTTTGATAGAAATTGTAATCTTACTCAGATCAGAGAAGTTGCTTAGAGTTACAGAAGGCAGCTACTCACCTCTCAGGAAGTGGCTCCGATTAACAGTTAAAAAAGCATTTTAAACATCTCCAGTGATCCTATTTTACATCAAACTCATTAGCAGATTATTAGACATCCATGGCTGCAGCCTTATCAAAATATTACATTTGTTCTTAGCTGAAGGACGTCGCTCTCATTCCAAATCTCCAAATCTTTGCCACGTACAGAATGAAGATTATAACTGTGTATCTGGACAGAGGAACTGTCTTAATTAGATTAACTATTGTGGAAAACATCAGTTCTAATTAGCAACAGGCAGCTAATATCAAAGTGTTATAAACTCACACATCATCAGTGATAATTATCCTAACAGCTTGTAAAGCGGGGAGAATGGCGCTAGGCTTACCACACCGTGACATCACTGCTGGAGGATGGCAGGAGGGAGGGGCTACTATATTTGGGCAAATATGGCCGCTCCCAGACTTGGTGATCGCAATGAAAAATATGTTTTTTATTTTTTTACTGATTAACGCTAAATGAATTCAATCACCGCAAACGTATTAGATTTAGGTATAAATAATGATCCACTGGTTTTTCCTTGCTGACCGAACTTTTCCTTTAAAACACTCAAACCTTCTGAAGATCAGACTCTTAATCTGTCCTCCTGACACTGATCGTTTCCTCCAAAGATGTCAGATAAGATGTACATGACTTCATCAGGTGTATCAGCTGACAGAACCATTCTCTACTTTTATTTCTCATTCCAACATCACTATAAGGCTTTACAAAATGATCATAACAAGAGATGTAAGCTACTGTGATGAAGAATGTTCAAATGTAAAAGAACGATCATTAAAAATGGAGATGAGATGTGAAGCTATTGTTGGGAGGTGCTTGTTCCCAATCCTATCTCTGACACGAATCAGAGAGAAGAGAGGAAGCACAGCGAAGCATGAAAACCTGTAAAACAGAACAAGACCTCCATAAGCAACAGGATTTATATTCCAGGCTTTATCTCTGACTGGAAATTATTAATAGGATGACTAGATCTTCAAGTAGCTGTTGATGAATGCATTTATTTTTGTGTTTCATGGCAGATTGAATTTGTGGAGAGGAAACTGTGCCATACTTTGCATTTATTTCATCACAAATGATCTGATCTGAATCAGTGAGGTGGCTTTAATTACAGATTATCCGGGGATATATTCAGCATTAGAATGGAGACTGTTATATGTTGTTTACACGCAACAAGTTCATCATAACACAAGATAGGGACCGCCCCTTTTTAATCTTCATTCTGTCGATTGAAATGCAGAAAATGTTTAGCTTTTTTCATTTAGCTAAGGAAAAAGGGGCGTTTTAAATATAGGCTACAAACAATTACTTACATTTATTTACTAATGAAACAAAAGGTATCAGTGAAGTCGAGAATAAACAGTTTTTTTAATCGTTGCACGGAGCTACAGCTCACACTGTATGACAAAACCGCAGGGTAAAAAAAGTTCAACTGAAAGTAAACAGATTTCTGATCCAGTTAGACTTATCCTCCATAGATAATTTATCTACCTAAAATGAAATCTCTCCCTTACAATGGGCAGCCAGTAGCAACGATTCTGTCATGGTTTAGGCGCTGATGGTTAGCTTTTCCATCCGCCGC
>NW_015150506.1:1566640-1569100 GCF_000732505.1 Cyprinodon variegatus
GTTCAATGCATATTAAAACACGTATTTCTCTAGTGCTCTATGTCTATTAAAGTTTCCAAACCAAACGTTGGAAGGGAAAGGAATGGAAGAGTTCAAAAGACAACAGAAAAGTACATTAGAGGTCAGGAAGATGTTTGAAGATGACATCAGAAGGACATTGCAGAAAGTTGGACGGGCAGTCTGCTTTTTGTGTCTGTCCGGCCTGAATAATTCCCCATGTTGTCCGGCTTTGCCTCACCAGGTTCCAGGGGAAGCACTGATCCTTCCTTATTCCCCATCTCTCTGAACCTGGCTGTCCTGTGGTGGAGCAGCTGTTATACCGGTTTGATCGACTTCAGGGGGGGTGGGGGGGTCTGAAGGTCGTTGCACAATGCAATCCGAAGGTAGAAATCCCCGGCCTTATCAGTCTGACCTTCAGGGCGGCTGATACCACTGATGGCACCAATACTACAATCCGTTGCTTTATTCTGGAAGATTTTTGATAAACAGCCTCGCTGTGATGGAAGAAATTAGTATTTTTGGTTCATTTTAAGTTATGCTGTAAGCTCTCCATTTAGCAAACTGTATGTTTTCCAGACATTAAAGGGATAAAATAATACATTTTGATTGGTAACCATAAACCGATGCTTCCCACACTGAAAGAAAGTCTCTCTTTTAACAATATTAAATGGATTCTGCACTTGTGTCCTAGAATAAATCTGATAACTTACAAATACCATGCTTTACACTTCAAACGGTAATGACATTTACTACCGTCAGCCATTATATTGGTGGCAGTGACTGCAGCCTGGAATGATCCTCATTCATGCTCAAGGTTCAGTCTGTTGAAAAGAGGACTGCGGCGAAGGTGACATCCTTCCCCGTCAAGCAGCGCCACCGTCCTTCGGCTTCGATGGACGCTTTTTGCCTCATATTCATATCTTGCAACTTTGTGTTTATAACTCTGCATTAGCTTGTCATTAATAAAAAAGGTCCTTTCAGTGTTGATGCAGGATATTTATCAGTGTGAATAAATCCCTCTGTAAACATTTCAAAGGCATCGAAAACATTAACAGAAACTCCAACAGGGATAAGAACCCTTCCTGGGGTTAGCACTTCATCTCTGCTGAAACTGCTGCGTCACCTCAACAGGTGGTTGGCTAGATTAGTGCTGTTCCCACGGTTCAACACAACAAACGTGGGATGGATGCTCACAGCAGACAATCTCTCTGTTTATGTGGAAGATTTAAGGAATGAGTGAAAAAAAACATTTACAGCACGTCCTGCAGGAGCAGAGCATCTCCTGCTTTAACAGACCTGAGGTGAAAATTCATAGTTAGTAGATTCATTTGGGAATGATGTTTTTACACGCATGTTTAAAATTGTTGGTACTAGGCCTGCAACTAATTATTGTTTGCAAATCTATTAATCTGTAGATTATTTTTTCAATTAATAATCGGATAGCCAAAGGTTCCTTAAAGAAGATTTTATTATGAAATTAAACCAGCTGAAACTCAAACTTTTCCACTTGAGGAGTTCTGGATAGAGCAGATTAACAGATGGGAACGTTTTTTATCTTAGATGTAAAAGCTTTACATATTTTATTTACAATTTTGATATAATTTCTGCACTGAGGGTTGTGTTTTAAAGCAGGCGTTCACAAAGTCGGTCCTCGAGGGCCACTGTCCTGCAGGTTTTAGAGGTTTCCCTGCTTTAGAACAGCTGATTATGATGACTGCAGTTGAGAAAAAAACTGTTAATCAGCTTTCAAATAAAATAAGCTTTGCTGGAGCAGGGAAACATCTAAAACCTGCAGGACAGCGACCCTCGAGGACAGACTTTGGGGACGCCTGCTTTACAGTCCCTATGCTCAAGTTAATGATTAATCAATCACTAAATTAGTTAACGATTATTACAATAAGCGATTAAATGGTAAATGTCCTGTACTTATGTAGAACTTTACCAAACACAACATTCATCCATTCACTCACACACTGATGGTGGTGAGCTACATTGTAGCCACAGCTGTCCTGGAGCTATGCCAATATTCTGCTAATTTCATAAAATGCACATTTTCTCAATATTGTTTTTTTTCCCATTAAATAACAAACACAGTTAAAATGTCAGGTGAATATGTTTGTTCACAGGATAACTCTGAAAACAACATGGCAGCGGCGGATCTAAATACAGGAGATACATCCATATTTCAGCAAATTTATGTTCCTAATCAATATTTGCACAATTTGATGGTTGATGGAAATAAAGCTTTTAGGTTAATTGGTGTCTTTAAATTGCTCTTAGTTGTGATTAAGTGTTGGTGAAGGTCTCTGCTCTGCAGTAAACTGATAACCTGTTCAGGATGGACCCTGCCTATTGCCCACAGACTGCTGGCAAGAGGCACCAGATCCACCATGAAACACCAAAGAAAATGGATGGATGGATGGATGGATGGATGGATGGATGGATGGATGGATGGATGGA
>NW_015150506.1:1572192-1573968 GCF_000732505.1 Cyprinodon variegatus
GGATGGATGGATGGATGGATGGACGGATGGATGGATGGACCCCTAGTTGCTTTAAATCAAGTTTAATAATATTTTTTTTAGAGTGCGTTTTGACTGTGCTGAACATCTAAATATGATTAAAATATCCAGCTCAACTTCAATTCAATTTTAAAATCATTTTATCCTTTTTAATCAATCATTTAATCTTTAATATGATGCAGTTATTTTCATTCTCTAATTTCTTGTTATGCCTCTGCATGTACATTTCTTTTTTTTGTTTTTCTTTTCTCATCTCCAGCACGTTGATTGTGAAGCGCTATAAAAATAAACTTCCCTTCCGCTGTACCTGCCACTGCAGTAAAGATTCCTGTAGCTAAATATTTTCACTCAGCTGGTTTCTAACACACAGCAATACAGAATCAAATAAGTCAAAGTATCTATATTGTTGCTAAAGTTGCTTCCAAATTTTCAAAGCACAAACCAATAATTGATGAGCCTCTTAAAATGTAATTAGGGTATTCACGGTGTTTGGTACAAAAGTGGACAGGCCTTGATGACTGCAGAGCAAACCTAATCCAGGGCAGCAGTTTAGCTGTTGATTTGCAGACTGTGGGCCTTGCATTGTGAAGGCTTTATGGTCCCTTTATGGTACGCCAGGAGACACCTGCATGGGCGATATGTTGCCTGAGACATTTTTCTCTCTCCTTCTGTGTGGCTCCTTTGCTTTTGTATCATTAGCAGAGCAAAGGGGCCGTGAATCACTCGTCTCAACCCCCCACCCCTTTCTGTTCAACCTCTTTCCACCCCCTGAACAGCCCGAGCTGCGCTGCCGCCGCTCCCTCCATCTCCTTGGGTGCTAAACGGCTTGACAGAAGGGTGCCCAGACCGTTGGCAGTAGCCATCGACTGGAAGGGAGAAGCTGCCAGGAGTCCTTGATGGATAGGCTCATTTTCCAGCCGGCAGCAAGTCTCGGCGAAGCATCCGTGTCATTTGTAATGTCAGCCAACAAAATGTAATCAAACATTCCAGCGGTTTAATCACAGAGGGCTGCTCGAGAGATGATTGTAGTGTCAATATAATGCTATTTCATTATCTGTTTGTATTTTATATTGACAGTGTCAGATAAACAGTGTGGAAAATTAAGATTAAAAATATGGTAATTTCATTTCAATCACCCCGGCTACAGTTGCTGGCCCATTATGCGATTGATTACTTCTGAATTAAATTTGGGGCTGAATGTAAAGTTTAATCTTCTTTCTTCTCTGCAATTCAGCTCCCCAAAGGCCTCTTAGTAAGTAAGTACCCATTTCATTTGATCTTTAATGAAAAGTAATGGCCCAAATGAATTGTATAAATCAGCTGTCGTGTGTACCTAGTTGACATTTCATTTCTTTTTCCTTTCATTTATGATTTCCTTGTTTCAGCACCATGACCCAAAACTTAAGGGCATAGTCGTTAAGAACTCTAGTCCTGATAAAAAGTGCCCCTCCCTTTACACATTTCTTCTCTTTTGGCTCTTTTTCACGCTTTTAAAACAAAGATACGCTTAACAAATGGAACACGCTGAGAATTTCCTTTATTAAAGGAAAAGTTGAGTCAGAAAGGGAAGGTCAGTGGATCATTATTTATACCTAAAACTAATACGTTTGTGGTGATTTAATGAATTTAGCAAAAATTAGTAAAAAATAAAATAAAAACAATATTTTCCATTGCGATCATTAAGTCTAGGAGCGGCCATCTTTGCCCAAATATAGTAGCCCCTCCCTCCTGCCATCTTCCAGCAGTGACGTCACGGTG
>NW_015150506.1:1574098-1577231 GCF_000732505.1 Cyprinodon variegatus
TAGACACATCTGCAATCAACAACAATTATTGAAGATTTCCAGAGGACTTCACCATTGAAATTCACCAGAGCTATAGTGAAACTGACAATGTTCATGTGCAAGTGAAAAAAATTAGCCTTTCCGATTCATGATCCTCAACGGATGGGTGTGGTGTTGGATTGCCAAATTGAAGAGGGAGGATTCGCCATCGAACTTCTGACCAGAGAAAAACACGTCATTAATCCGTCACTCTCTGCTTCACATAGTGCACTGGTTGTCACCATCATAGATAATAGCGCGTTGTGACAAACACCAGATACAGCACTGGGACTTGATCAACAGCCGATACCGCACCGTGACGTCACAAACCACAAAGTGTTCTTTGACAAAAATGGATGTCTCCAGTAAAGCACATTCACATGAAATTACTTTTAATCAAAAACACATTATTTATTGAACAGTATGTAATAAATTCATAGTACTTTCATAAGTTTGAATTCTGAATGTGACCAGATCTATGCTGAAAAAAATGACTGATGTAAATAAAGTGAAAATAAACAGTAAAACGTAATAATTTTTAGTGTTGATTAATCATAAAAGAAACATCAGGGACTGATTAATGTCACAGCGGTGAGACCAAGAAATGAACTGAATAAATAGACCCGTCTGACAACTGTCACTGTATTGGTTCTGTTAAGTTTTCTTTTGAGTATTTAGTCTCACTTTGATCCATGTTTTTCTTTGTTTTCTAGTTTTATTATTTTAATTCCTATTTTGTGGTGTTTTCTGGATATATTTGAGTTCTTAGGTGTTCCCTAGTTGCCCTCTGTTGCCCTCTTGTGTTGGCCTCCTTTTCCCTAGCTCCCTTCTAGAATCCTCTGTTCACACCTGCTCCCAATCAGCTCATTAGTCCAGGCTTTGTTCAGTCTCCCATATATACTCTCCCTGTGAAGTTCCTCAGGGCTGGTTCCTTGTCTTTTCCTGGCTTCCCACGTGAGCTTTTCCCATGAAGTTGTCTGCTTTTGTAGAATATAAATATCTGGCTGGCTTACCAAATATGGAAGCAGTTGTACTGCGTTATGTAGTCCTGTTTCTGACCTTATGCTCACTTAGCAACACAGAGAATAGAGCATGTAAACAGAGAGTCTACATACTGGGAGTCACGTACGAATCTTGGCAAAAACAGGGTTCTTACTGGCTGACTCGCACGCAATCAGGTCATAAGCTAAGAGATTTCCAGGAAGAGCGTCCAGTCGTGCACGTGCATCCACACAGTGCGATGTGGAAACTATAAATCCTGACCAGAATGGACTGAAGGTGGGGGAATTATAACTGAGACGTGACGATGCATTGCTGAATGTATGAAGTTTTAAGAGAGCTGTATGAATTTGGTTTTGCAATTAAATGTTTCCCCCCTCCAGATGATAAAATGGTGTGAATCGTGGCCTTCTTTCTGTCATAAGGGAATTCTACCAATGAGCTTCCATACTTTTTGGTTCCATGTATTTTGTACCTTGTTTTTTGGATTTTTTCCCTCAGTTATCCAATTAAATCTTCAAGAACTCAACTCTGCCTCCTCACCTCTGCATTTGGGTCCTCAAAACCTCAACCAAACCTTGACAACAACACGAAGTAGGCCAAAAGTTCTCAATTCAAAAACTGGCCTCCATCCATCTGGAATGGGCTGAGAAGTAATTTCCTATCATTAATGTCTGATGCTCTAAAGGTGAGAGTCAATGTACAAAAAGTGAGAAAACATGCAGCAGTCATGAGGCTAGAGAAGTTAATTCCTGGGGTCTGCTTACCTAGAGTGAAAAAAAAAACATATTCAGGGGATCATATAAGAAACCACAGCAAAACCTTACTGCCATCAGAAAAGGTTAAAATGTATCATTCAAAAAGATAAACAAACTGAGCAGAATTGTCACCCATGAATATTTATTAACTGATTGATTTACTTTATTGATCTCACAATTGAGAAATTTACCATTATTTATTATAAGGCCAAAACATATGAGAAATTACAACATTGATGTCTCTCACACAGAAGCATCCTAATGGTTTCCAAGACGTTTTATCTTGTATTAAGCTAAAAGAAAAACTCAAAACCAATCTTTTTGGAGCAAACATCATTAATCTGTGGCACCAGATGGTGGAAAGGTGATGCTGCAGTGTGCGGCTGCTTTAGGCCGCTGTCAAACTGTCCTATTGGATGGAACCATGAATTTTATGATCATCTTAAAAAGGACTATTTGTCCATCAGTTCATGATCTTTAGCCTAAATGCACTTGGGTATTGCAGGTTAAAATCCCAGTAAATGTACTTCTAATGGTTTAACTTTATTAAAAAGAAGGTTCTGAAGTATGTTGGTGAAGATTCTCAGTCATCCAGGTCATAGTCATTCAAAAAAAAAGAAAATTAAAAACAATCCAGTGGTTTCCAAGTTTGAAGACATTTCACTTCCCATCCTGGAAGCTTTTTTCAATTCAAAATGTCAGAAATAGTGTTGAGCCAGAGGCTTTATACAGGAGCCCAACAAAACCTTGTTTTTGTTTAGAAAACTCTCCACAGATGCATGGGCAAACACAGAAGATCTACACCTTAAGGACAAAGGACATTCTTTTGAGGACCAGAATGTTCCCATGACAAGACGGTTTGAGAGGGGCATGAAGGAAAAAAATGTCTAGCCGTCGCATAAGAATGGAAGAACCAGCTTTTGAATGGGCAGTAGCTTTCTCACAAAGGAATCCAGATATACTCTGACAGCTTCACAAAGGAAAAAACTGCCTGAAAATTACAGTTTTTTTTTATTTACTCAATCTTCCTTTGGTATTTGAAGTTATTTGATAATGTTAGAAAATTTCGCAGTAAGTGTAAATTCTCCGTCATCCGGCTCAATAACAAACAGGCTTAGATAAGAGGCAAACAGGCTTTCACTGCTTTTCTAAAGACGTTTCGACTCCTGTTCAGATTCAGGGAAGTGGTGGCCTAGTGTTTACAGCATTGCACTTTGGTACCAGAGGTTCTGAGTTTGAGCCCCATTCCCAGAGACTGCCACTCTGGGTCCCTGAGCAAAAACTCCAAGGGGATGGGTTAAATGCAGAAGGTTCATTCGGTTGCTCTGTACTTGTGACAGTGTAATGATAATAAAGTT